>NW_028116315.1:0-500787 GCF_964273445.1 Streptopelia decaocto
GCGAGAATGTCCAAAGTTTCAGCGGGATTTCCAAAATGTTGAAAGGAACTCGAAACATGTCAACCTTGGTTTTGAGAATCTCTCCCGGAGTTTGAGAGATTTGGACGTGAAAGGGTACCAGTCTTGTCGGGGATTGGGAACCCTTCGCGAGAATGTCCAAAGTTTCAGCGGGATTTCCAAAATGTTGAAAGGAACTCGAAACATGTCAACCTTGGTTTTGAGAATCTCTCCCGGAGTTTGAGAGATTTGGACGTGAAAGGGTACCAATCTTGTCGGGGATTGGGAACCCTTCGCGAGAATGTCCAAAGTTTCAGCGGGATTTCCAAAATGTTGAAAGGAACTCGAAACATGTCAACCTTGGTTTTGAGAATCTCTCCCGGAGTTTGAGAGATTTGGACGTGAAAGGGTACCAGTCTTGTCGGGGATTGGGAACCCTTCGCGAGATGTCCAAAGTTTCAGCGGGATTTCCAAAATGTTGAAAGGAACTCGAAACATGTCAACCTTGGTTTTGAGAATCTCTCCCGGAGTTTGAGAGATTTGGACGTGAAAGGGTACCAATCTTTTCGCGGATTGGGAACCCTTCGCGAGAATGTCCAAAGTTTCAGCGGGATTTCCAAAATGTTGAAAGGAACTCGAAACATGTCAACCTTGGTTTTGAGAATCTCTCCCGGAGTTTGAGAGATTTGGACGTGAAAGGGTACCAGTCTTGTCGGGGATTGGGAACCCTTCGCCGAGAATGTCCAAAGTTTCAGCGGGATTTCCAAAATGTTGAAAGGAACTCGAAACATGTCAACCTTGGTTTTGAGAATCTCTCCCGGAGTTTGAGAGATTTGGACGTGAAAGGGTACCAGTCTTGTCGGGGATTGGGAACCCTTCGCGAGAATGTCCAAAGTTTCAGCGGGATTTCCAAAATGTTGAAAGGAACTCGAAACATGTCAACCTTGGTTTTGAGAATCTCTCCCGGAGTTTGAGAGATTTGGACGTGAAAGGGTACCAGTCTTGTCGGGGATTGGGAACCCTTCGCGAGAATGTCCAAAGTTTCAGCGGGATTTCCAAAATGTTGAAAGGAACTCGAAACATGTCAACCTTGGTTTTGAGAATCTCTCCCGGAGTTTGAGAGATTTGGACGTGAAAGGGTACCAGTCTTGTCGGGGATTGGGAACCCTTCGCGAGAATGTCCAAAGTTTCAGCGGGATTTCCAAAATGTTGAAAGGAACTCGAAACATGTCAACCTTGGTTTTGAGAATCTCTCCCGGAGTTTGAGAGATTTGGACGTGAAAGGGTACCAGTCTTGTCGGGGATTGGGAACCCTTCGCGAGAATGTCCAAAGTTTCAGCGGGATTTCCAAAATGTTGAAAGGAACTCGAAACATGTCAACCTTGGTTTTGAGAATCTCTCCCGGAGTTTGAGAGATTTGGACGTGAAAGGGTACCAGTCTTGTCGGGGATTGGGAACCCTTCGCGAGAATGTCCAAAGTTTCAGCGGGATTTCCAAAATGTTGAAAGGAACTCGAAACATGTCAACCTTGGTTTTGAGAATCTCTCCCGGAGTTTGAGAGATTTGGACGTGAAAGGGTACCAGTCTTGTCGGGGATTGGGAACCCTTCGCGAGAATGTCCAAAGTTTCAGCGGGATTTCCAAAATGTTGAAAGGAACTCGAAACATGTCAACCTTGGTTTTGAGAATCTCTCCCGGAGTTTGAGAGATTTGGACGTGAAAGGGTACCAGTCTTGTCGGGGATTGGGAACCCTTCGCGAGAATGTCCAAAGTTTCAGCGGGATTTCCAAAATGTTGAAAGGAACTCGAAACATGTCAACCTTGGTTTTGAGAATCTCTCCCGGAGTTTGAGAGATTTGGACGTGAAAGGGTACCAGTCTTGTCGGGGATTGGGAACCCTTCGCGAGAATGTCCAAAGTTTCAGCGGGATTTCCAAAATGTTGAAAGGAACTCGAAACATGTCAACCTTGGTTTTGAGAATCTCTCCCGGAGTTTGAGAGATTTGGACGTGAAAGGGTACCAGTCTTGTCGGGGATTGGGAACCCTTCGCGAGAATGTCCAAAGTTTCAGCGGGATTTCCAAAATGTTGAAAGGAACTCGAAACATGTCAACCTTGGTTTTGAGAATCTCTCCCGGAGTTTGAGAGATTTGGACGTGAAAGGGTACCAGTCTTGTCGGGGATTGGGAACCCTTCGCGAGAATGTCCAAAGTTTCAGCGGGATTTCCAAAATGTTGAAAGGAACTCGAAACATGTCAACCTTGGTTTTGAGAATCTCTCCCGGAGTTTGAGAGATTTGGACGTGAAAGGGTACCAGTCTTGTCGGGGATTGGGAACCCTTCGCCAGAATGTCCAAAGTTTCAGCGGGATTTCCAAAATGTTGAAAGGAACTCGAAACATGTCAACCTTGGTTTTGAGAATCTCTCCCGGAGTTTGAGAGATTTGGACGTGAAAGGGTACCAGTCTTGTCGGGGATTGGGAACCCTTCGCGAGAATGTCCAAAGTTTCAGCGGGATTTCCAAAATGTTGAAAGGAACTCGAAACATGTCAACCTTGGTTTTGAGAATCTCTCCCGGAGTTTGAGAGATTTGGACGTGAAAGGGTACCAGTCTTGTCGGGGATTGGGAACCCTTCGCGAGAATGTCCAAAGTTTCAGCGGGATTTCCAAAATGTTGAAAGGAACTCGAAACATGTCAACCTTGGTTTTGAGAATCTCTCCCGGAGTTTGAGAGATTTGGACGTGAAAGGGTACCAGTCTTGTCGGGGATTGGGAACCCTTCGCGAGAATGTCCAAAGTTTCAGCGGGATTTCCAAAATGTTGAAAGGAACTCGAAACATGTCAACCTTGGTTTTGAGAATCTCTCCCGGAGTTTGAGAGATTTGGACGTGAAAGGGTACCAGTCTTGTCGGGGATTGGGAACCCTTCGCGAGAATGTCCAAAGTTTCAGCGGGATTTCCAAAATGTTGAAAGGAACTCGAAACATGTCAACCTTGGTTTTGAGAATCTCTCCCGGAGTTTGAGAGATTTGGACGTGAAAGGGTACCAGTCTTGTCGGGGATTGGGAACCCTTCGCGAGAATGTCCAAAGTTTCAGCGGGATTTCCAAAATGTTGAAAGGAACTCGAAACATGTCAACCTTGGTTTTGAGAATCTCTCCCGGAGTTTGAGAGATTTGGACGTGAAAGGGTACCAGTCTTGTCGGGGATTGGGAACCCTTCGCGAGAATGTCCAAAGTTTCAGCGGGATTTCCAAAATGTTGAAAGGAACTCGAAACATGTCAACCTTGGTTTTGAGAATCTCTCCCGGAGTTTGAGAGATTTGGACGTGAAAGGGTACCAGTCTTGTCGGGGATTGGGAACCCTTCGCGAGAATGTCCAAAGTTTCAGCGGGATTTCCAAAATGTTGAGAGGAACTCGAAACATGTCAACCTTGGTTTTGAGAATCTCTCCCGGAGTTTGAGAGATTTGGACGTGAAAGGGTACCAGTCTTGTCGGGGATTGGGAACCCTTCGCGAGAATGTCCAAAGTTTCAGCGGGATTTCCAAAATGTTGAAAGGAACTCGAAACATGTCAACCTTGGTTTTGAGAATCTCTCCCGGAGTTTGAGAGATTTGGACGTGAAAGGGTACCAGTCTTGTCGGGGATTGGGAACCCTTCGCGAGAATGTCCAAAGTTTCAGCGGGATTTCCAAAATGTTGAAAGGAACTCGAAACATGTCAACCTTGGTTTTGAGAATCTCTCCCGGAGTTTGAGAGATTTGGACGTGAAAGGGTACCAGTCTTGTCGGGGATTGGGAACCCTTCGCGAGAATGTCCAAAGTTTCAGCGGGATTTCCAAAATGTTGAAAGGAACTCGAAACATGTCAACCTTGGTTTTGAGAATCTCTCCCGGAGTTTGAGAGATTTGGACGTGAAAGGGTACCAGTCTTGTCGGGGATTGGGAACCCTTCGCCGAGAATGTCCAAAGTTTCAGCGGGATTTCCAAAATGTTGAAAGGAACTCGAAACATGTCAACCTTGGTTTTGAGAATCTCTCCCGGAGTTTGAGAGATTTGGACGTGAAAGGGTACCAGTCTTGTCGGGGATTGGGAACCCTTCGCGAGAATGTCCAAAGTTTCAGCGGGATTTCCAAAATGTTGAAAGGAACTCGAAACATGTCAACCTTGGTTTTGAGAATCTCTCCCGGAGTTTGAGAGATTTGGACGTGAAAGGGTACCAGTCTTGTCGGGGATTGGGAACCCTTCGCGAGAATGTCCAAAGTTTCAGCGGGATTTCCAAAATGTTGAAAGGAACTCGAAACATGTCAACCTTGGTTTTGAGAATCTCTCCCGGAGTTTGAGAGATTTGGACGTGAAAGGGTACCAGTCTTGTCGGGGATTGGGAACCCTTCGCGAGAATGTCCAAAGTTTCAGCGGGATTTCCAAAATGTTGAAAGGAACTCGAAACATGTCAACCTTGGTTTTGAGAATCTCTCCCGGAGTTTGAGAGATTTGGACGTGAAAGGGTACCAGTCTTGTCGGGGATTGGGAACCCTTCGCGAGAATGTCCAAAGTTTCAGCGGGATTTCCAAAATGTTGAAAGGAACTCGAAACATGTCAACCTTGGTTTTGAGAATCTCTCCCGGAGTTTGAGAGATTTGGACGTGAAAGGGTACCAGTCTTGTCGGGGATTGGGAACCCTTCGCGAGAATGTCCAAAGTTTCAGCGGGATTTCCAAAATGTTGAAAGGAACTCGAAACATGTCAACCTTGGTTTTGAGAATCTCTCCCGGAGTTTGAGAGATTTGGACGTGAAAGGGTACCAGTCTTGTCGGGGATTGGGAACCCTTCGCGAGAATGTCCAAAGTTTCAGCGGGATTTCCAAAATGTTGAAAGGAACTCGAAACATGTCAACCTTGGTTTTGAGAATCTCTCCCGGAGTTTGAGAGATTTGGACGTGAAAGGGTACCAGTCTTGTCGGGGATTGGGAACCCTTCGCGAGAATGTCCAAAGTTTCAGCGGGATTTCCAAAATGTTGAAAGGAACTCGAAACATGTCAACCTTGGTTTTGAGAATCTCTCCCGGAGTTTGAGAGATTTGGACGTGAAAGGGTACCAGTCTTGTCGGGGATTGGGAACCCTTCGCGAGAATGTCCAAAGTTTCAGCGGGATTTCCAAAATGTTGAAAGGAACTCGAAACATGTCAACCTTGGTTTTGAGAATCTCTCCCGGAGTTTGAGAGATTTGGACGTGAAAGGGTACCAGTCTTGTCGGGGATTGGGAACCCTTCGCGAGAATGTCCAAAGTTTCAGCGGGATTTCCAAAATGTTGAGAGGAACTCGAAACATGTCAACCTTGGTTTTGAGAATCTCTCCCGGAGTTTGAGAGATTTGGACGTGAAAGGGTACCAGTCTTGTCGGGGATTGGGAACCCTTCGCGAGAATGTCCAAAGTTTCAGCGGGATTTCCAAAATGTTGAAAGGAACTCGAAACATGTCAACCTTGGTTTTGAGAATCTCTCCCGGAGTTTGAGAGATTTGGACGTGAAAGGGTACCAGTCTTGTCGGGGATTGGGAACCCTTCGCGAGAATGTCCAAAGTTTCAGCGGGATTTCCAAAATGTTGAAAGGAACTCGAAACATGTCAACCTTGGTTTTGAGAATCTCTCCCGGAGTTTGAGAGATTTGGACGTGAAAGGGTACCAGTCTTGTCGGGGATTGGGAACCCTTCGCGAGAATGTCCAAAGTTTCAGCGGGATTTCCAAAATGTTGAAAGGAACTCGAAACATGTCAACCTTGGTTTTGAGAATCTCTCCCGGAGTTTGAGAGATTTGGACGTGAAAGGGTACCAGTCTTGTCGGGGATTGGGAACCCTTCGCGAGAATGTCCAAAGTTTCAGCGGGATTTCCAAAATGTTGAAAGGAACTCGAAACATGTCAACCTTGGTTTTGAGAATCTCTCCCGGAGTTTGAGAGATTTGGACGTGAAAGGGTACCAGTCTTGTCGGGGATTGGGAACCCTTCGCGAGAATGTCCAAAGTTTCAGCGGGATTTCCAAAATGTTGAAAGGAACTCGAAACATGTCAACCTTGGTTTTGAGAATCTCTCCCGGAGTTTGAGAGATTTGGACGTGAAAGGGTACCAGTCTTGTCGGGGATTGGGAACCCTTCGCGAGAATGTCCAAAGTTTCAGCGGGATTTCCAAAATGTTGAAAGGAACTCGAAACATGTCAACCTTGGTTTTGAGAATCTCTCCCGGAGTTTGAGAGATTTGGACGTGAAAGGGTACCAGTCTTGTCGGGGATTGGGAACCCTTCGCGAGAATGTCCAAAGTTTCAGCGGGATTTCCAAAATGTTGAAAGGAACTCGAAACATGTCAACCTTGGTTTTGAGAATCTCTCCCGGAGTTTGAGAGATTTGGACGTGAAAGGGTACCAGTCTTGTCGGGGATTGGGAACCCTTCGCCAGAATGTCCAAAGTTTCAGCGGGATTTCCAAAATGTTGAAAGGAACTCGAAACATGTCAACCTTGGTTTTGAGAATCTCTCCCGGAGTTTGAGAGATTTGGACGTGAAAGGGTACCAGTCTTGTCGGGGATTGGGAACCCTTCGCGAGAATGTCCAAAGTTTCAGCGGGATTTCCAAAATGTTGAAAGGAACTCGAAACATGTCAACCTTGGTTTTGAGAATCTCTCCCGGAGTTTGAGAGATTTGGACGTGAAAGGGTACCAGTCTTGTCGGGGATTGGGAACCCTTCGCGAGAATGTCCAAAGTTTCAGCGGGATTTCCAAAATGTTGAAAGGAACTCGAAACATGTCAACCTTGGTTTTGAGAATCTCTCCCGGAGTTTGAGAGATTTGGACGTGAAAGGGTACCAGTCTTGTCGGGGATTGGGAACCCTTCGCGAGAATGTCCAAAGTTTCAGCGGGATTTCCAAAATGTTGAAAGGAACTCGAAACATGTCAACCTTGGTTTTGAGAATCTCTCCCGGAGTTTGAGAGATTTGGACGTGAAAGGGTACCAGTCTTGTCGGGGATTGGGAACCCTTCGCGAGAATGTCCAAAGTTTCAGCGGGATTTCCAAAATGTTGAAAGGAACTCGAAACATGTCAACCTTGGTTTTGAGAATCTCTCCCGGAGTTTGAGAGATTTGGACGTGAAAGGGTACCAGTCTTGTCGGGGATTGGGAACCCTTCGCCAGAATGTCCAAAGTTTCAGCGGGATTTCCAAAATGTTGAAAGGAACTCGAAACATGTCAACCTTGGTTTTGAGAATCTCTCCCGGAGTTTGAGAGATTTGGACGTGAAAGGGTACCAGTCTTGTCGGGGATTGGGAACCCTTCGCGAGAATGTCCAAAGTTTCAGCGGGATTTCCAAAATGTTGAAAGGAACTCGAAACATGTCAACCTTGGTTTTGAGAATCTCTCCCGGAGTTTGAGAGATTTGGACGTGAAAGGGTACCAGTCTTGTCGGGATTGGGAACCCTTCGCGAGAATGTCCAAAGTTTCAGCGGGATTTCCAAAATGTTGAAAGGAACTCGAAACATGTCAACCTTGGTTTTGAGAATCTCTCCCGGAGTTTGAGAGATTTGGACGTGAAAGGGTACCAGTCTTGTTCGGGATCGGGAACCCTTTGCGAGAATGTCCAAAGTTTCAGCGGGATTTCCAAAATGTTGAAAGGAACTCGAAACATGTCAACCTTGGTTTTGAGAATCTCTCCCGGAGTTTGAGAGATTTGGACGTGAAAGGGTACCAGTCTTGTCGGGGATCGGGAACCCTTCGCGAGAATGTCCAAAGTTTCAGCGGGATTTCCAAAATGTTGAAAGGAACTCGAAACATGTCAACCTTGGTTTTGAGAATCTCTCCCGGAGTTTGAGAGATTTGGACGTGAAAGGGTACCAGTCTTGTCGGGGATTGGGAACCCTTCGCGAGGATGTCCAAAGTTTCAGCGGGATTTCCAAAATGTTGAGAGGAACTCGAAACATGTCAACCTTGGTTTTGAGAATCTCTCCCGGAGTTTGAGAGATTTGGACGTGAAAGGGTACCAATCTTTTCGCAGATTGGGAACCCTTCGCGAGAATGTCCAAAGTTTCAGCGGGATTTCCAAAATGTTGAAAGGAACTCGAAACATGTCAACCTTGGTTTTGAGAATCTCTCCCGGAGTTTGAGAGATTTGGACGTGAAAGGGTAACAGTCTTGTCGGGGATTGGGAACCCTTCGCCAGAATGTCCAAAGTTTCAGCGGGATTTCCAAAATGTTGAAAGGAACTCGAAACATGTCAACCTTGGTTTTGAGAATCTCTCCCGGAGTTTGAGAGATTTGGACGTGAAAGGGTACCAGTCTTGTCGGGGATTGGGAACCCTTCGCGAGAATGTCCAAAGTTTCAGCGGGATTTCCAAAATGTTGAAAGGAACTCGAAACATGTCAACCTTGGTTTTGAGAATCTCTCCCGGAGTTTGAGAGATTTGGACGTGAAAGGGTACCAGTCTTGTCGGGGATTGGGAACCCTTCGCGAGAATGTCCAAAGTTTCAGCGGGATTTCCAAAATGTTGAAAGGAACTCGAAACATGTCAACCTTGGTTTTGAGAATCTCTCCCGGAGTTTGAGAGATTTGGACGTGAAAGGGTACCAGTCTTGTCGGGGATTGGGAACCCTTCGCGAGAATGTCCAAAGTTTCAGCGGGATTTCCAAAATGTTGAAAGGAACTCGAAACATGTCAACCTTGGTTTTGAGAATCTCTCCCGGAGTTTGAGAGATTTGGACGTGAAAGGGTACCAGTCTTGTCGGGGATTGGGAACCCTTCGCGAGAATGTCCAAAGTTTCAGCGGGATTTCCAAAATGTTGAAAGGAACTCGAAACATGTCAACCTTGGTTTTGAGAATCTCTCCCGGAGTTTGAGAGATTTGGACGTGAAAGGGTACCAGTCTTGTCGGGGATTGGGAACCCTTCGCGAGAATGTCCAAAGTTTCAGCGGGATTTCCAAAATGTTGAGAGGAACTCGAAACATGTCAACCTTGGTTTTGAGAATCTCTCCCCGAGTTTGAGAGATTTGGACGTGAAAGGGTACCAGTCTTGTCGGGGATTGGGAACCCTTCGCCAGAATGTCCAAAGTTTCAGCGGGATTTCCAAAATGTTGAGAGGAACTCGAAACATGTCAACCTTGGTTTTGAGAATCTCTCCCGGAGTTTGAGAGATTTGGACGTGAAAGGGTACCAGTCTTGTCGGGGATTGGGAACCCTTCGCCAGAATGTCCAAAGTTTCAGCGGGATTTCCAAAATGTTGAAAGGAACTCGAAACATGTCAACCTTGGTTTTGAGAATCTCTCCCGGAGTTTGAGAGATTTGGACGTGAAAGGGTACCAGTCTTGTCGGGGATTGGGAACCCTTCGCGAGAATGTCCAAAGTTTCAGCGGGATTTCCAAAATGTTGAAAGGAACTCGAAACATGTCAACCTTGGTTTTGAGAATCTCTCCCGGAGTTTGAGAGATTTGGACGTGAAAGGGTACCAGTCTTGTCGGGGATTGGGAACCCTTCGCGAGAATGTCCAAAGTTTCAGCGGGATTTCCAAAATGTTGAAAGGAACTCGAAACATGTCAACCTTGGTTTTGAGAATCTCTCCCGGAGTTTGAGAGATTTGGACGTGAAAGGGTACCAGTCTTGTCGGGGATTGGGAACCCTTCGCGACAATGTCCAAAGTTTCAGCGGGATTTCCAAAATGTTGAAAGGAACTCGAAACATGTCAACCTTGGTTTTGAGAATCTCTCCCGGAGTTTGAGAGATTTGGACGTGAAAGGGTACCAGTCTTGTCGGGGATTGGGAACCCTTCGCGAGAATGTCCAAAGTTTCAGCGGGATTTCCAAAATGTTGAAAGGAACTCGAAACATGTCAACCTTGGTTTTGAGAATCTCTCCCGGACTTTGAGAGATTTGGACGTGAAAGGGTACCAGTCTTGTCGGGGATTGGGAACCCTTCGCGAGAATGTCCAAAGTTTCTGCGGGATTTCCAAAATGTTGAAAGGAACTCGAAACATGTCAACCTTGGTTTTGAGAATCTCTCCCGGAGTTTGAGAGATTTGGACGTGAAAGGGTACCAGTCTTGTCGGGGATTGGGAACCCTTCGCGAGAATGTCCAAAGTTTCAGCGGGATTTCCAAAATGTTGAGAGGAACTCGAAACATGTCAACCTTGGTTTTGAGAATCTCTCCCGGAGTTTGAGAGATTTGGACGTGAAAGGGTACCAATCTTTTCGCGGATTGGGAACCCTTCGCGAGAATGTCCAAAGTTTCAGCGGGATTTCCAAAATGTTGAAAGGAACTCGAAACATGTCAACCTTGGTTTTGAGAATCTCTCCCGGAGTTTGAGAGATTTGGACGTGAAAGGGTACCAGTCTTGTCGGGGATTGGGAACCCTTCGCGAGAATGTCGAAAGTTTCAGCGGGATTTCCAAAATGTTGAGAGGAACTCGAAACATGTCAACCTTGGTTTTGAGAATCTCTCCCGGAGTTTGAGAGATTTGGACGTGAAAGGGTACCAGTCTTGTCGGGGATTGGGAACCCTTCGCGAGAATGTCCAAAGTTTCAGCGGGATTTCCAAAATGTTGAAAGGAACTCGAAACATGTCAACCTTGGTTTTGAGAATCTCTCCCGGAGTTTGAGAGATTTGGACGTGAAAGGGTACCAGTCTTGTCGGGGATTGGGAACCCTTCGCGACAATGTCCAAAGTTTCAGCGGGATTTCCAAAATGTTGAAAGGAACTCGAAACATGTCAACCTTGGTTTTGAGAATCTCTCCCGGAGTTTGAGAGATTTGGACGTGAAAGGGTACCAGTCTTGTCGGGGATTGGGAACCCTTTGCGAGAATGTCCAAAGTTTCAGCGGGATTTCCAAAATGTTGAAAGGAACTCGAAACATGTCAACCTTGGTTTTGAGAATCTCTCCCGGAGTTTGAGAGATTTGGACGTGAAAGGGTACCAGTCTTGTCGGGGATTGGGAACCCTTTGCGAGAATGTCCAAAGTTTCAGCGGGATTTCCAAAATGTTGAAAGGAACTCGAAACATGTCAACCTTGGTTTTGAGAATCTCTCCCGGAGTTTGAGAGATTTGGACGTGAAAGGGTACCAGTCTTGTCGGGGATTGGGAACCCTTCGCGACAATGTCCAAAGTTTCAGCGGGATTTCCAAAATGTTGAAAGGAACTCGAAACATGTCAACCTTGGTTTTGAGAATCTCTCCCGGAGTTTGAGAGATTTGGACGTGAAAGGGTACCAGTCTTGTCGGGGATTGGGAACCCTTCGCGAGAATGTCCAAAGTTTCAGCGGGATTTCCAAAATGTTGAAAGGAACTCGAAACATGTCAACCTTGGTTTTGAGAATCTCTCCTGGAGTTTGAGAGATTTGGACGTGAAAGGGTACCAGTCTTGTCGGGGATTGGGAACCCTTCGCCAGAATGTCCAAAGTTTCAGCGGGATTTCCAAAATGTTGAAAGGAACTCGAAACATGTCAACCTTGGTTTTGAGAATCTCTCCCGGAGTTTGAGAGATTTGGACGTGAAAGGGTACCAGTCTTGTCGGGGATTGGGAACCCTTCGCGAGGATGTCCAAAGTTTCAGCGGGATTTCCAAAATGTTGAGAGGAACTCGAAACATGTCAACCTTGGTTTTGAGAATCTCTCCCGGAGTTTGAGAGATTTGGACGTGAAAGGGTACCAATCTTGTCGGGGATTGGGAACCCTTCGCGAGAATGTCCAAAGTTTCAGCGGGATTTCCAAAATGTTGAAAGGAACTCGAAACATGTCAACCTTGGTTTTGAGAATCTCTCCCGGAGTTTGAGAGATTTGGACGTGAAAGGGTACCAGTCTTGTTCGGGATCGGGAACCCTTCGCGAGAATGTCCAAAGTTTCAGCGGGATTTCCAAAATGTTGAAAGGAACTCGAAACATGTCAACCTTGGTTTTGAGAATCTCTCCCGGAGTTTGAGAGATTTGGACGTGAAAGGGTACCAGTCTTGTCGGGGATTGGGAACCCTTCACGAGAATGTCCAAAGTTTCAGCGGGATTTCCAAAATGTTGAAAGGAACTCGAAACATGTCAACCTTGGTTTTGAGAATCTCTCCCGGAGTTTGAGAGATTTGGACGTGAAAGGGTACCAGTCTTGTCGGGGATTGGGAACCCTTCGCGAGAATGTCCAAAGTTTCAGCGGGATTTCCAAAATGTTGAAAGGAACTCGAAACATGTCAACCTTGGTTTTGAGAATCTCTCCCGGAGTTTGAGAGATTTGGACGTTAAAGGGTACCACTCTTGTTCGGGATCGGGAACCCTTCGCGAGAATGTCCAAAGTTTCAGCGGGATTTCCAAAATGTTGAAAGGAACTTGAAACATGTCAACCTTGGTTTTGAGAATCTCTCCCGGAGTTTGAGAGATTTGGACGTGAAAGGGTACCAGTCTTGTCGGGGATTGGGAACCCTTCGCGAGAATGTCCAAAGTTTCAGCGGGATTTCCAAAATGTTGAAAGGAACTCGAAACATGTCAACCTTGGTTTTGAGAATCTCTCCCGGAGTTTGAGAGATTTGGACGTGAAAGGGTACCAGTCTTGTCGGGGATTGGGAACCCTTCGCGAGAATGTCCAAAGTTTCAGCGGGATTTCCAAAATGTTGAAAGGAACTCGAAACATGTCAACCTTGGTTTTGAGAATCTCTCCCGGAGTTTGAGAGATTTGGACGTTAAAGGGTACCACTCTTGTTCGGGATCGGGAACCCTTCGCGAGAATGTCCAAAGTTTCAGCGGGATTTCCAAAATGTTGAAAGGAACTTGAAACATGTCAACCTTGGTTTTGAGAATCTCTCCCGGAGTTTGAGAGATTTGGACGTGAAAGGGTACCAATCTTTTCGCGGATTGGGAACCCTTTGCGAGAATGTCCAAAGTTTCAGCGGGATTTCCAAAATGTTGAAAGGAACTCGAAACATGTCAACCTTGGTTTTGAGAATCTCTCCCGGAGTTTGAGAGATTTGGACGTGAAAGGGTACCAGTCTTGTTCGGGATCGGGAACCCTTCGCGAGAATGTCCAAAGTTTCAGCGGGATTTCCAAAATGTTGAAAGGAACTCGAAACATGTCAACCTTGGTTTTGAGAATCTCTCCCGGAGTTTGAGAGATTTGGACGTGAAAGGGTACCAGTCTTGTCGGGGATTGGGAACCCTTCGCGAGAATGTCCAAAGTTTCAGCGGGATTTCCAAAATGTTGAAAGGAACTCGAAACATGTCAACCTTGGTTTTGAGAATCTCTCCCGGAGTTTGAGAGATTTGGACGTTAAAGGGTACCACTCTTGTTCGGGATCGGGAACCCTTCGCGAGAATGTCCAAAGTTTCAGCGGGATTTCCAAAATGTTGAAAGGAACTTGAAACATGTCAACCTTGGTTTTGAGAATCTCTCCCGGAGTTTGAGAGATTTGGACGTGAAAGGGTACCAATCTTTTCGCGGATTGGGAACCCTTTGCGAGAATGTCCAAAGTTTCAGCGGGATTTCCAAAATGTTGAAAGGAACTCGAAACATGTCAACCTTGGTTTTGAGAATCTCTCCCGGAGTTTGAGAGATTTGGACGTGAAAGGGTACCAGTCTTGTTCGGGATCGGGAACCCTTCGCGAGAATGTCCAAAGTTTCAGCGGGATTTCCAAAATGTTGAAAGGAACTCGAAACATGTCAACCTTGGTTTTGAGAATCTCTCCCGGAGTTTGAGAGATTTGGACGTGAAAGGGTACCAGTCTTGTCGGGGATTGGGAACCCTTCGCGAGAATGTCCAAAGTTTCAGCGGGATTTCCAAAATGTTGAAAGGAACTCGAAACATGTCAACCTTGGTTTTGAGAATCTCTCCCGGAGTTTGAGAGATTTGGACGTGAAAGGGTACCAGTCTTGTCGGGGATTGGGAACCCTTCGCGAGAATGTCCAAAGTTTCAGCGGGATTTCCAAAATGTTGAAAGGAACTCGAAACATGTCAACCTTGGTTTTGAGAATCTCTCCCGGAGTTTGAGAGATTTGGACGTGAAAGGGTACCAGTCTTGTCGGGGATTGGGAACCCTTCGCGAGAATGTCCAAAGTTTCAGCGGGATTTCCAAAATGTTGAAAGGAACTCGAAACATGTCAACCTTGGTTTTGAGAATCTCTCCCGGAGTTTGAGAGATTTGGACGTGAAAGGGTACCAGTCTTGTCGGGGATTGGGAACCCTTCGCGAGAATGTCCAAAGTTTCAGCGGGATTTCCAAAATGTTGAGAGGAACTCGAAACATGTCAACCTTGGTTTTGAGAATCTCTCCCGGAGTTTGAGAGATTTGGACGTGAAAGGGTACCAATCTTTTCGCGGATTGGGAACCCTTCGCGAGAATGTCCAAAGTTTCAGCGGGATTTCCAAAATGTTGAAAGGAACTCGAAACATGTCAACCTTGGTTTTGAGAATCTCTCCCGGAGTTTGAGAGATTTGGACGTGAAAGGGTACCAGTCTTGTTCGGGATCGGGAACCCTTCGCGAGAATGTCCAAAGTTTCAGCGGGATTTCCAAAATGTTGAAAGGAACTCGAAACATGTCACCCTTGGTTTTGAGAATCTCTCCCGGAGTTTGAGAGATTTGGACGTGAAAGGGTACCAGTCTTGTCGGGGATTGGGAACCCTTCGCGAGAATGTCCAAAGTTTCAGCGGGATTTCCAAAATGTTGAAAGGAACTCGAAACATGTCAACCTTGGTTTTGAGAATCTCTCCCGGAGTTTGAGAGATTTGGACGTGAAAGGGTACCAGTCTTGTCGGGGATTGGGAACCCTTCGCGAGAATGTCCAAAGTTTCAGCGGGATTTCCAAAATGTTGAAAGGAACTCGAAACATGTCAACCTTGGTTTTGAGAATCTCTCCCGGAGTTTGAGAGATTTGGACGTGAAAGGGTACCAGTCTTGTCGGGGATTGGGAACCCTTCGCGAGAATGTCCAAAGTTTCAGCGGGATTTCCAAAATGTTGAAAGGAACTCGAAACATGTCAACCTTGGTTTTGAGAATCTCTCCCGGAGTTTGAGAGATTTGGACGTGAAAGGGTACCAGTCTTGTCGGGGATTGGGAACCCTTCGCGAGAATGTCCAAAGTTTCAGCGGGATTTCCAAAATGTTGAAAGGAACTCGAAACGTGTCAACCTTGGTTTTGAGAATCTCTCCCGGAGTTTGAGAGATTTGGACATGAAAGGGTACCAGTCTTGTCGGGGATTGGGAAACCTTCGCGAGAATGTCCAAAGTTTCAGCGGGATTTCCAAAATGTTGAAAGGAACTCGAAACATGTCAACCTTGGTTTTGAGAATCTCTCCCGGAGTTTGAGAGATTTGGACGTGAAAGGGTACCAGTCTTGTCGGGGATTGGGAACCCTTCGCGAGAATGTCCAAAGTTTCAGCGGGATTTCCAAAATGTTGAAAGGAACTCGAAACATGTCACCCTTGGTTTTGAGAATCTCTCCCGGAGTTTGAGAGATTTGGACGTGAAAGCGTACCAGTCTTGTCGGGGATTGGGAACCCTTCGCGAGAATGTCCAAAGTTTCAGCGGGATTTCCAAAATGTTGAGAGGAACTCGAAACATGTCAACCTTGGTTTTGAGAATCTCTCCCGGAGTTTGAGAGATTTGGACGTGAAAGGGTACCAGTCTTGTCGGGGATTGGGAACCCTTCGCGAGAATGTCCAAAGTTTCTGCGGGATTTCCAAAATGTTGAAAGGAACTCGAAACATGTCAACCTTGGTTTTGAGAATCTCTCCCGGAGTTTGAGAGATTTGGACGTGAAAGGGTACCAGTCTTGTTCGGGATCGGGAACCCTTCGCGAGAATGTCCAAAGTTTCAGCGGGATTTCCAAAATGTTGAAAGGAACTCGAAACATGTCAACCTTGGTTTTGAGAATCTCTCCCGGAGTTTGAGAGATTTGGACGTGAAAGGGTACCAGTCTTGTCGGGGATTGGGAACCCTTCGCCAGAATGTCCAAAGTTTCAGCGGGATTTCCAAAACGTTGAGAGGAACTCGAAACATGTCAACCTTGGTTTTGAGAATCTCTCCCGGAGGTTGAGAGATTTGGATGTGAAAGGGTACCAGTCTTGTCGGGGATTGGGAACCCTTCGCGAGAATGTCCAAAGTTTCAGCGGGATTTCCAAAATGTTGAAAGGAACTCGAAACATGTCAACCTTGGCTTTGAGAATCTCTCCCGGAGTTTGAGAGATTTGGACGTGAAAGGGTACCAGTCTTGTCGGGGATTGGGAACCCTTTGCGAGAATGTCCAAAGTTTCAGCGGGATTTCCAAAATGTTGAAAGGAACTCGAAACATGTCAACCTTGGTTTTGAGAATCTCTCCCGGAGTTTGAGAGATTTGGACGTGAAAGGGTACCAGTCTTGTCGGGGATTGGGAACCCTTCGCCAGAATGTCCAAAGTTTCAGCGGGATTTCCAAAATGTTGAGAGGAACTCGAAACATGTCAACCTTGGTTTTGAGAATCTCTCCCGGAGTTTGAGAGATTTGGACGTGAAAGGGTACCAATCTTTTCGCGGATTGGGAACCCTTCGCGAGAATGTCCAAAGTTTCAGCGGGATTTCCAAAATGTTGAAAGGAACTCGAAACATGTCAACCTTGGTTTTGAGAATCTCTCCCGGAGTTTGAGAGATTTGGACGTGAAAGGGTACCAGTCTTGTCGGGGATTGGGAACCCTTCGCGAGAATGTCCAAAGTTTCAGCGGGATTTCCAAAATGTTGAAAGGAACTCGAAACATGTCAACCTTGGTTTTGAGAATCTCTCCCGGAGTTTGAGAGATTTGGACGTGAAAGGGTACCAGTCTTGTCGGGGATTGGGAACCCTTCGCGAGAATGTCCAAAGTTTCAGCGGGATTTCCAAAATGTTGAAAGGAACTCGAAACATGTCAACCTTGGTTTTGAGAATCTCTCCCGGAGTTTGAGAGATTTGGACGTGAAAGGGTACCAGTCTTGTCGGGGATTGGGAACCCTTCGCGAGAATGTCCAAAGTTTCAGCGGGATTTCCAAAATGTTGAAAGGAACTCGAAACATGTCACCCTTGGTTTTGAGAATCTCTCCCGGAGTTTGAGAGATTTGGACGTGAAAGCGTACCAGTCTTGTCGGGGATTGGGAACCCTTCGCGAGAATGTCCAAAGTTTCAGCGGGATTTCCAAAATGTTGAGAGGAACTCGAAACATGTCAACCTTGGTTTTGAGAATCTCTCCCGGAGTTTGAGAGATTTGGACGTGAAAGGGTACCAGTCTTGTCGGGGATTGGGAACCCTTCGCGAGAATGTCCAAAGTTTCTGCGGGATTTCCAAAATGTTGAAAGGAACTCGAAACATGTCAACCTTGGTTTTGAGAATCTCTCCCGGAGTTTGAGAGATTTGGACGTGAAAGGGTACCAGTCTTGTCGGGGATCGGGAACCCTTCGCGAGAATGTCCAAAGTTTCAGCGGGATTTCCAAAATGTTGAAAGGAACTCGAAACATGTCAACCTTGGTTTTGAGAATCTCTCCCGGAGTTTGAGAGATTTGGACGTGAAAGGGTACCAGTCTTGTTCGGGATCGGGAACCCTTCGCCAGAATGTCCAAAGTTTCAGCGGGATTTCCAAAACGTTGAAAGGAACTCGAAACATGTCAACCTTGGTTTTGAGAATCTCTCCCGGAGTTTGAGAGATTTGGACGTGAAAGGGTACCAGTCTTGTCGGGGATTGGGAACCCTTCGCCAGAATGTCCAAAGTTTCAGCGGGATTTCCAAAACGTTGAGAGGAACTCGAAACATGTCAACCTTGGCTTTGAGAATCTCTCCCGGAGGTTGAGAGATTTGGATGTGAAAGGGTACCAGTCTTGTCGGGGATTGGGAACCCTTCGCGAGAATGTCCAAAGTTTCAGCGGGATTTCCAAAATGTTGAAAGGAACTCGAAACATGTCAACCTTGGCTTTGAGAATCTCTCCCGGAGTTTGAGAGATTTGGACGTGAAAGGGTACCAGTCTTGTCGGGGATTGGGAACCCTTTGCGAGAATGTCCAAAGTTTCAGCGGGATTTCCAAAATGTTGAAAGGAACTCGAAACATGTCAACCTTGGTTTTGAGAATCTCTCCCGGAGTTTGAGAGATTTGGACGTGAAAGGGTACCAGTCTTGTCGGGGATTGGGAACCCTTCGCCAGAATGTCCAAAGTTTCAGCGGGATTTCCAAAACGTTGAGAGGAACTCGAAACATGTCAACCTTGGCTTTGAGAATCTCTCCCGGAGTTTGAGAGATTTGGACGTGAAAGGGTACCAATCTTTTCGCGGATTGGGAACCCTTCGCGAGAATGTCCAAAGTTTCAGCGGGATTTCCAAAATGTTGAAAGGAACTCGAAACATGTCAACCTTGGTTTTGAGAATCTCTCCCGGAGTTTGAGAGATTTGGACGTGAAAGGGTACCAGTCTTGTCGGGGATTGGGAACCCTTCGCGAGAATGTCCAAAGTTTCAGCGGGATTTCCAAAATGTTGAAAGGAACTCGAAACATGTCAACCTTGGTTTTGAGAATCTCTCCCGGAGTTTGAGAGATTTGGACGTGAAAGGGTACCAGTCTTGTCGGGGATTGGGAACCCTTCGCGAGAATGTCCAAAGTTTCAGCGGGATTTCCAAAATGTTGAAAGGAACTCGAAACATGTCAACCTTGGTTTTGAGAATCTCTCCCGGAGTTTGAGAGATTTGGACGTGAAAGGGTACCAGTCTTGTCGGGGATTGGGAACCCTTCGCGAGAATGTCCAAAGTTTCAGCGGGATTTCCAAAATGTTGAGAGGAACTCGAAACATGTCAACCTTGGTTTTGAGAATCTCTCCCGGAGTTTGAGAGATTTGGACGTGAAAGGGTACCAATCTTGTCGGGGATTGGGAACCCTTCGCGAGAATGTCCAAAGTTTCAGCGGGATTTCCAAAATGTTGAAAGGAACTCGAAACATGTCAGCCTTGGTTTTGAGAATCTCTCCCGGAGTTTGAGAGATTTGGACGTGAAAGGGTACCAGTCTTGTCGGGGATTGGGAACCCTTCGCGAGAATGTCCAAAGTTTCAGCGGGATTTCCAAAATGTTGAAAGGAACTCGAAACATGTCAACCTTGGTTTTGAGAATCTCTCCCAGAGTTTGAGAGATTTGGACGTGAAAGGGTACCAGTCTTGTCGGGGATTGGGAACCCTTCGCGAGAATGTCCAAAGTTTCAGCGGGATTTCCAAAATGTTGAAAGGAACTCGAAACATGTCAACCTTGGTTTTGAGAATCTCTCCCGGAGTTTGAGAGATTTGGACGTGAAAGGGTACCAGTCTTGTCGGGGATTGGGAACCCTTCGCGAGAATGTCCAAAGTTTCAGCGGGATTTCCAAAATGTTGAGAGGAACTCGAAACATGTCAACCTTGGTTTTGAGAATCTCTCCCGGAGTTTGAGAGATTTGGACGTGAAAGGGTACCAATCTTTTCGCGGATTGGGAACCCTTCGCGAGAATGTCCAAAGTTTCAGCGGGATTTCCAAAATGTTGAAAGGAACTCGAAACATGTCAACCTTGGTTTTGAGAATCTCTCCCGGAGTTTGAGAGATTTGGACGTGAAAGGGTACCAGTCTTGTCGGGGATTGGGAACCCTTCGCGAGAATGTCCAAAGTTTCAGCGGGATTTCCAAAATGTTGAAAGGAACTCGAAACATGTCAACCTTGGTTTTGAGAATCTCTCCCGGAGTTTGAGAGATTTGGATGTGAAAGGGTACCAGTCTTGTCGGGGATTGGGAACCCTTCGCGAGAATGTCCAAAGTTTCAGCGGGATTTCCAAAATGTTGAAAGGAACTCGAAACATGTCAACCTTGGTTTTGAGAATCTCTCCCGGAGTTTGAGAGATTTGGATGTGAAAGGGTACCAGTCTTGTCGGGGATTGGGAACCCTTCGCGAGAATGTCCAAAGTTTCAGCGGGATTTCCAAAATGTTGAAAGGAACTCGAAACATGTCAACCTTGGTTTTGAGAATCTCTCCCGGAGTTTGAGAGATTTGGACGTGAAAGGGTACCAGTCTTGTCGGGGATTGGGAACCCTTCGCGGGAATGTCCAAAGTTTCAGCGGGATTTCCAAAATGTTGAAAGGAACTCGAAACGTGTCAACCTTGGTTTTGAGAATCTCTCCCGGAGTTTGAGAGATTTGGACGTGAAAGGGTACCAGTCTTGTCGGGGATTGGGAACCCTTCGCGAGAATGTCCAAAGTTTCAGCGGGATTTCCAAAATGTTGAAAGGAACTCGAAACATGTCAACCTTGGTTTTGAGAATCTCTCCCGGAGTTTGAGAGATTTGGACGTGAAAGGGTACCAGTCTTGTCGGGGATTGGGAACCCTTCGCGGGAATGTCCAAAGTTTCAGCGGGATTTCCAAAATGTTGAAAGGAACTCGAAACGTGTCAACCTTGGTTTTGAGAATCTCTCCCGGAGTTTGAGAGATTTGGACGTGAAAGGGTACCAGTCTTGTCGGGGATTGGGAAACCTTCGCGAGAATGTCCAAAGTTTCAGCGGGATTTCCAAAATGTTGAAAGGAACTCGAAACATGTCAACCTTGGTTTTGAGAATCTCTCCCGGAGTTTGAGAGATTTGGACGTGAAAGGGTACCAGTCTTGTCGGGGATTGGGAACCCTTCGCGGGAATGTCCAAAGTTTCAGCGGGATTTCCAAAATGTTGAAAGAAACTCGAAACATGTCAACCTTGGTTTTGAGAATCTCTCCCGGAGTTTGAGAGATTTGGACGTGAAAGGGTACCAGTCTTGTCGGGGATTGGGACCCTTCGCGAGAATGTCCAAAGTTTCAGCGGGATTTCCAAAATGTTGAAAGGAACTCGAAACATGTCAACCTTGGTTTTGAGAATCTCTCCCGGAGTTTGAGAGATTTGGACGTGAAAGGGTACCAGTCTTGTCGGGGATTGGGAACCCTTCGCCAGAATGTCCAAAGTTTCAGCGGGATTTCCAAAATGTTGAGAGGAACTCGAAACATGTCAACCTTGGTTTTGAGAATCTCTCCCGGAGTTTGAGAGATTTGGATGTGAAAGGGTACCAGTCTTGTCGGGGATTGGGAACCCTTCGCGAGAATGTCCAAAGTTTCAGCGGGATTTCCAAAATGTTGAAAGGAACTCGAAACATGTCAACCTTGGTTTTGAGAATCTCTCCCGGAGTTTGAGAGATTTGGACGTGAAAGGGTACCAGTCTTGTCGGGGATTGGGAACCCTTCGCGAGAATGTCCAAAGTTTCAGCGGGATTTCCAAAATGTTGAAAGGAACTCGAAACATGTCAACCTTGGTTTTGAGAATCTCTCCCGGAGTTTGAGAGATTTGGACGTGAAAGGGTACCAGTCTTGTCGGGGATTGGGAACCCTTTGCGAGAATCTCCAAAGTTTCAGAAGGATTTCCAAAATGTTGAAAGGAACTCGAAACATGTCAACCTTGGTTTTGAGAATCTCTCCCGGAGTTTGAGAGATTTGGACGTGAAAGGGTACCAGTCTTGTCGGGGATTGGGAACCCTTCGCGAGAATGTCCAAAGTTTCAGCGGGATTTCCAAAATGTTGAAAGGAACTCGAAACATGTCAACCTTGGTTTTGAGAATCTCTCCCGGAGTTTGAGAGATTTGGACGTGAAAGGGTACCAGTCTTGTCGGGGCTTGGGAACCCTTTGCGAGAATGTCCAAAGTTTCAGCGGGATTTCCAAAATGTTGAAAGGAACTCGAAACATGTCAACCTTGGTTTTGAGAATCTCTCCCGGAGTTTGAGAGATTTGGACGTGAAAGGGTACCAGTCTTGTCGGGGATTGGGAACCCTTCGCGACAATGTCCAAAGTTTCAGCGGGATTTCCAAAATGTTGAAAGGAACTCGAAACATGTCAACCTTGGTTTTGAGAATCTCTCCCGGAGTTTGAGAGATCTGGACGTGAAAGGGTACCAGTCTTGTCGGGGATTGGGAACCCTTCGCGAGAATGTCCAAAGTTTCAGCGGGATTTCCAAAATGGTGAAAGGAACTCGAAACATGTCAACCTTGGTTTTGAGAATCTCTCCCGGAGTTTGAGAGATTTGGACGTGAAAGGGTACCAGTCTTGTCGGGGATTGGGAACCCTTCGTGAGAATGTCCAAAGTTTCAGCGGGATTTCCAAAATGTTGAAAGGAACTCGAAACATGTCAACCTTGGTTTTGAGAATCTCTCCCGGAGTTTGAGAGATTTGGATGTGAAAGGGTACCAGTCTTGTCGGGGATTGGGAACCCTTCGCGAGAATGTCCAAAGTTTCAGCGGGATTTCCAAAATGTTGAGAGGAACTCGAAACATGTCAACCTTGGTTTTGAGAATCTCTCCCGGAGTTTGAGAGATTTGGACGTGAAAGGGTACCAGTCTTGTCGGGGATTGGGAACCCTTTGCGAGAATGTCCAGTGTTTCGGCGGGATTTCCAAAATGTTGAAAGGAACTCGAAACATGTCAACCTTGGTTTTGAGAATCTCTCCCGGAGTTTGAGAGATTTGGACGTGAAAGGGTACCAGTCTTGTCGGGGATTGGGAACCCTTCGCGAGAATGTCCAAAGTTTCAGCGGGATTTCTAAAATGTTGAAAGGAACTCGAAACATGTCAACCTTGGTTTTGAGAATCTCTCCCGGAGTTTGAGAGATTTGGACGTGAAAGGGTACCAGTCTTGTCGGGGATTGGGAACCCTTCGCGACAATGTCCAAAGTTTCAGCGAGATTTCCAAAATGTTGAGAGGAACTCGAAACATGTCAACCTTGGTTTTGAGAATCTCTCCCGGAGTTTGAGAGATTTGGACGTGAAAGTGTACCAATCTTTTCGCGGATTGGGAACCCTTCGCGAGAATGTCCAAAGTTTCAGCGGGATTTCCAAAATGTTGAAAGGAACTCGAAACATGTCAACCTTGGTTTTGAGAATCTCTCCCGGAGTTTGAGAGATTTGGACGTGAAAGGGTACCAGTCTTGTTCGGGATCGGGAACCCTTCGCGAGAATGTCCAAAGTTTCAGCGGGATTTCCAAAATGTTGAAAGGAACTCGAAACATGTCAACCTTGGTTTTGAGAATCTCTCCCGGAGTTTGAGAGATTTGGACGTGAAAGGGTACCAGTCTTGTCGGGGATTGGGAACCCTTCGCCAGAATGTCCAAAGTTTCAGCGGGATTTCCAAAATGTTGAAAGGAACTCGAAACATGTCAACCTTGGTTTTGAGAATCTCTCCCGGAGTTTGAGAGATTTGGATGTGAAAGGGTACCAGTCTTGTCGGGGATTGGGAACCCTTCGCGGGAATGTCCAAAGTTTCAGCGGGATTTCCAAA
Organism: Streptopelia decaocto; assembly: GCF_964273445.1. NCBI lineage: Eukaryota > Metazoa > Chordata > Aves > Columbiformes > Columbidae > Streptopelia > Streptopelia decaocto. The sequence continues at coordinate 23,249 of NW_028116315.1, forward strand.
ATGTTGAAAGGAACTCGAAACATGTCAGCCTTGGTTTTGAGAATCTCTCCCGGAGTTTGAGAGATTTGGACGTGAAAGGGTACCAGTCTTGTCGGGGATTGGGAACCCTTCGCGAGAATGTCCAAAGTTTCAGCGGGATTTCCAAAATGTTGAAAGGAACTCGAAACATGTCAACCTTGGTTTTGAGAATCTCTCCCGGAGTTTGAGAGATTTGGACGTGAAAGGGTACCAGTCTTGTCGGGGATTGGGAACCCTTTGCGAGAATGTCCAACGTTTCAGCGGGATTTCCAAAATGTTGAGAGGAACTCGAAACATGTCAACCTTGGTTTTGAGAATCTCTCCCGGAGTTTGAGAGATTTGGACGTGAAAGGGTACCAGTCTTGTCGGGGATTGGGAACCCTTTGCGAGAATGTCCAAAGTTTCAGCGGGATTTCCAAAATGTTGAAAGGAACTCGAAACATGTCAACCTTGGTTTTGAGAATCTCTCCCGGAGTTTGAGAGATTTGGACGTGAAAGGGTACCAGTCTTGTCGGGGATTGGGAACCCTTCGCGAGAATGTCCAAAGTTTCAGTGGGATTTCCAAAATGTTGCGAGGAACTCGAAACATGTCAACCTTGGTTTTGAGAATCTCTCCCGGAGTTTGAGAGATTTGGACGTGAAAGGTTACCAGTCTTGTCGGGGATTGGGAACCCTTCGCGAGAATGTCCAAAGTTTCAGCGGGATTTCCAAAATGTTGAAAGGAACTCGAAACATGTCAACCTTGGTTTTGAGAATCTCTCCCGGAGTTTGAGAGATCTGGACGTGAAAGGGTACCAGTCTTGTCGGGGATTGGGAACCCTTCGCGAGAATGTCCAAAGTTTCAGTGGGATTTCCAAAATGTTGCGAGGAACTCGAAACATGTCAACCTTGGTTTTGAGAATCTCTCCCGGAGTTTGAGAGATTTGGACGTGAAAGGTTACCAGTCTTGTCGGGGATTGGGAACCCTTCGCGAGAATGTCCAAAGTTTCAGCGGGATTTCCAAAATGTTGAAAGGAACTCGAAACATGTCAACCTTGGTTTTGAGAATCTCTCCCGGAGTTTGAGAGATTTGGACGTGAAAGGTTACCAGTCTTGTCGGGGATTGGGAACCCTTCGCGAGAATGTCCAAAGTTTCAGCGGGATTTCCAAAATGTTGAGAGGAACTCGAAACATGTCAACATTGGTTTTGAGAATCTCTCCCGGAGTTTGAGAGATTTGGACGTGAAAGGGTACCAGTCTTGTCGGGGATTGGGAACCCTTCGCGAGAATGTCCAATGTTTCAGCGGGATTTCCAAAATGTTGAGAGGAACTCGAAACATGTCAACCTTGGTTTTGAGAATCTCTCCCGGAGTTTGAGAGATTTGGACGTGAAAGGGTACCAGTCTTGTCGGGGATTGGGAACCCTTCGCGAGAATGTCCAAAGTTTCAGCGGGATTTCCAAAATGTTGAAAGGAACTCGAAACATGTCAACCTTGGTTTTGAGAATCTCTCCTGGAGTTTGAGAGATTTGGACGTGAAAGGGTACCAGTCTTGTCGGGGACTGGGAACCCTTCGCGAGAATGTCCAAAGTTTCAGCGGGATTTCCAAAATGTTGAAAGGAACTCGAAACATGTCAACCTTGGTTTTGAGAATCTCTCCCGGAGTTTGAGAGATTTGGACGTGAAAGGGTACCAGTCTTGTCGGGGATTGGGAACCCTTCGCGAGAATGTCCAAAGTTTCAGCGGGATTTCCAAGATGTTGAAAGGAACTCGAAACATGTCAACCTTGGTTTTGAGAATCTCTCCCGGAGTTTGAGAGATTTGGACGTGAAAGGGTACCAGTCTTGTCGGGGATTGGGAACCCTTCGCGAGAATGTCCAAAGTTTCAGCGGGATTTCCAAAATGTTGAAAGGAACTCGAAACATGTCAACCTTGGTTTTGAGAATCTCTCCCGGAGTTTGAGAGATTTGGACGTGAAAGGGTACCAGTCTTGTCGGGGATTGGGAACCCTTCGCGAGAATGTCCAAAGTTTCAGCGGGATTTCCAAAATGTTGAAAGGAACTCGAAACATGTCAACCTTGGTTTTGAGAATCTCTCCCGGAGTTTGAGAGATTTGGACGTGAAAGGGTACCAGTCTTGTCGGGGATTGGGAACCCTTCGCGAGAATGTCCAAAGTTTCAGCGGGATTTCTAAAATGTTGAAAGGAACTCGAAACATGTCAACCTTGGTTTTGAGAATCTCTCCCGGAGTTTGAGAGATTTGGACGTGAAAGGGTACCAGTCTTGTCGGGGATTGGGAACCCTTCGCGACAATGTCCAAAGTTTCAGCGAGATTTCCAAAATGTTGAGAGGAACTCGAAACATGTCAACCTTGGTTTTGAGAATCTCTCCCGGAGTTTGAGAGATTTGGACGTGAAAGTGTACCAATCTTTTCGCGGATTGGGAACCCTTCGCGAGAATGTCCAAAGTTTCAGCGGGATTTCCAAAATGTTGAAAGGAACTCGAAACATGTCAACCTTGGTTTTGAGAATCTCTCCCGGAGTTTGAGAGATTTGGACGTGAAAGGGTACCAGTCTGTTCGGGATCGGGAACCCTTCGCGAGAATGTCCAAAGTTTCAGCGGGATTTCCAAAATGTTGAAAGGAACTCGAAACATGTCAACCTTGGTTTTGAGAATCTCTCCCGGAGTTTGAGAGATTTGGACGTGAAAGGGTACCAGTCTTGTCGGGGATTGGGAACCCTTCGCGAGAATGTCCAAAGTTTCAGCGGGATTTCCAAAATGTTGAGAGGAACTCGAAACATGTCAACCTTGGTTTTGAGAATCTCTCCCGGAGTTTGAGAGATTTGGACGTGAAAGGGTACCAGTCTTGTCGGGGATTGGGAACCCTTCGCGAGAATGTCCAAAGTTTCAGCGGGATTTCCAAAATGTTGAGAGGAACTCGAAACATGTCAACCTTGGTTTTGAGAATCTCTCCCGGAGTTTGAGAGATTTGGACGTGAAAGGGTACCAGTCTTGTCGGGGATTGGGAACCCTTCGCGAGAATGTCCAAAGTTTCAGCGGGATTTCCAAAATGTTGAAAGGAACTCGAAACATGTCAACCTTGGTTTTGAGAATCTCTCCCGGAGTTTGAGAGATTTGGACGTGAAAGGGTACCAGTCTTGTCGGGGATTGGGAACCCTTCGCGAGAATGTCCAAAGTTTCAGCGGGATTTCTAAAATGTTGAAAGGAACTCGAAACATGTCAACCTTGGTTTTGAGAATCTCTCCCGGAGTTTGAGAGATTTGGACGTGAAAGGGTACCAGTCTTGTCGGGGATTGGGAACCCTTCGCGACAATGTCCAAAGTTTCAGCGAGATTTCCAAAATGTTGAGAGGAACTCGAAACATGTCAACCTTGGTTTTGAGAATCTCTCCCGGAGTTTGAGAGATTTGGACGTGAAAGTGTACCAATCTTTTCGCGGATTGGGAACCCTTCGCGAGAATGTCCAAAGTTTCAGCGGGATTTCCAAAATGTTGAAAGGAACTCGAAACATGTCAACCTTGGTTTTGAGAATCTCTCCCGGAGTTTGAGAGATTTGGACGTGAAAGGGTACCAGTCTGTTCGGGATCGGGAACCCTTCGCGAGAATGTCCAAAGTTTCAGCGGGATTTCCAAAATGTTGAAAGGAACTCGAAACATGTCAACCTTGGTTTTGAGAATCTCTCCCGGAGTTTGAGAGATTTGGACGTGAAAGGGTACCAGTCTTGTCGGGGATTGGGAACCCTTCGCCAGAATGTCCAAAGTTTCAGCGGGATTTCCAAAATGTTGAAAGGAACTCGAAACATGTCAACCTTGGTTTTGAGAATCTCTCCCGGAGTTTGAGAGATTTGGATGTGAAAGGGTACCAGTCTTGTCGGGGATTGGGAACCCTTCGCGGGAATGTCCAAAGTTTCAGCGGGATTTCCAAAATGTTGAAAGGAACTCGAAACATGTCAGCCTTGGTTTTGAGAATCTCTCCCGGAGTTTGAGAGATTTGGACGTGAAAGGGTACCAGTCTTGTCGGGGATTGGGAACCCTTCGCGAGAATGTCCAAAGTTTCAGCGGGATTTCCAAAATGTTGAAAGGAACTCGAAACATGTCAACCTTGGTTTTGAGAATCTCTCCCGGAGTTTGAGAGATTTGGACGTGAAAGGGTACCAGTCTTGTCGGGGATTGGGAACCCTTTGCGAGAATGTCCAAAGTTTCAGCGGGATTTCCAAAATGTTGAGAGGAACTCGAAACATGTCAACCTTGGTTTTGAGAATCTCTCCCGGAGGTTGAGAGATTTGGATGTGAAAGGGTACCAGTCTTGTCGGGGATTGGGAACCCTTCGCGAGAATGTCCAAAGTTTCAGCGGGATTTCCAAAATGTTGAAAGGAACTCGAAACATGTCAACCTTGGTTTTGAGAATCTCTCCCGGAGTTTGAGAGATTTGGACGTGAAAGGGTACCAGTCTTGTCGGGGATTGGGAACCCTTCGCGAGAATGTCCAAAGTTTCAGCGGGATTTCCAAAATGTTGAAAGGAACTCGAAACATGTCAACCTTGGTTTTGAGAATCTCTCCCGGAGTTTGAGAGATTTGGACGTGAAAGGGTACCAGTCTTGTCGGGGATTGGGAACCTTTTGCGAGAATGTCCAAAGTTTCAGCGGGATTTCCAAAATGTTGAAAGGAACTCGAAACATGTCAACCTTGGTTTTGAGAATCTCTCCCGGAGTTTGAGAGATTTGGACGTGAAAGGGTACCAGTCTTGTCGGGGATTGGGAACCCTTCGCGAGAATGTCCAAAGTTTCAGCGGGATTTCCAAAATGTTGAAAGGAACTCGAAACATGTCAACCTTGGTTTTGAGAATCTCTCCCGGAGTTTGAGAGATTTGGACGTGAAAGGGTACCAGTCTTGTCGGGGATTGGGAACCCTTTGCGAGAATGTCCAAAGTTTCAGCGGGATTTCCAAAATGTTGAAAGGAACTCGAAACATGTCAACCTTGGTTTTGAGAATCTCTCCCGGAGTTTGAGAGATTTGGACGTGAAAGGGTACCAGTCTTGTCGGGGATTGGGAACCCTTCGCGAGAATGTCCAAAGTTTCAGTGGGATTTCCAAAATGTTGAAAGGAACTCGAAACATGTCAACCTTGGTTTTGAGAATCTCTCCCGGAGTTTGAGAGATCTGGACGTGAAAGGGTACCAGTCTTGTCGGGGATTGGGAACCCTTCGCGAGAATGTCCAAAGTTTCAGTGGGATTTCCAAAATGTTGCGAGGAACTCGAAACATGTCAACCTTGGTTTTGAGAATCTCTCCCGGAGTTTGAGAGATTTGGACGTGAAAGGTTACCAGTCTTGTCGGGGATTGGGAACCCTTCGCGAGAATGTCCAAAGTTTCAGCGGGATTTCCAAAATGTTGAAAGGAACTCGAAACATGTCAACCTTGGTTTTGAGAATCTCTCCCGGAGTTTGAGAGATTTGGACGTGAAAGGGTACCAGTCTTGTCGGGGATTGGGAACCCTTCGCGAGAATGTCCAAAGTTTCAGCGGGATTTCCAAAATGTTGAGAGGAACTCGAAACATGTCAACATTGGTTTTGAGAATCTCTCCCGGAGTTTGAGAGATTTGGACGTGAAAGGGTACCAGTCTTGTCGGGGATTGGGAACCCTTCGCGAGAATGTCCAATGTTTCAGCGGGATTTCCAAAATGTTGAGAGGAACTCGAAACATGTCAACCTTGGTTTTGAGAATCTCTCCCGGAGTTTGAGAGATTTGGACGTGAAAGGGTACCAGTCTTGTCGGGGATTGGGAACCCTTCGCGAGAATGTCCAAAGTTTCAGCGGGATTTCCAAAATGTTGAAAGGAACTCGAAACATGTCAACCTTGGTTTTGAGAATCTCTCCTGGAGTTTGAGAGATTTGGACGTGAAAGGGTACCAGTCTTGTCGGGGACTGGGAACCCTTCGCGAGAATGTCCAAAGTTTCAGCGGGATTTCCAAAATGTTGAAAGGAACTCGAAACATGTCAACCTTGGTTTTGAGAATCTCTCACGGAGTTTGAGAGATTTGGACGTGAAAGGGTACCAGTCTTGTCGGGGATTGGGAACCCTTCGCGACAATGTCCAAAGTTTCAGCGGGATTTCCAAGATGTTGAAAGGAACTCGAAACATGTCAACCTTGGTTTTGAGAATCTCTCCCGGAGTTTGAGAGATTTGGACGTGAAAGGGTACCAGTCTTGTCGGGGATTGGGAACCCTTCGCGAGAATGTCCAAAGTTTCAGCGGGATTTCCAAAATGTTGAAAGGAACTCGAAACATGTCAACCTTGGTTTTGAGAATCTCTCCCGGAGTTTGAGAGATTTGGACGTGAAAGGGTACCAGTCTTGTCGGGGATTGGGAACCCTTCGCCAGAATGTCCAAAGTTTCAGCGGGATTTCCAAAATGTTGAAAGGAACTCGAAACATGTCAACCTTGGTTTTGAGAATCTCTCCCGGAGTTTGAGAGATTTGGACGTGAAAGGGTACCAGTCTTGTCGGGGATTGGGAACCCTTCACGAAAATGTCCAAAGTTTCAGCGGGATTTCCAAAATGTTGAAAGGAACTCGAAACATGTCAACCTTGGTTTTGAGAATCTCTCCCGGAGTTTGAGAGATTTGGACGTGAAAGGGTACCAGTCTTGTCGGGGATTGGGAACCCTTCGCCAGAATGTCCAAAGTTTCAGCGGGATTTCCAAAATGTTGAAAGGAACTCGAAACATGTCAACCTTGGTTTTGAGAATCTCTCCCGGAGTTTGAGAGATTTGGACGTGAAAGGGTACCAGTCTTGTTCGGGATCGGGAACCCTTCGTGAGAATGTCCAAAGTTTCAGCAGGATTTCTGAAATGTTGAAAGGAACTCGAAACATGTCAACCTTGGTTTTGAGAATCTCTCCCGGAGTTTGAGAGATTTGGACGTGAAAGGGTACCAGTCTTGTCGGGCATTGGGAACCCTTCGCGAGAATGTCCAAAGTTTCAGCGGGATTTCCAAAATGTTGAGAGGAACTCGAATCATGTCAACCTTGGTTTTGAGAATCTCTCCCGGAGTTTGAGAGATTTGGACGTGAAAGGGTAGCAGTCTTGTCGGGGATTGGGAACCCTTCGTGAGAATGTCCAAAGTTTCAGCGGGATTTCCAAAATGTTGAAAGGAACTCGAAACATGTCAACCTTGGTTTTGAGAATCTCTCCCGGAGTTTGAGAGATTTGGACGTGAAAGGGTACCAGTCTTGTCGGGGATTGGGAACCCTTCGCCAGAATGTCCAAAGTTTCAGCGGGATTTCCAAAATGTTGAAAGGAACTCGAAACATGTCAACCTTGGTTTTGAGAATCTCTCCCGGAGTTTGAGAGATTTGGACGTGAAAGGGTACCAGTCTTGTCGGGGATTGGGAACCCTTCGCCAGAATGTCCAAAGTTTCAGCGGGATTTCCAAAATGTTGAAAGGAACTCGAAACATGTCAACCTTGGTTTTGAGAATCTCTCCCGGAGTTTGAGAGATTTGGACGTGAAAGGGTACCAGTCTTGTCGGGGATTGGGAACCCTTCGCGAGAATGTCCAAAGTTTCAGCGGGATTTCCAAAATGTTTAAAGGAACTCGGAACATGTCAACCTTGGTTTTGAGAATCTCTCCCGGAGTTTGAGAGATTTGGACGTGAAAGGGTACCAGTCTTGTCGGGGATCGGGAACCCTTCGCGAGAATGTCCAAAGTTTCAGCAGGATTTCCAAAATGTTGAAAGGAACTCGAAACATGTCAACCTTGGTTTTGAGAATCTCTCCCGGAGTTTGAGAGATTTGGACGTGAAAGGGTACCAGTCTTGTCGGAGATTGAGAACCCTTTGCGAGAATGTCCAAAGTTTCAGCGGGATTTCCAAAATGTTGAAAGGAACTCGAAACATGTCAACCTTGGTTTTGAGAATCTCTCCCGGAGTTTGAGAGATTTGGACGTGAAAGGGTACCAGTCTTGTCGGGGATCGGGAACCCTTCGCGAGAATGTCCAAAGTTTCAGCGGGATTTCCAAAATGTTGAAAGGCACTCAAAACAGGTCAACCTTGGTTTTGAGAATCTCTCCCGGAGTTTGAGAGATTTGGACGTGAAAGGGTACCAGTCTTGTCGGGGATCGGGAACCCTTCGCGAGAATGTCCAAAGTTTCAGCGGGATTTGCAAAATGTTGAAAGGAACTCGAAACATGTCAACCTTGGTTTTGAGAATCTCTCCCGGAGTTTGAGAGATTTGGACGTGAAAGGGTACCAGTCTTGTCGGGGATTGGGAACCCTTCGCGAGAATGTCCAAAGTTTCAGCGGGATTTCCAAAATGTTGAAAGGAACTCGAAACATGTCAACCTTGGTTTTGAGAATCTCTCCCGGAGTTTGAGAGATTTGGACGTGAAAGGGTACCAGTCTTGTCGGGGATTGGGAACCCTTCGCCAGAATGTCCAAAGTTTCAGCGGGATTTCCAAAATGTTGAAAGGAACTCGAAACATGTCAACCTTGGTTTTGAGAATCTCTCCCGGAGTTTGAGAGATTTGGACGTGAAAGGGTACCAGTCTTGTCGGGGATTGGGAACCCTTCGCGAGAATGTCCAAAGTTTCAGCGGGATTTCCAAAATGTTGAAAGGAACTCGAAACATGTCAACCTTGGTTTTGAGAATCTCTCCCGGAGTTTGAGAGATTTGGACGTGAAAGGGTACCAGTCTTGTCGGGGATTGGGAACCCTTCGCCAGAATGTCCAAAGTTTCAGCGGGATTTCCAAAATGTTGAAAGGAACTCGAAACATGTCAACCTTGGTTTTGAGAATCTCTCCCGGAGTTTGAGAGATTTGGACGTGAAAGGGTACCAGTCTTGTCGGGGATTGGGAACCCTTCGCGAGAATGTCCAAAGTTTCAGCGGGATTTCCAAAATGTTGAAAGGAACTCGAAACATGTCAACCTTGGTTTTGAGAATCTCTCCCGGACTTTGAGAGATTTGGACGTGAAAGGGTACCAGTCTTGTCGGGGTTTGGGAACCCTTCGCGAGAATGTCCAAAGTTTCAGCGGGATTTCCAAAATGTTGAAAGGAACTCGAAACATGTCAACCTTGGTTTTGAGAATCTCTCCCGGAGTTTGAGAGATTTGGACGTGAAAGAGTACCAGTCTTGTCGGGGATTGGGAACCCTTCGCGAGAATGTCCAAAGTTTCAGCGGGATTTCCAAAATGTTGAAAGGAACTCGAAACATGTCAACCTTGGTTTTGAGAATCTCTCCCGGAGTTTGAGAGATTTGGACGTGAAAGGGTACCAGTCTTGTCGGGGATTGGGAACCCTTCGCCAGAATGCCCAAAGTTTCAGCGGGATTTCCAAAATGTTGAAAGGAACTCGAAACATGTCAACCTTGGTTTTGAGAATCTCTCCCGGAGTTTGAGAGATTTGGACGTGAAAGGGTACCAGTCTTGTCGGGGATTGGGAACCCTTCGCCAGAATGTCCAAAGTTTCAGCGGGATTTCCAAAATGTTGAAAGGAACTCGAAACATGTCAACCTTGGTTTTGAGAATCTCTCCCGGAGTTGGAGAGATTTGGACGTGAAAGGGTACCAGTCTTGTCGGGGATTGGGAACCCTTCGGCAGAATGTCCAAAGTTTCAGCGGGATTTCCAAAATGTTGAAAGGAACTCGAAACATGTCAACCTTGGTTTTGAGAATCTCTCCCGGAGTTTGAGAGATTTGGACGTGAAAGGGTACCAGTCTTGTCGGGGATTGGGAACCCTTCGCGGGAATGTCCAAAGTTTCTGCGGGATTTCCAAAATGTTGAAAGGAACTCGAAACATGTCAACCTTGGTTTTGAGAATCTCTCCCGGAGTTTGAGAGATTTGGACGTGAAAGGGTACCAGTCTTGTCGGGGATTGGGAACCCTTCGCGAGAATGTCCAAAGTTTCAGCGGGATTTCCAAAATGTTGAAAGGAACTCGAAACATGTCAACCTTGGTTTTGAGAATCTCTCCCGGAGTTTGAGAGATTTGGACGTGAAAGGGTACCAGTCTTGTCGGGGATTGGGAACCCTTCGCCAGAATGTCCAAAGTTTCAGTGGGATTTCCAAAATGTTGAAAGGAACTCGAAACATGTCAAACTTGGTTTTGAGAATCTCTCCCGGAGTTTGAGAGATTTGGACGTGAAAGGGTACCAGTCTTGTCGGGGATTGGGAACCCTTCGCGAGAATGTCCAAAGTTTCAGCGAGATTTCCAAAATGTTGAAAGGAACTCGAAACATGTCAACCTTGGTTTTGAGAATCTCTCCCGGAGTTTGAGAGATTTGGACGTGAAAGGGTACCAGTCTTGTCGGGGATTGGGAACCCTTCGCGACAATGTCCAAAGTTTCAGCGGGATTTCCAAAATGTTGAAAGGAACTCGAAACATGTCAACCTTGGTTTTGAGAATCTCTCCCGGAGTTTGAGAGATTTGGACGTGAAAGGGTACCAGTCTTGTCGGGGATTGGGAACCCTTCGCGAGAATGTCCAAAGTTTCAGCGGGATTTCCAAAATGTTGAAAGGAACTCGGAACATGTCAACCTTGGTTTTGAGAATCTCTCCCGGAGTTTGAGAGATTTGGACGTGAAAGGGTACCAGTCTCGTCGGGGATTGGGAACCCTTCGCGAGAATGTCGAAAGTTTCAGCGGGATTTCCAAAATGTTGAAAGGAACTCGAAACATGTCAACCTTGGTTTTGAGAATCTCTCCTGGAGTTTGAGAGATTTGGACGCGAAAGGGTACCAGTCTTGTCGGGGATTGGGAACCCTTCGCCAGAATGTCCAAAGTTTCAGCGGGATTTCCAAAATGTTGAAAGGAACTCGAAACATGTCAACCTTGGTTTTGAGAATCTCTCCCGGAGTTTGAGAGATTTGGACGTGAAAGGGTACCAGTCTTGTCGGGGATTGGGAACCCTTCGCGAGAATGTCCAAAGTTTCAGCGGGATTTCCAAAATGTTGAAAGGAACTCGAAACATGTCAACCTTGGTTTTGAGAATCTCTCCCGGAGTTTGAGAGATTTGGACGTGAAAGGGTAGCAGTCTTGTCGGGGATTGGGAACCCTTCGCGAGAATGTCCAAAGTTTCAGCGGGATTTCCAAAATGTTGAAAGGAACTCGGAACATGTCAACCTTGGTTTTGAGAATCTCTCCCGGAGTTTGAGAGATTTGGACGTGAAAGGGTACCAGTCTTGTCGGGGATTGGGAACCCTTCGCCAGAATGTCCAAAGTTTCAGCGGGATTTCCAAAATGTTGAAAGGAACTCGAAACATGTCAACCTTGGTTTTGAGAATCTCTCCCGGAGTTTGAGAGATTTGGACGTGAAAGGGTACCAGTCTTGTCGGGGATTGGGAACCCTTCGCGAGAATGTCCAAAGTTTCAGCGGGATTTCCAAAATGTTGAAAGGAACTCGAAACATGTCAACCTTGGTTTTGAGAATCTCTCCCGGAGTTTGAGAGATTTGGACGTGAAAGGGTACCAGTCTTGTCGGGGTTTGGGAACCCTTCGCAAGAATGTCCAAAGTTTCAGCGGGATTTCCAAAATGTTGAAAGGAACTCGAAACATGTCAACCTTGGTTTTGAGAATCTCTCCCGGAGTTTGAGAGATTTGGACGTGAAAGAGTACCAGTCTTGTCGGGGATTGGGAACCCTTCGCGAGAATGTCCAAAGTTTCAGCGGGATTTCCAAAATGTTGAAAGGAACTCGAAACATGTCAACCTTGGTTTTGAGAATCTCTCCCGGAGTTTGAGAGATTTGGACGTGAAAGGGTACCAGTCTTGTCGGGGATTGGGAACCCTTCGCGAGAATGTCCAAAGTTTCAGCGGGATTTCCAAAATGTTGAAAGGAACTCGAAACATGTCAACCTTGGTTTTGAGAACCTCTCCCGGAGTTTGAGAGATTTGGACGTGAAAGGGTACCAGTCTTGTCGGGGATTGGGAACCCTTCGCCAGAATGTCCAAAGTTTCAGCGGGATTTCCAAAATGTTGAAAGGAACTCGAAACATGTCAACCTTGGTTTTGAGAATCTCTCCCGGAGTTTGAGAGATTTGGACGTGAAAGGGTACCAGTCTTGTCGGGGATTGGGAACCCTTCGCCAGAATGTCCAAAGTTTCAGCGGGATTTCCAAAATGTTGAAAGGAACTCGAAACATGTAAACCTTGGTTTTGAGAATCTCTCCCGGAGTTTGAGAGATTTGGACGTGAAAGGGTACCAGTCTTGTCGGGGATTGGGAACCCTTCGCCAGAATGTCCAAAGTTTCAGCGGGATTTCCAAAATGTTGAAAGGAACTCGAAACATGTCAACCTTGGTTTTGAGAATCTCTCCCGGAGTTTGAGAGATTTGGACTTGAAAGGGTACCAGTCTTGTCGGGGATTGGGAACCCTTCGCCAGAATGTCCAAAGTTTCAGCGGGATTTCCAAAATGTTGAAAGGAACTCGAAACATGTCAACCTTGGTTTTGAGAATCTCTCCCGGAGTTTGAGAGATTTGGATGTGAAAGGGTACCAGTCTTGTCGGGGATTGGGAACCCTTCACGACAATGTCCAAAGTTTCAGTGGGATTTCCAAAATGTTGAAAGGAACTCGAAACATGTCAAACTTGGTTTTGAGAATCTCTCCCGGAGTTTGAGAGATTTGGACGTGAAAGGGTACCAGTCTTGTCGGGGATTGGGAACCCTTCGCGAGAATGTCCAAAGTTTCAGCGAGATTTCCAAAATGTTGAAAGGAACTCGAAACATGTCAACCTTGGTTTTGAGAATCTCTCCCGGAGTTTGAGAGATTTGGACGTGAAAGGGTACCAGTCTTGTCGGGGATTGGGAACCCTTCGCGAGAATGTCCAAAGTTTCAGTGGGATTTCCAAAATGTTGAAAGGAACTCGAAACATGTCAACCTTGGTTTTGAGAATCTCTCCCGGAGTTTGAGAGATTTGGACGTGAAAGGGTACCAGTCTTGTCGGGGATTGGGAACCCTTCGCGAGAATGTCCAAAGTTTCAGCGGGATTTCCAAAATGTTGAAAGGAACTCGGAACATGTCAACCTTGGTTTTGAGAATCTCTCCCGGAGTTTGAGAGATTTGGACGTGAAAGGGTACCAGTCTCGTCGGGGATTGGGAACCCTTCGCGAGAATGTCCAAAGTTTCAGCGGGATTTCCAAAATGTTGAAAGGAACTCGAAACATGTCAACCTTGGTTTTGAGAATCTCTCCTGGAGTTTGAGAGATTTGGACGTGAAAGGGTACCAGTCTTGTCGGGGATTGGGAACCCTTCGCCAGAATGTCCAAAGTTTCAGCGGGATTTCCAAAATGTTGAAAGGAACTCGAAACATGTCAACCTTGGTTTTGAGAATCTCTCCCGGAGTTTGAGAGATCTGGACGTGAAAGGGTACCAGTCTTGTCGGGGATTGGGAACCCTTCGCGAGAATGTCCAAAGTTTCAGCGGGATTTCCAAAATGTTGAAAGGAACTCGAAACATGTCAACCTTGGTTTTGAGAATCTCTCCCGGAGTTTGAGAGATTTGGACGTGAAAGGGTACCAGTCTTGTCGGGGATTGGGAACCCTTCGCGAGAATGTCCAAAGTTTCAGCGGGATTTCCAAAATGTTGAAAGGAACTCGGAACATGTCAACCTTGGTTTTGAGAATCTCTCCCGGAGTTTGAGAGATTTGGACGTGAAAGGGTACCAGTCTCGTCGGGGATTGGGAACCCTTCGCGAGAATGTCCAAAGTTTCAGCGGGATTTCCAAAATGTTGAAAGGAACTCGAAACATGTCAACCTTGGTTTTGAGAATCTCTCCTGGAGTTTGAGAGATTTGGACGTGAAAGGGTACCAGTCTTGTCGGGGATTGGGAACCCTTCGCGAGAATGTCCAAAGTTTCAGCGGGATTTCCAAAATGTTGAAAGGAACTCGAAACATGTCAACCTTGGTTTTGAGAATCTCTCCCGGAGTTTGAGAGATTTGGACGTGAAAGGGTACCAGTCTTGTCGGGGATTGGGAACCCTTCGCCAGAATGTCCAAAGTTTCAGCGGGATTTCCAAAATGTTGAAAGGAACTCGAAACATGTCAACCTTGGTTTTGAGAATCTCTCCCGGAGTTTGAGAGATTTGGACGTGAAAGGGTACCAGTCTTGTCGGGGATTGGGAACCCTTCGCGAGAATGTCCAAAGTTTCAGCGGGATTTCCAAAATGTTGAAAGGAACTCGAAACATGTCAACCTTGGTTTTGAGAATCTCTCCCGGAGTTTGAGAGATTTGGACGTGAAAGGGTACCAGTCTTGTCGGGGATTGGGAACCCTTCGCGGGAATGTCCAAAGTTTCAGCGGGATTTCCAAAATGTTGAAAGGAACTCGAAACATGTCAACCTTGGTTTTGAGAATCTCTCCCGGAGTTTGAGAGATTTGGACGTGAAAGGGTACCAGTCTTGTCGGGGATTGGGAACCCTTCGCGAGAATGTCCAAAGTTTCAGCGAGATTTCCAAAATGTTGAAAGGAACTCGAAACATGTCAACCTTGGTTTTGAGAATCTCTCCCGGAGTTTGAGAGATTTGGACGTGAAAGGGTACCAGTCTTGTCGGGGATTGGGAACCCTTCGCGAGAATGTCCAAAGTTTCAGCGGGATTTCCAAAATGTTGAAAGGAACTCGAAACATGTCAACCTTGGTTTTGAGAATCTCTCCCGGAGTTTGAGAGATTTGGACGTGAAAGGGTGCCAATCTTGTCGGGGATTGGGAACCCTTCGCGAGAATGTCCAAAGTTTCAGCAAGATTTCCAACATGTTGAAAGGAACTCGAACCATGTCAACCATGGTTTTGAGAATCTCTCCCGGAGTTTGAGAGATTTGGACGTGAAAGGGTACCAATCTTGTCGGGGATCGGGAGCCCTTCGCAAGAATGTCCAAAGTTTCAGCGGGATTTCCAAAATGTTGAAAGGAACTCGAAACATGTCAACCTTGGTTTTGAGAATCTCTGCCGGAGTTTGAGAGATTTGGACGTGAAAGGGTACCAGTCTTGTCGGGGATTGGGAACCCTTCGCGAGAATGTCCATAGTTTCAGCGGGATTTCCAAAATGTTGAAAGGAACTCGAAACATGTCAACCTTGGTTTTGAGAATCTCTCCCGGAGTTTGAGAGATTTGGACGTGAAAGGGTACCAGTCTCGTCGGGGATTGGGAACCCTTCGCGAGAATGTCCAAAGTTTCAGCGGGATTTCCAAAATGTTGAAAGGAACTCGAAACATGTCAACCTTGGTTTTGAGAATCTCTCCCGGAGTTTGAGAGATTTGGACGTGAAAGGGTACCAGTCTTGTCGGGGATTGGGAACCCTTCGCCAGAATGTCCAAAGTTTCAGCGGGATTTCCAAAATGTTGAAAGGAACTCGAAACATGTCAACCTTGGTTTTGAGAATCTCTCCCGGAGTTTGAGAGATTTGGACGTGAAAGGGTACCAGTCTTGTCGGGGATTGGGAACCCTTCGCGAGAATGTCCAAAGTTTCAGCGGGATTTCCAAAATGTTGAAAGGAACTCGGAACATGTCAACCTTGGTTTTGAGAATCTCTCCCGGAGTTTGAGAGATTTGGACGTGAAAGGGTACCAGTCTCGTCGGGGATTGGGAACCCTTCGCGAGAATGTCCAAAGTTTCAGCGGGATTTCCAAAATGTTGAAAGGAACTCGAAACATGTCAACCTTGGTTTTGAGAATCTCTGCTGGAGTTTGAGAGATTTGGACGTGAAAGGGTACCAGTCTTGTCGGGGATTGGGAACCCTTCGCGAGAATGTCCAAAGTTTCAGCGGGATTTCCAAAATGTTGAAAGGAACTCGAAACATGTCAACCTTGGTTTTGAGAATCTCTCCCGGAGTTTGAGAGATTTGGACGTGAAAGGGTACCAGTCTTGTCGGGGATTGGGAACCCTTCGCGAGAATGTCCAAAGTTTCAGCGGGATTTCCAAAATGTTGAAAGGAACTCGAAACATGTCAACCTTGGTTTTGAGAATCTCTCCCGGAGTTTGAGAGATTTGGACGTGAAAGGGTGCCAATCTTGTCGGGGATTGGGAACCCTTCGCGAGAATGTCCAAAGTTTCAGCAAGATTTCCAACATGTTGAAAGGAACTCGAACCATGTCAACCATGGTTTTGAGAATCTCTCCCGGAGTTTGAGAGATTTGGACGTGAAAGGGTACCAATCTTGTCGGGGATCGGGAGCCCTTCGCAAGAATGTCCAAAGTTTCAGCGGGATTTCCAAAATGTTGAAAGGAACTCGAAACATGTCAACCTTGGTTTTGAGAATCTCTGCCGGAGTTTGAGAGATTTGGACGTGAAAGGGTACCAGTCTTGTCGGGGATTGGGAACCCTTCGCGAGAATGTCCATAGTTTCAGCGGGATTTCCAAAATGTTGAAAGGAACTCGAAACATGTCAACCTTGGTTTTGAGAATCTCTCCCGGAGTTTGAGAGATTTGGACGTGAAAGGGTACCAGTCTCGTCGGGGATTGGGAACCCTTCGCGAGAATGTCCAAAGTTTCAGCGGGATTTCCAAAATGTTGAAAGGAACTCGAAACATGTCAACCTTGGTTTTGAGAATCTCTCCCGGAGTTTGAGAGATTTGGACGTGAAAGGGTACCAGTCTTGTCGGGGATTGGGAACCCTTCGCCAGAATGTCCAAAGTTTCAGCGGGATTTCCAAAATGTTGAAAGGAACTCGAAACATGTCAACCTTGGTTTTGAGAATCTCTCCCGGAGTTTGAGAGATTTGGACGTGAAAGGGTACCAGTCTTGTCGGGGATTGGGAACCCTTCGCGAGAATGTCCAAAGTTTCAGCGGGATTTCCAAAATGTTGAAAGGAACTCGGAACATGTCAACCTTGGTTTTGAGAATCTCTCCCGGAGTTTGAGAGATTTGGACGTGAAAGGGTACCAGTCTCGTCGGGGATTGGGAACCCTTCGCGAGAATGTCCAAAGTTTCAGCGGGATTTCCAAAATGTTGAAAGGAACTCGAAACATGTCAACCTTGGTTTTGAGAATCTCTGCTGGAGTTTGAGAGATTTGGACGTGAAAGGGTACCAGTCTTGTCGGGGATTGGGAACCCTTCGCGAGAATGTCCAAAGTTTCAGCGGGATTTCCAAAATGTTGAAAGGAACTCGAAACATGTCAACCTTGGTTTTGAGAATCTCTCCCGGAGTTTGAGAGATTTGGACGTGAAAGGGTACCAGTCTTGTCGGGGATTGGGAACCCTTCGCGAGAATGTCCAAAGTTTCAGCGGGATTTCCAAAATGTTGAAAGGAACTCGAAACATGTCAACCTTGGTTTTGAGAATCTCTCCCGGAGTTTGAGAGATTTGGACGTGAAAGGGTACCAGTCTTGTCGGGGATTGGGAACCCTTCGCGAGAATGTCCAAAGTTTCAGTGGGATTTCCAAAATGTTGAAACGAACTCGGAACATGTCAACCTTGGTTTTGAGAATCTCTCCCGGAGTTTGAGAGATTTGGACGTGAAAGGGTACCAGTCTTGTCGGGGATTGGGAACCCTTCGCGGGAATGTCCAAAGTTTCAGCGGGATTTCCAAAATGTTGAAAGGAACTCGAAACATGTCAACCTTGGTTTTGAGAATCTCTCCCGGAGTTTGAGAGATTTGGACGTGAAAGGGTACCAGTCTCGTCGGGGATTGGGAACCCTTCGCGAGAATGTCCAAAGTTTCAGCGGGATTTCCAAAATGTTGAAAGGAACTCGAAACATGTCAACCTTGGTTTTGAGAATCTCTCCCGGAGTTTGAGAGATTTGGACGTGAAAGGGTACCAGTCTTGTCGGGGATTGGGAACCCTTCGCCAGAATGTCCAAAGTTTCAGCGGGATTTCCAAAATGTTGAAAGGAACTCGAAACATGTCAACCTTGGTTTTGAGAATCTCTCCCGGAGTTTGAGAGATTTGGACGTGAAAGGGTACCAGTCTCGTCGGGGATTGGGAACCCTTCGCGAGAATGTCCAAAGTTTCAGCGGGATTTCCAAAATGTTGAAAGGAACTCGAAACATGTCAACCTTGGTTTTGAGAATCTCTCCTGGAGTTTGAGAGATTTGGACGTGAAAGGGTACCAGTCTTGTCGGGGATTGGGAACCCTTCGCGAGAATGTCCAAAGTTTCAGCGGGATTTCCAAAATGTTGAAAGGAACTCGAAACATGTCAACCTTGGTTTTGAGAATCTCTCCCGGAGTTTGAGAGATTTGGACGTGAAAGGGTACCAGTCTTGTCGGGGATTGGGAACCCTTCGCGAGAATGTCCAAAGTTTCAGCGGGATTTCCAAAATGTTGAAAGGAACTCGAAACATGTCAACCTTGGTTTTGAGAATCTCTCCCGGAGTTTGAGAGATTTGGACGTGAAAGGGTACCAGTCTTGTCGGGGATTGGGAACCCTTCGCGAGAATGTCCAAAGTTTCAGTGGGATTTCCAAAATGTTGAAAGGAACTCGAAACATGTCAACCTTGGTTTTGAGAATCTCTCCCGGAGTTTGAGAGATTTGGACGTGAAAGGGTACCAGTCTTGTCGGGGATTGGGAACCCTTCGCGGGAATGTCCAAAGTTTCAGCGGGATTTCCAAAATGTTGAAAGGAACTCGAAACATGTCAACCTTGGTTTTGAGAATCTCTCCCGGAGTTTGAGAGATTTGGACGTGAAAGGGTACCAGTCTTGTCGGGGATTGGGAACCCTTCGCGAGAATGTCCAAAGTTTCAGCGGGATTTCCAAAATGTTGAAAGGAACTCGAAACATGTCAACCTTGGTTTTGAGAATCTCTCCCGGAGTTTGAGAGATTTGGACGTGAAAGGGTACCAGTCTTGTCGGGGATTGGGAACCCTTCGCGAGAATGTCCAAAGTTTCAGCGAGATTTCCAAAATGTTGAAAGGAACTCGAAACATGTCAACCTTGGTTTTGAGAATCTCTCCCGGAGTTTGAGAGATTTGGACGTGAAAGGGTACCAGTCTTGTCGGGGATTGGGAACCCTTCGCGAGAATGTCCAAAGTTTCAGCGGGATTTCCAAAATGTTGAAAGGAACTCGAAACATGTCAACCTTGGTTTTGAGAATCTCTCCCGGAGTTTGAGAGATTTGGACGTGAAAGGGTACCAGTCTTGTCGGGGATTGGGAACCCTTCGCGAGAATGTCCAAAGTTTCAGCGGGATTTCCAAAATGTTGAAAGGAACTCGAAACATGTCAACCTTGGTTTTGAGAATCTCTCCCGGAGTTTGAGAGATTTGGACGTGAAAGGGTACCAGTCTTGTCGGGGATTGGGAACCCTTCGCGAGAATGTCCAAAGTTTCAGCGGGATTTCCAAAATGTTGAAAGGAACTCGAAACATGTCAACCTTGGTTTTGAGAATCTCTCCCGGAGTTTGAGAGATTTGGACGTGAAAGGGTACCAGTCTTGTCGGGGATTGGGAACCCTTCGCCAGAATGTCCAAAGTTTCAGCGGGATTTCCAAAATGTTGAAAGGAACTCGAAACATGTCAACCTTGGTTTTGAGAATCTCTCCCGGAGTTTGAGAGATTTGGACGTGAAAGGGTACCAGTCTTGTCGGGGATTGGGAACCCTTCGCGAGAATGTCCAAAGTTTCAGCGGGATTTCCAAAATGTTGAAAGGAACTCGAAACATGTCAACCTTGGTTTTGAGAATCTCTCCCGGAGTTTGAGAGATTTGGACGTGAAAGGGTACCAGTCTCGTCGGGGATTGGGAACCCTTCGCCAGAATGTCCAAAGTTTCAGCGGGATTTCCAAAATGTTGAAAGGAACTCGAAACATGTCAACCTTGGTTTTGAGAATCTCTCCCGGAGTTTGAGAGATTTGGACGTGAAAGGGTACCAGTCTTGTCGGGGATTGGGAACCCTTCGCGAGAATGTCCAAAGTTTCAGCGGGATTTCCAAAATGTTGAAAGGAACTCGAAACATGTCAACCTTGGTTTTGAGAATCTCTCCCGGAGTTTGAGAGATTTGGACGTGAAAGGGTACCAGTCTTGTCGGGGATTGGGAACCCTTCGCGAGAATGTCCAAAGTTTCAGCGGGATTTCCAAAATGTTGAAAGGAACTCGGAACATGTCAACCTTGGTTTTGAGAATCTCTCCCGGAGTTTGAGAGATTTGGACGTGAAAGGGTACCAGTCTTGTCGGGGATTGGGAACCCTTCGCCAGAATGTCCAAAGTTTCAGCGGGATTTCCAAAATGTTGAAAGGAACTCGAAACATGTCAACCTTGGTTTTGAGAATCTCTCCTGGAGTTTGAGAGATTTGGACGTGAAAGGGTACCAGTCTTGTCGGGGATTGGGAACCCTTCGCGAGAATGTCCAAAGTTTCAGCGGGATTTCCAAAATGTTGAAAGGAACTCGAAACATGTCAACCTTGGTTTTGAGAATCTCTCCCGGAGTTTGAGAGATTTGGACGTGAAAGGGTACCAGTCTTGTCGGGGATTGGGAACCCTTCGCGAGAATGTCCAAAGTTTCAGCGGGATTTCCAAAATGTTGAAAGGAACTCGAAACATGTCAACCTTGGTTTTGAGAATCTCTCCCGGAGTTTGAGAGATTTGGACGTGAAAGGGTACCAGTCTTGTCGGGTATTGGGAACCCTTCGCGAGAATGTCCAAAGTTTCAGCGGGATTTCCAGAATGTTGAAAGGAACTCGAAACATGTCAACCTTGGTTTTGAGAATCTCTCCCGGAGTTTGAGAGATTTGGACGTGAAAGGGTACCAGTCTTGTCGGGGATTGGGAACCCTTCGCCAGAATGTCCAAAGTTTCAGCGGGATTTCCAAAATGTTGAAAGGAACTCGAAACATGTCAACCTTGGTTTTGAGAATCTCTCCCGGAGTTTGAGAGATTTGGACGTGAAAGGGTACCAGTCTTGTCGGGGATTGGGAACCCTTCGCGAGAATGTCCAAAGTTTCAGCGGGATTTCCAAAATGTTGAAAGGAACTCGAAACATGTCAACCTTGGTTTTGAGAATCTCTCCCGGAGTTTGAGAGATTTGGACGTGAAAGGGTACC
This sequence comes from Streptopelia decaocto, assembly GCF_964273445.1. NCBI lineage: Eukaryota > Metazoa > Chordata > Aves > Columbiformes > Columbidae > Streptopelia > Streptopelia decaocto. The sequence continues at coordinate 44,209 of NW_028116315.1, forward strand.
AGTCTTGTCGGGGATTGGGAACCCTTCGCGAGAATGTCCAAAGTTTCAGCGAGATTTCCAAAATGTTGAAAGGAACTCGAAACATGTCAACCTTGGTTTTGAGAATCTCTCCCGGAGTTTGAGAGATTTGGACGTGAAAGGGTACCAGTCTTGTCGGGGATTGGGAACCCTTCGCGAGAATGTCCAAAGTTTCAGCGGGATTTCCAAAATGTTGAAAGGAACTCGAACCATGTCAACCTTGGTTTTGAGAATCTCTCCCGGAGTTTGAGAGATTTGGACGTGAAAGGGTACCAGTCTTGTCGGGGATCGGGAGCCCTTCGCAAGAATGTCCAAAGTTTCAGTGGGATTTCCAAAATGTTGAAAGGAACTCGAAACATGTCAACCTTGGTTTTGAGAATCTCTGCCGGAGTTTGAGAGATTTGGACGTGAAAGGGTACCAGTCTTGTCGGGGATTGGGAACCCTTCGCCAGAATGTCCAAAGTTTCAGCGGGATTTCCAAAATGTTGAAAGGAACTCGAAACATGTCAACCTTGGTTTTGAGAATCTCTCCCGGAGTTTGAGAGATTTGGACGTGAAAGGGTACCAGTCTTGTCGGGGATTGGGAACCCTTCGCGAGAATGTCCAAAGTTTCAGCGGGATTTCCAAAATGTTGAAAGGAACTCGAAACATGTCAACCTTGGTTTTGAGAATCTCTCCCGGAGTTTGAGAGATTTGGACGTGAAAGGGTACCAGTCTTGTCGGGGATTGGGAACCCTTCGCCAGAATGTCCAAAGTTTCAGCGGGATTTCCAAAATGTTGAAAGGAACTCGAAACATGTCAACCTTGGTTTTGAGAATCTCTCCCGGAGTTTGAGAGATTTGGACGTGAAAGGGTACCAGTCTTGTCGGGGATTGGGAACCCTTCGCCAGAATGTCCAAAGTTTCAGCGGGATTTCCAAAATGTTGAAAGGAACTCGGAACATGTCAACCTTGGTTTTGAGAATCTCTCCCGGAGTTTGAGAGATTTGGACGTGAAAGGGTACCAGACTCGTCGGGGATTGGGAACCCTTCGCGAGAATGTCCAAAGTTTCAGTGGGATTTCCAAAATGTTGAAAGGAACTCGGAACATGTCAACCTTGGTTTTGAGAATCTCTCCCGGAGTTTGAGAGATTTGGACGTGAAAGGGTACCAGTCTTGTCGGGGATTGGGAACCCTTCGCGGGAATGTCCAAAGTTTCAGCGGGATTTCCAAAATGTTGAAAGGAACTCGAAACATGTCAACCTTGGTTTTGAGAATCTCTCCCAGAGTTTGAGAGATTTGGACGTGAAAGGGTACCAGTCTCGTCGGGGATTGGGAACCCTTCGCGAGAATGTCCAAAGTTTCAGCGGGATTTCCAAAATGTTGAAAGGAACTCGAAACATGTCAACCTTGGTTTTGAGAATCTCTCCCGGAGTTTGAGAGATTTGGACGTGAAAGGGTACCAGTCTTGTCGGGGATTGGGAACCCTTCGCCAGAATGTCCAAAGTTTCAGCGGGATTTCCAAAATGTTGAAAGGAACTCGAAACATGTCAACCTTGGTTTTGAGAATCTCTCCCGGAGTTTGAGAGATTTGGACGTGAAAGGGTACCAGTCTCGTCGGGGATTGGGAACCCTTCGCGAGAATGTCCAAAGTTTCAGCGGGATTTCCAAAATGTTGAAAGGAACTCGAAACATGTCAACCTTGGTTTTGAGAATCTCTCCCGGAGTTTGAGAGATTTGGACGTGAAAGGGTACCAGTCTCGTCGGGGATTGGGAACCCTTCGCGAGAATGTCCAAAGTTTCAGCGGGATTTCCAAAATGTTGAAAGGAACTCGAAACATGTCAACCTTGGTTTTGAGAATCTCTCCTGGAGTTTGAGAGATTTGGACGTGAAAGGGTACCAGTCTTGTCGGGGATTGGGAACCCTTCGCGAGAATGTCCAAAGTTTCAGCGGGATTTCCAAAATGTTGAAAGGAACTCGAAACATGTCAACCTTGGTTTTGAGAATCTCTCCCGGAGTTTGAGAGATTTGGACGTGAAAGGGTACCAGTCTTGTCGGGGATTGGGAACCCTTCGCGAGAATGTCCAAAGTTTCAGCGGGATTTCCAAAATGTTGAAAGGAACTCGAAACATGTCAACCTTGGTTTTGAGAATCTCTCCCGGAGTTTGAGAGATTTGGACGTGAAAGGGTACCAGTCTTGTCGGGGATTGGGAACCCTTCGCGAGAATGTCCAAAGTTTCAGTGGGATTTCCAAAATGTTGAAAGGAACTCGAAACATGTCAACCTTGGTTTTGAGAATCTCTCCCGGAGTTTGAGAGATTTGGACGTGAAAGGGTACCAGTCTTGTCAGGGATTGGGAACCCTTCGCGGGAATGTCCAAAGTTTCAGCGGGATTTCCAAAATGTTGAAAGGAACTCGAAACATGTCAACCTTGGTTTTGAGAATCTCTCCCGGAGTTTGAGAGATTTGGACGTGAAAGGGTACCAGTCTTGTCGGGGATTGGGATCCCTTCGCGAGAATGTCCAAAGTTTCAGCGGGATTTCCAAAATGTTGAAAGGAACTCGAAACATGTCAACCTTGGTTTTGAGAATCTCTCCCGGAGTTTGAGAGATTTGGACGTGAAAGGGTACCAGTCTTGTCGGGGATTGGGAACCCTTCGCGAGAATGTCCAAAGTTTCAGCGAGATTTCCAAAATGTTGAAAGGAACTCGAAACATGTCAACCTTGGTTTTGAGAATCTCTCCCGGAGTTTGAGAGATTTGGACGTGAAAGGGTACCAGTCTTGTCGGGGATTGGGAACCCTTCGCGAGAATGTCCAAAGTTTCAGCGGGATTTCCAAAATGTTGAAAGGAACTCGAAACATGTCAACCTTGGTTTTGAGAATCTCTCCCGGAGTTTGAGAGATTTGGACGTGAAAGGGTACCAGTCTTGTCGGGGATTGGGAACCCTTCGCGAGAATGTCCAAAGTTTCAGCGGGATTTCCAAAATGTTGAAAGGAACTCGAAACATGTCAACCTTGGTTTTGAGAATCTCTCCCAGAGTTTGAGAGATTTGGACGTGAAAGGGTACCAGTCTTGTCGGGGATTGGGAACCCTTCGCGAGAATGTCCAAAGTTTCAGCGGGATTTCCAAAATGTTGAAAGGAACTCGAAACATGTCAACCTTGGTTTTGAGAATCTCTCCCGGAGTTTGAGAGATTTGGACGTGAAAGGGTACCAGTCTTGTCGGGGATTGGGAACCCTTCGCCAGAATGTCCAAAGTTTCAGCGGGATTTCCAAAATGTTGAAAGGAACTCGAAACATGTCAACCTTGGTTTTGAGAATCTCTCCCGGAGTTTGAGAGATTTGGACGTGAAAGGGTACCAGTCTTGTCGGGGATTGGGAACCCTTCGCGAGAATGTCCAAAGTTTCAGCGGGATTTCCAAAATGTTGAAAGGAACTCGAAACATGTCAACCTTGGTTTTGAGAATCTCTCCCGGAGTTTGAGAGATTTGGACGTGAAAGGGTACCAGTCTTGTCGGGGATTGGGAACCCTTCGCGAGAATGTCCAAAGTTTCAGCGAGATTTCCAAAATGTTGAAAGGAACTCGAAACATGTCAACCTTGGTTTTGAGAATCTCTCCCGGAGTTTGAGAGATTTGGACGTGAAAGGGTACCAGTCTTGTCGGGGATTGGGAACCCTTCGCGAGAATGTCCAAAGTTTCAGCGGGATTTCCAAAATGTTGAAAGGAACTCGAAACATGTCAACCTTGGTTTTGAGAATCTCTCCCGGAGTTTGAGAGATTTGGACGTGAAAGGGTGCCAATCTTGTCGGGGATTGGGAACCCTTCGCGAGAATGTCCAAAGTTTCAGCGGGATTTCCAAAATGTTGAAAGGAACTCGAACCATGTCAACCTTGGTTTTGAGAATCTCTCCCGGAGTTTGAGAGATTTGGACGTGAAAGGGTACCAGTCTTGTCGGGGATCGGGAGCCCTTCGCAAGAATGTCCAAAGTTTCAGTGGGATTTCCAAAATGTTGAAAGGAACTCGAAACATGTCAACCTTGGTTTTGAGAATCTCTGCCGGAGTTTGAGAGATTTGGACGTGAAAGGGTACCAGTCTTGTCGGGGATTGGGAACCCTTCGCCAGAATGTCCAAAGTTTCAGCGGGATTTCCAAAATGTTGAAAGGAACTCGAAACATGTCAACCTTGGTTTTGAGAATCTCTCCCGGAGTTTGAGAGATTTGGACGTGAAAGGGTACCAGTCTTGTCGGGGATTGGGAACCCTTCGCGAGAATGTCCAAAGTTTCAGCGGGATTTCCAAAATGTTGAAAGGAACTCGAAACATGTCAACCTTGGTTTTGAGAATCTCTCCCGGAGTTTGAGAGATTTGGACGTGAAAGGGTACCAGTCTTGTCGGGGATTGGGAACCCTTCGCCAGAATGTCCAAAGTTTCAGCGGGATTTCCAAAATGTTGAAAGGAACTCGAAACATGTCAACCTTGGTTTTGAGAATCTCTCCCGGAGTTTGAGAGATTTGGACGTGAAAGGGTACCAGTCTTGTCGGGGATTGGGAACCCTTCGCCAGAATGTCCAAAGTTTCAGCGGGATTTCCAAAATGTTGAAAGGAACTCGGAACATGTCAACCTTGGTTTTGAGAATCTCTCCCGGAGTTTGAGAGATTTGGACGTGAAAGGGTACCAGACTCGTCGGGGATTGGGAACCCTTCGCGAGAATGTCCAAAGTTTCAGCGGGATTTCCAAAATGTTGAAAGGAACTCGAAACATGTCAACCTTGGTTTTGAGAATCTCTCCCGGAGTTTGAGAGATTTGGACGTGAAAGGGTACCAGTCTTGTCGGGGATTGGGAACCCTTCGCGAGAATGTCCAAAGTTTCAGCGGGATTTCCAAAATGTTGAAAGGAACTCGAAACATGTCAACCTTGGTTTTGAGAATCTCTCCCGGAGTTTGAGAGATTTGGACGTGAAAGGGTACCAGTCTTGTCGGGGATTGGGAACCCTTCGCGAGAATGTCCAAAGTTTCAGCGGGATTTCCAAAATGTTGAAAGGAACTCGAAACATGTCAACCTTGGTTTTGAGAATCTCTCCCGGAGTTTGAGAGATTTGGACGTGAAAGGGTACCAGTCTTGTCGGGGATTGGGAACCCTTCGCGAGAATGTCCAAAGTTTCAGTGGGATTTCCAAAATGTTGAAAGGAACTCGGAACATGTCAACCTTGGTTTTGAGAATCTCTCCCGGAGTTTGAGAGATTTGGACGTGAAAGGGTACCAGTCTTGTCGGGGATTGGGAACCCTTCGCGGGAATGTCCAAAGTTTCAGCGGGATTTCCAAAATGTTGAAAGGAACTCGAAACATGTCAACCTTGGTTTTGAGAATCTCTCCCAGAGTTTGAGAGATTTGGACGTGAAAGGGTACCAGTCTCGTCGGGGATTGGGAACCCTTCGCGAGAATGTCCAAAGTTTCAGCGGGATTTCCAAAATGTTGAAAGGAACTCGAAACATGTCAACCTTGGTTTTGAGAATCTCTCCCGGAGTTTGAGAGATTTGGACGTGAAAGGGTACCAGTCTTGTCGGGGATTGGGAACCCTTCGCCAGAATGTCCAAAGTTTCAGCGGGATTTCCAAAATGTTGAAAGGAACTCGAAACATGTCAACCTTGGTTTTGAGAATCTCTCCCGGAGTTTGAGAGATTTGGACGTGAAAGGGTACCAGTCTCGTCGGGGATTGGGAACCCTTCGCGAGAATGTCCAAAGTTTCAGCGGGATTTCCAAAATGTTGAAAGGAACTCGAAACATGTCAACCTTGGTTTTGAGAATCTCTCCCGGAGTTTGAGAGATTTGGACGTGAAAGGGTACCAGTCTCGTCGGGGATTGGGAACCCTTCGCGAGAATGTCCAAAGTTTCAGCGGGATTTCCAAAATGTTGAAAGGAACTCGAAACATGTCAACCTTGGTTTTGAGAATCTCTCCTGGAGTTTGAGAGATTTGGACGTGAAAGGGTACCAGTCTTGTCGGGGATTGGGAACCCTTCGCGAGAATGTCCAAAGTTTCAGCGGGATTTCCAAAATGTTGAAAGGAACTCGAAACATGTCAACCTTGGTTTTGAGAATCTCTCCCGGAGTTTGAGAGATTTGGACGTGAAAGGGTACCAGTCTTGTCGGGGATTGGGAACCCTTCGCGAGAATGTCCAAAGTTTCAGCGGGATTTCCAAAATGTTGAAAGGAACTCGAAACATGTCAACCTTGGTTTTGAGAATCTCTCCCGGAGTTTGAGAGATTTGGACGTGAAAGGGTACCAGTCTTGTCGGGGATTGGGAACCCTTCGCGAGAATGTCCAAAGTTTCAGTGGGATTTCCAAAATGTTGAAAGGAACTCGAAACATGTCAACCTTGGTTTTGAGAATCTCTCCCGGAGTTTGAGAGATTTGGACGTGAAAGGGTACCAGTCTTGTCAGGGATTGGGAACCCTTCGCGGGAATGTCCAAAGTTTCAGCGGGATTTCCAAAATGTTGAAAGGAACTCGAAACATGTCAACCTTGGTTTTGAGAATCTCTCCCGGAGTTTGAGAGATTTGGACGTGAAAGGGTACCAGTCTTGTCGGGGATTGGGATCCCTTCGCGAGAATGTCCAAAGTTTCAGCGGGATTTCCAAAATGTTGAAAGGAACTCGAAACATGTCAACCTTGGTTTTGAGAATCTCTCCCGGAGTTTGAGAGATTTGGACGTGAAAGGGTACCAGTCTTGTCGGGGATTGGGAACCCTTCGCGAGAATGTCCAAAGTTTCAGCGAGATTTCCAAAATGTTGAAAGGAACTCGAAACATGTCAACCTTGGTTTTGAGAATCTCTCCCGGAGTTTGAGAGATTTGGACGTGAAAGGGTACCAGTCTTGTCGGGGATTGGGAACCCTTCGCGAGAATGTCCAAAGTTTCAGCGGGATTTCCAAAATGTTGAAAGGAACTCGAAACATGTCAACCTTGGTTTTGAGAATCTCTCCCGGAGTTTGAGAGATTTGGACGTGAAAGGGTACCAGTCTTGTCGGGGATTGGGAACCCTTCGCGAGAATGTCCAAAGTTTCAGCGGGATTTCCAAAATGTTGAAAGGAACTCGAAACATGTCAACCTTGGTTTTGAGAATCTCTCCCAGAGTTTGAGAGATTTGGACGTGAAAGGGTACCAGTCTTGTCGGGGATTGGGAACCCTTCGCGAGAATGTCCAAAGTTTCAGCGGGATTTCCAAAATGTTGAAAGGAACTCGAAACATGTCAACCTTGGTTTTGAGAATCTCTCCCGGAGTTTGAGAGATTTGGACGTGAAAGGGTACCAGTCTTGTCGGGGATTGGGAACCCTTCGCCAGAATGTCCAAAGTTTCAGCGGGATTTCCAAAATGTTGAAAGGAACTCGAAACATGTCAACCTTGGTTTTGAGAATCTCTCCCGGAGTTTGAGAGATTTGGACGTGAAAGGGTACCAGTCTTGTCGGGGATTGGGAACCCTTTGCGAGAATGTCCAAAGTTTCAGCGGGATTTCCAAAATGTTGAAAGGAACTCGAAACATGTCAACCTTGGTTTTGAGAATCTCTCCCGGAGTTTGAGAGATTTGGACGTGAAAGGGTACCAATCTTGTCGGGGATTGGGAACCCTTCGCGAGAATGTCCAAAGTTTCAGCGGGATTTCCAAAATGTTGAAAGGAACTCGAAACATGTCAACCTTGGTTTTGAGAATCTCTCCCGGAGTTTGAGAGATTTGGACGTGAAAGGGTACCAGTCTTGTCGGGGATCGGGAACCCTTCGCGAGAATGTCCAAAGTTTCAGCGGGATTTGCAAAATGTTGAGAGGAACTCGAAACATGTCAACCTTGGTTTTGAGAATCTCTCCCGGAGTTTGAGAGATTTGGACGTGAAAGGGTACCAGTCTTGTCGGGGATTGGGAACCCTTTGCGAGAATGTCCAAAGTTTCAGCGGGATTTCCAAAATGTTGAAAGGAACTCGAAACATGTCAACCTTGGTTTTGAGAATCTCTCCCGGAGTTTGAGAGATTTGGACGTGAAAGGGTACCAGTCTTGTCGGGGATTGGGAACCCTTCGCGGGAATGTCCAAAGTTTCTGCGGGATTTCCAAAATGTTGAAAGGAACTCGAAACATGTCAACCTTGGTTTTGAGAATCTCTCCCGGAGTTTGAGAGATTTGGACGTGAAAGGGTACCAGTCTTGTCGGGGATTGGGAACCCTTCGCGGGAATGTCCAATGTTTCAGTGGGATTTCCAAAATGTTGAAAGGAACTCGAAACATGTCAACCTTGGTTTTGAGAATCTCTCCCGGAGTTTGAGAGATTTGGACGTGAAAGGGTACCAGTCTTGTCGGGGATTGGGAACCCTTCGCGGGAATGTCCAAAGTTTCAGCGGGATTTCCAAAATGTTGAAAGGAACTCGAAACATGTCAACCTTGGTTTTGAGAATCTCTCCCGGAGTTTGAGAGATTTGGACGTGAAAGGGTAACAGTCTTGTTGGGGATTGGGAACCCTTCGCGAGAATGTCCAAAGTTTCAGCGGGATTTCCAAAATGTTGAAAGGAACTCGAAACATGTCAACCTTGGTTTTGAGAATCTCTCCCGGAGTTTGAGAGATTTGGACGTGAAAGGGTACCAGTCTTGTCGGGGATTGGGAACCCTTTGCGAGAATGTCCAAAGTTTCAGCGGGATTCTAAAATGTTGAAAGGAACTCGAAACATGTCAACCTTGGTTTTGAGAATCTCTCCCGGAGTTTGAGAGATTTGGACGTGAAAGGGTACCAATCTTGTCGGGGATTGGGAACCCTTCGCGAGAATGTCCAAAGTTTCAGCGGGATTTCCAAAATGTTGAAAGGAACTCGAAACATGTCAACCTTGGTTTTGAGAATCTCTCCCGGAGTTTGAGAGATTTGGACGTGAAAGGGTACCAGTCTTGTCGGGGATCGGGAACCCTTCGCGAGAATGTCCAAAGTTTCAGCGGGATTTGCAAAATGTTGAGAGGAACTCGAAACATGTCAACCTTGGTTTTGAGAATCTCTCCCGGAGTTTGAGAGATTTGGACGTGAAAGGGTACCAGTCTTGTCGGGGATTGGGAACCCTTTGCGAGAATGTCCAAAGTTTCAGCGGGATTTCCAAAATGTTGAAAGGAACTCGAAACATGTCAACCTTGGTTTTGAGAATCTCTCCCGGAGTTTGAGAGATTTGGACGTGAAAGGGTACCAGTCTTGTCGGGGATTGGGAACCCTTCGCGGGAATGTCCAAAGTTTCTGCGGGATTTCCAAAATGTTGAAAGGAACTCGAAACATGTCAACCTTGGTTTTGAGAATCTCTCCCGGAGTTTGAGAGATTTGGACGTGAAAGGGTACCAGTCTTGTCGGGGATTGGGAACCCTTCGCGGGAATGTCCAATGTTTCAGTGGGATTTCCAAAATGTTGAAAGGAACTCGAAACATGTCAACCTTGGTTTTGAGAATCTCTCCCGGAGTTTGAGAGATTTGGACGTGAAAGGGTACCAGTCTTGTCGGGGATTGGGAACCCTTCGCGGGAATGTCCAAAGTTTCAGCGGGATTTCCAAAATGTTGAAAGGAACTCGAAACATGTCAACCTTGGTTTTGAGAATCTCTCCCGGAGTTTGAGAGATTTGGACGTGAAAGGGTAACAGTCTTGTTGGGGATTGGGAACCCTTCGCGAGAATGTCCAAAGTTTCAGCGGGATTTCCAAAATGTTGAAAGGAACTCGAAACATGTCAACCTTGGTTTTGAGAATCTCTCCCGGAGTTTGAGAGATTTGGACGTGAAAGGGTACCAGTCTTGTCGGGGATTGGGAACCCTTCGCTAGAATGTCCAAAGTTTCAGCGGGATTTCCAAAATGTTGAAAGGAACTCGAAACATGTCAACCTTGGTTTTGAGAATCTCTCCCGGAGTTTGAGAGATTTGGACGTGAAAGGGTACCAGTCTTGTCGGGGATTGGGAACCCTTCGCGAGAATGTCCAAAGTTTCAGCGGGATTTCCAAAATGTTGAAAGGAACTCGAAACATGTCAACCTTGGTTTTGAGAATCTCTCCCGGAGTTTGAGAGATTTGGACGTGAAAGGGTACCAGTCTCGTCGGGGATTGGGAACCCTTCGCGAGAATGTCCAAAGTTTCAGCGGGATTTCCAAAATGTTGAAAGGAACTCGAAACATGTCAACCTTGGTTTTGAGAATCTCTCCCGGAGTTTGAGAGATTTGGACGTGAAAGGGTACCAGTCTTGTCGGGGATTGGGAACCCTTCGCGAGAATGTCCAAAGTTTCAGCGGGATTTCCAAAATGTTGAAAGGAACTCGGAACATGTCAACCTTGGTTTTGAGAATCTCTCCCGGAGTTTGAGAGATTTGGACGTGAAAGGGTACCAGTCTCGTCGGGGATTGGGAACCCTTCGCGAGAATGTCCAAAGTTTCAGCGGGATTTCCAAAATGTTGAAAGGAACTCGAAACATGTCAACCTTGGTTTTGAGAATCTCTCCCGGAGTTTGAGAGATTTGGACGTGAAAGGGTACCAGTCTTGTCGGGGATTGGGAACCCTTCGCGAGAATGTCCAAAGTTTCAGCGGGATTTCCAAAATGTTGAAAGGAACTCGAAACATGTCAACCTTGGTTTTGAGAATCTCTCCCGGAGTTTGAGAGATTTGGACGTGAAAGGGTACCAATCTTTTCGCGGATTGGGAACCCTTCGCGAGAATGTCCAAAGTTTCAGCGGGATTTCCAAAATGTTGAAAGGAACTCGAAACATGTCAACCTTGGTTTTGAGAATCTCTCCCGGAGTTTGAGAGATTTGGACGTGAAAGGGTACCAGTCTTGTCGGGGATTGGGAACCCTTCGCGAGAATGTCCAAAGTTTCAGCGGGATTTCCAAAATGTTGAAAGGAACTCGAAACATGTCAACCTTGGTTTTGAGAATCTCTCCCGGAGTTTGAGATATTTGGACGTGAAAGGGTACCAGTCTTGTCGGGGATTGGGAACCCTTCGCGAGAATGTCCAAAGTTTCAGCAGGATTTCCAAAATGTTGAAAGGAACTCGAAACATGTCAACCTTGGTTTTGAGAATCTCTCCCGGAGTTTGAGAGATTTGGACGTGAAAGGGTACCAGTCTTGTCGGGGATTGGGAACCCTTCGCGAGAATGTCCAAAGTTTCAGCGGGATTTCCAAAATGTTGAAAGGAACTCGAAACATGTCAACCTTGGTTTTGAGAATCTCTCCCGGAGTTTGAGAGATTTGGACGTGAAAGGGTACCAGTCTTGTCGGGGATTGGGAACCCTTCGCGAGAATGTCCAAAGTTTCAGCGGGATTTCCAAAATGTTGAAAGGAACTCGAAACATGTCAACCTTGGTTTTGAGAATCTCTCCCGGAGTTTGAGAGATTTAGACGTGAAAGGGTACCAGTCTTGTCGGGGATTGGGAACCCTTCGCGAGAATGTCCAAAGTTTCAGCGGGATTTCCAAAATGTTGAAAGGAACTCGAAACATGTCAACCTTGGTTTTGAGAGTCTCTCCCGGAGTTTGAGAGATTTGGACGTGAAAGGGTACCAGTCTTGTCGGGGATTGGGAACCCTTCGCGAGAATGTCCAAAGTTTCAGCGGGATTTCCAAAATGTTGAAAGGAACTCGAAACATGTCAACCTTGGTTTTGAGAATCTCTCCCGGAGTTTGAGAGATTTGGACGTGAAAGGGTACCAGTCTTGTCGGGGATTGGGAACCCTTCGCGAGAATGTCCAAAGTTTCAGCGGGATTTCCAAAATGTTGAAAGGAACTCGAAACATGTCAACCTTGGTTTTGAGAATCTCTCCCGGAGTTTGAGAGATTTGGACGTGAAAGGGTACCAGTCTTGTCGGGGATTGGAAACCCTTCGCGAGAATGTCCAAAGTTTCAGCGGGATTCTAAAATGTTGAAAGGAACTCGAAACATGTCAACCTTGGTTTTGAGAATCTCTCCCGGAGTTTGAGAGATTTGGACGTGAAAGTGTACCAATCTTGTCGGGGATTGGGAACCCTTCGCCAGAATGTCCAAAGTTTCAGCGGGATTTCCAAAATGTTGAAAGGAACTCGAAACATGTCAACCTTGGTTTTGAGAATCTCTCCCGGAGTTTGAGAGATTTGGATGTGAAAGGGTACCAGTCTTGTCGGGGATCGGGAACCCTTCGCGAGAATGTCCAAAGTTTCAGCGGGATTTGCAAAATGTTGAGAGGAACTCGAAACATGTCAACCTTGGTTTTGAGAATCTCTCCCGGAGTTTGAGAGATTTGGACGTGAAAGGGCACCAGTCTTGTCGGGGATTGGGAACCCTTTGCGAGAATGTCCAAAGTTTCAGCGGGATTTCCAAAATGTTGAAAGGAACTCGAAACATGTCAACCTTGGTTTTGAGAATCTCTCCCGGAGTTTGAGAGATTTGGACGTGAAAGGGTACCAGTCTTGTCGGGGATTGGGAACCCTTCGCGAGAATGTCCAAAGTTTCAGCGGGATTTCCAAAATGTTGAAAGGAACTCGAAACATGTCAACCTTGGTTTTGAGAATCTCTCCCGGAGTTTGAGAGATTTGGACGTGAAAGGGTACCAGTCTTGTCGGGGATTGGGAACCCCTCGCGAGAACGTCCAAAGTTTCAGCGGGATTTCCAAAATGTTGAAAGGAACTCGAAGCATGTCAACCTTGGTTTTGAGAATCTCTCCCGGAGTTTGAGAGATTTGGACGTGAAAGGGTACCAGTCTTGTCGGGGATTGGGAACCCTTCGCCAGAATGTCCAAAGTTTCAGCGGGATTTCCAAAATGTTGAAAGGAACTCGAAACATGTCAACCTTGGTTTTGAGAATCTCTCCCGGAGTTTGAGAGATTTGGACGTGAAAGGGTACCAGTCTTGTCGGGGATTGGGAACCCTTCGCGAGAATGTCCAAAGTTTCAGCGGGATTTCCAAAATGTTGAAAGGAACTCGAAACATGTCAACCTTGGTTTTGAGAATCTCTCCCGGAGTTTGAGAGATTTGGACGTGAAAGGGTACCAGTCTTGTCGGGGATTGGGAACCCTTCGCGAGAATGTCCAAAGTTTCAGCGGGATTTCCAAAATGTTGAAAGGAACTCGAAACATGTCAACCTTGGTTTTGAGAATCTCTCCCGGAGTTTGAGAGATTTGGACGTGAAAGGGTACCAGTCTTGTCGGGGATTGGGAACCCTTCGCGAGAATGTCCAAAGTTTCAGCGGGATTTCCAAAATGTTGAAAGGAACTCGAAACATGTCAACCTTGGTTTTGAGAATCTCTCCCGGAGTTTGAGAGATTTGGACGTGAAAGGGTACCAGTCTTGTCGGGGATCGGGAACCCTTCGCGAGAACGTCCAAAGTTTCAGCGGGATTTCCAAAATGTTGAAAGGAACTCGAAGCATGTCAACCTTGGTTTTGAGAATCTCTCCCGGAGTTTGAGAGATTTGGACGTGAAAGGGTACCAGTCTTGTCGGGGATTGGGAACCCTTCGCGAGAATGTCCAAAGTTTCAGCGGGATTTCCAAAATGTTGAAAGGAACTCGAAACATGTCAACCTTGGTTTTGAGAATCTCTCCCGGAGTTTGAGAGATTTGGACGTGAAAGGGTACCAGTCTTGTCGGGGATTGGGAACCCTTCGCGAGAATGTCCAAAGTTTCAGCGGGATTTCCAAAATGTTGAAAGGAACTCGAAACATGTCAACCTTGGTTTTGAGAATCTCTCCCGGAGTTTGAGAGATTTGGACGTGAAAGGGTACCAGTCTTGTCGGGGATTGGGAACCCTTCGCGAGAATGTCCAAAGTTTCAGCGGGATTTCCAAAATGTTGAAAGGAACTCGAAACATGTCAACCTTGGTTTTGAGAATCTCTCCCGGAGTTTGAGAGATTTGGACGTGAAAGGGTACCAGTCTTGTCGGGGATTGGAAACCCTTCGCGAGAATGTCCAAAGTTTCAGCGGGATTCTAAAATGTTGAAAGGAACTCGAAACATGTCAACCTTGGTTTTGAGAATCTCTCCCGGAGTTTGAGAGATTTGGACGTGAAAGTGTACCAATCTTGTCGGGGATTGGGAACCCTTCGCCAGAATGTCCAAAGTTTCAGCGGGATTTCCAAAATGTTGAAAGGAACTCGAAACATGTCAACCTTGGTTTTGAGAATCTCTCCCGGAGTTTGAGAGATTTGGATGTGAAAGGGTACCAGTCTTGTCGGGGATCGGGAACCCTTCGCGAGAATGTCCAAAGTTTCAGCGGGATTTGCAAAATGTTGAGAGGAACTCGAAACATGTCAACCTTGGTTTTGAGAATCTCTCCCGGAGTTTGAGAGATTTGGACGTGAAAGGGTACCAGTCTTGTCGGGGATTGGGAACCCTTTGCGAGAATGTCCAAAGTTTCAGCGGGATTTCCAAAATGTTGAAAGGAACTCGAAACATGTCAACCTTGGTTTTGAGAATCTCTCCCGGAGTTTGAGAGATTTGGACGTGAAAGGGTACCAGTCTTGTCGGGGATTGGGAACCCTTCGCGAGAATGTCCAAAGTTTCAGCGGGATTTCCAAAATGTTGAAAGGAACTCGAAACATGTCAACCTTGGTTTTGAGAATCTCTCCCGGATTTTGAGAGATTTGGACGTGAAAGGGTACCAGTCTTGTCGGGGATTGGGAACCCCTCGCGAGAACGTCCAAAGTTTCAGCGGGATTTCCAAAATGTTGAAAGGAACTCGAAGCATGTCAACCTTGGTTTTGAGAATCTCTCCCGGAGTTTGAGAGATTTGGACGTGAAAGGGTACCAGTCTTGTCGGGGATTGGGAACCCTTCGCGAGAATGTCCAAAGTTTCAGCGGGATTTCCAAAATGTTGAAAGGAACTCGAAACATGTCAACTTTGGTTTTGAGAATCTCTCCCGGAGTTTGAGAGATTTGGACGTGAAAGGGTACCAGTCTTGTCGGGGATTGGGAACCCTTCGCGAGAATGTCCAAAGTTTCAGTGGGTTTTCTAAAATGTTGAAAGGAACTCGAAACATGTCAACCTTGGTTTTGAGAATCTCTCCCGGAGTTTGAGAGATTTGGATGTGTAAGGGTACCAGTCTTGTCGGGGATTGGGAACCCTTTGCGAGAATGTCCAAAGTTTCAGCGGGATTTCCAAAATGTTGAAAGGAACTCGAAACATGTCAACCTTGGTTTTGAGAATCTCTCCCAGAGTTTGAGAGATTTGGACGTGAAAGGGTACCAGTCTTGTCGGGGATTGGGAACCCTTCACGAGAATGTCCAAAGTTTCTGCGGGATTTCCAAAATGTTGAAAGGAACTCGAAACATGTCAACCTTGGTTTTGAGAATCTCTCCCGGAGTTTGAGAGATTTGGACGTGAAAGGGTACCAGTCTTGTCGGGGATTGGGAACCCTTCGCGAGAATGTCCAAAGTTTCAGCGGGATTTCCAAAATGTTGAGAGGAACTCGAAACATGTCAACCTTGGTTTTGAGAATCTCTCCCGGAGTTTGAGAGATTTGGACGTGAAAGGGTACCAGTCTTGTCGGGGATCGGGAACCCTTCGCGAGAATGTCCAAAGTTTCAGCGGGATTTCCAAAATGTTGAAAGGAACTCGAAACATGTCAACCTTGGTTTTGAGAATCTCTCCCGGATTTTGAGAGATTTGGACGTGAAAGGGTACCAGTCTTGTCGGGGATCGGGAACCCTTCGCGAGAATGTCCAAAGTTTCAGCGGGATTTCCAAAATGTTGAAAGGAACTCGAAACATGTCAACCTTGGTTTTGAGAATCTCTCCCGGAGTTTGAGAGATTTGGACGTGAAAGGGTACCAGTCTTGTCGGGGATCGGGAACCCTTCGCGAGAATGTCCAAAGTTTCAGCGGGATTTCTAAAATGTTGAAAGGAACTCGACACATGTCAACCTTGGTTTTGAGAATCTCTCCCGGAGTTTGAGAGATTTAGACGTGAAAGGGTACCAGTCTTGTCGGGGATTGGGAACCCTTCGCGAGAATGTCCAAAGTTTCAGCGGGATTTCCAAAATGTTGAAAGGAACTCGAAACATGTCAACCTTGGTTTTGAGAATCTCTCCCGGAGTTTGAGAGATTTGGACGTGAAAGGGTACCAGTCTTGTTGGGGATTGGGAACCCTTTGCGAGAATGTCCAAAGTTTCAGCAGGATTTCCAAAATGTTGAAAGGAACTCGAAACATGTCAACCTTGGTTTTGAGAATCTCTCCCGGAGTTTGAGAGATTTGGACGTGAAAGGGTACCAGTCTTGTCGGGGATTGGGAACCCTTCGCGAGAATGTCCAAAGTTTCAGCGGGATTTCCAAAATGTTGAAAGGAACTCGAAACATGTCAACCTTGGTTTTGAGAATCTCTCCCGGAGTTTGAGAGATTTGGACGTGAAAGGGTACCAGTCTTGTCGGGGATTGGGAACCCTTCGTGAGAACGTCCAAAGTTTCAGCGGGATTTCCAAAATGTTGAAAGGAACTCGAAACATGTCAACCTTGGTTTTGAGAATCTCTCCCGGAGTTTGAGAGATTTGGACGTGAAAGGGTACCAGTCTTGTCGGGGATTGGGAACCCTTCGCCAGAATGTCCAAAGTTTCAGCGGGATTTCCAAAATGTTGAAAGGAACTCGAAACATGTCAACCTTGGTTTTGAGAATCTCTCCCGGAGTTTGAGAGATTTGGACGTGAAAGGGTACCAGTCTTGTCGGGGATTGGGAACCCTTTGCGAGAATGTCCAAAGTTTCAGCGGGATTTCCAAAATGTTGAAAGGAACTCGAAACATGTCAACCTTGGTTTTGAGAATCTCTCCCGGAGTTTGAGAGATTTGGACGTGAAAGGGTACCAGTCTTGTCGGGGATTGGGAACCCTTCGCCAGAATGTCCAAAGTTTCAGCGGGATTTCCAAAATGTTGAAAGGAACTCGAAACATGTCAACCTTGGTTTTGAGAATCTCTCCCGGAGTTTGAGAGATTTGGACGTGAAAGGGTACCAGTCTTGTCGGGGATTGGGAACCCTTCGCGACAATGTCCAAAGTTTCAGCGGGATTTCCAAAATGTTGAAAGGAACTCGAAACATGTCAACCTTGGTTTTGAGAATCTCTCCCGGAGTTTGAGAGATTTGGACGTGAAAGGGTACCAATCTTGTCGGGGATTGGGAACCCTTCGCGAGAATGTCCAAAGTTTCAGCGGGATTTCCAAAATGTTGAAAGGAACTCGAAACATGTCAACCTTGGTTTTGAGAATCTCTCCCGGAGTTTGAGAGATTTGGACGTGAAAGGGTACCAGTCTTGTCGGGGATTGGGAACCCTTCGCGAGAATGTCCAAAGTTTCAGTGGGTTTTCTAAAATGTTGAAAGGAACTCGAAACATGTCAACCTTGGTTTTGAGAATCTCTCCCGGAGTTTGAGAGATTTGGATGTGTAAGGGTACCAGTCTTGTCGGGGATTGGGAACCCTTTGCGAGAATGTCCAAAGTTTCAGCGGGATTTCCAAAATGTTGAAAGGAACTCGAAACATGTCAACCTTGGTTTTGAGAATCTCTCCCGGAGTTTGAGAGATTTGGACGTGAAAGGGTACCAGTCTTGTCGGGGATTGGGAACCCTTCACCAGAATGTCCAAAGTTTCAGTGGGATTTCCAAAATGTTGAAAGGAACTCGAAACATGTCAACCTTAGTTTTGAGAATCTCTCCCGGAGTTTGAGAGATTTGGACGTGAAAGGGTACCAGTCTTGTCGGGGATTGGGAACCCTTCGCGAGAATGTCCAAAGTTTCAGCGGGATTTCCAAAATGTTGAAAGGAACTCGAAACATGTCAACCTTGGTTTTGAGAATCTCTCCCGGAGTTTGAGAGATTTGGACGTGAAAGGGTACCAGTCTTGTCGGGGATTGGGAACCCTTCGCCAGAATGTCCAAAGTTTCAGCGGGATTTCCAAAATGTTGAAAGGAACTCGAAACATGTCAACCTTGGTTTTGAGAATCTCTCCCGGAGTTTGAGAGATTTGGACGTGAAAGGGTACCAGTCTTGTCGGGGATTGGGAACCCTTTGCGAGAATGTCCAAAGTTTCAGCGGGATTTCCAAAATGTTGAAAGGAACTCGAAACATGTCAACCTTGGTTTTGAGAATCTCTCCCGGAGTTTGAGAGATTTGGACGTGAAAGGGTACCAGTCTTGTCGGGGATTGGGAACCCTTCGCGAGAATGTCCAAAGTTTCAGCGGGATTTCCAAAATGTTGAAAGGAACTCGAAACATGTCAACCTTGGTTTTGAGAATCTCTCCCGGAGTTTGAGAGATTTGGACGTGAAAGGGTACCAGTCTTGTCGGGGATTGGGAACCCTTCGCGACAATGTCCAAAGTTTCAGCGGGATTTCCAAAATGTTGAAAGGAACTCGAAACATGTCAACCTTGGTTTTGAGAATCTCTCCCGGAGTTTGAGAGATTTGGACGTGAAAGGGTACCAATCTTGTCGGGGATTGGGAACCCTTCGCGAGAATGTCCAAAGTTTCAGCGGGATTTCCAAAATGTTGAAAGGAACTCGAAACATGTCAACCTTGGTTTTGAGAATCTCTCCCGGAGTTTGAGAGATTTGGACGTGAAAGGGTACCAGTCTTGTCGGGGATTGGGAACCCTTCGCGAGAATGTCCAAAGTTTCAGTGGGTTTTCTAAAATGTTGAAAGGAACTCGAAACATGTCAACCTTGGTTTTGAGAATCTCTCCCGGAGTTTGAGAGATTTGGATGTGTAAGGGTACCAGTCTTGTCGGGGATTGGGAACCCTTTGCGAGAATGTCCAAAGTTTCAGCGGGATTTCCAAAATGTTGAAAGGAACTCGAAACATGTCAACCTTGGTTTTGAGAATCTCTCCCGGAGTTTGAGAGATTTGGACGTGAAAGGGTACCAGTCTTGTCGGGGATTGGGAACCCTTCACCAGAATGTCCAAAGTTTCAGTGGGATTTCCAAAATGTTGAAAGGAACTCGAAACATGTCAACCTTAGTTTTGAGAATCTCTCCCGGAGTTTGAGAGATTTGGACGTGAAAGGGTACCAGTCTTGTCGGGGATTGGGAACCCTTCGCGAGAATGTCCAAAGTTTCAGCGGGATTTCCAAAATGTTGAAAGGAACTCGAAACATGTCAACCTTGGTTTTGAGAATCTCTCCCGGAGTTTGAGAGATTTGGACGTGAAAGGGTACCAGTCTTGTCGGGGATTGGGAACCCTTCGCCAGAATGTCCAAAGTTTCAGCGGGATTTCCAAAATGTTGAAAGGAACTCGAAACATGTCAACCTTGGTTTTGAGAATCTCTCCTGGAGTTTGAGAGATTTGGACGTGAAAGGGTACCAGTCTTGTCGGGGATTGGGAACCCTTCGCGAGAATGTCCAAAGTTTCAGCGGGATTTCCAAAATGTTGAAAGGAACTCGAAACATGTCAACCTTGGTTTTGAGAATCTCTCCCGGAGTTTGAGAGATTTGGACGTGAAAGGGTACCAGTCTTGTCGGGGATTGGGAACCCTTTGCGAGAATGTCCAAAGTTTCAGCGGGATTTCCAAAATGTTGAAAGGAACTCGAAACATGTCAACCTTGGTTTTGAGAATCTCTCCCGGAGTTTGAGAGATTTGGACGTGAAAGGGTACCAGTCTTGTCGGGGATTGGGAACCCTTCGCGAGAATGTCCAAAGTTTCAGCGGGATTTCCAAAATGTTGAAAGGAACTCGAAACATGTCAACCTTGGTTTTGAGAATCTCTCCCGGAGTTTGAGAGATTTGGACGTGAAAGGGTACCAGTCTTGTCGGGGATTGGGAACCCTTCGCGACAATGTCCAAAGTTTCAGCGGGATTTCCAAAATGTTGAAAGGAACTCGAAACATGTCAACCTTGGTTTTGAGAATCTCTCCCGGACTTTGAGAGATTTGGACGTGAAAGGGTACCAGTCTTGTCGGGGATTGGGAACCCTTCGCCAGAATGTCCAAAGTTTCAGCGAGATTTCCAAAATGTTGAAAGGAACCCAAAACATGTCAACCTTGGTTTTGAGAATCTCTCCCGGAGTTTGAGAGATTTGGACGTGAAAGGGTACCAGTCTTGTCGGGGATTGGGAACCCTTCGCAAGAATGTCCAAAGCTTCAGCGGGATTTCCAAAATGTTGAAAGGAACTCGAAACATGTCAACCTTGGTTTTGAGAATC
This sequence comes from Streptopelia decaocto, assembly GCF_964273445.1. Lineage (NCBI taxonomy): Eukaryota > Metazoa > Chordata > Aves > Columbiformes > Columbidae > Streptopelia > Streptopelia decaocto. The sequence continues at coordinate 64,315 of NW_028116315.1, forward strand.
TCTCCCGGAGTTTCAGAGATTTAGACGTGAAAGGGTACCAGTCTTGTCGGGGATTGGGAACCCTTCGCGAGAATGTCCAAAGTTTCAGCGGGATTTCCAAAATGTTGCGAGGAACTCGAAACATGTCAACCCTGGTTTTGAGAATCTCTCCCGGAGTTTGAGAGATTTGGTCGTGAAAGGGTACCAGTCTTGTCGGGGATTGGGAACCCTTCGCGAGAATGTCCAAAGTTTCAGCGGGATTTCCAAAATGTTGAAAGGAACTCGAAACATGTCAACCTTGGTTTTGAGAATCTCTCCCGGAGTTTGAGAGATTTGGACGTGAAAGGGTACCAGTCTTGTCGGGGATTGGGAACCCTTCGCGAGAATGTCCAAAGTTTCAGCGGGATTTCCAAAATGTTGCGAGGAACTCGAAACATGTCAACCTTGGTTTTGAGAATCTCTCCAGGAGTTTGAGAGATTTGGACGTGAAAGGGTACCAGTCTTGTCGGGGATTGGGAACCCTTCGTGAGAATGTCCAAAGTTTCAGCGGGATTTCCAAAATGTTGAAAGGAACTCGAAACATGTCAACCTTGGTTTTGAGAATCTCTCCCGGAGTTTGAGAGATTTGGACGTGAAAGGGTACCAGTCTTGTCGGGGATTGGGAACCCTTCGCGAGAATGTCCAAAGTTTCAGCGGGATTTCTAAAATGTTGAAAGGAACTCGAAACATGTCAACCTTGGTTTTGAGAATCTCTCCCGGAGTTTGAGAGATTTGGACGTGAAAGGGTACCAGTCTTGTCGGGGATCGGGAACCCTTCGCGAGAATGTCCAAAGTTTCAGCGGGATTTCCAAAATGTTGAAAGGAACTCAAAACATGTCAACCTTGGTTTTGAGAATCTCTCCCGGAGTTTGAGAGATTTGGACGTGAAAGGGTACCAGTCTTGTCGGGGATTGGGAACCCTTCGCGAGAATGTCCAAAGTTTCAGCGGGATTTCCAAAATGTTGAAAGGAACTCGAAACATGTCAACCTTGGTTTTGAGAATCTCTCCCGGAGTTTGAGAGATTTGGACGTGAAAGGGTACCAGTCTTGTCGGGGATTTGGAACCCTTCGCGAGAATGTCCAAAGTTTCAGCGGGATTTCCAAAATGTTGAAAGGAACTCGAAACATGTCAACCTTGGTTTTGAGAATCTCTCCCGGAGTTTGAGAGATTTGGACGTGAAAGGGTACCAGTCTTGTCGGGGATTGGGAACCCTTCGCGAGAATGTCCAAAGTTTCAGCGGGATTTCCAAAATGTTGAGAGGAACTCGAAACATGTCAACCTTGGTTTTGAGAATCTCTCCCGGAGTTTGAGAGATTTGGACGTGAAAGGGTACCAGTCTTGTCGGGGATTGGGAACCCTTCGCGAGAATGTCCAAAGTTTCAGCGGGATTTAGAAAATGTTGAAAGAAACTCGAAACATGTCAACCTTGGTTTTGAGAATCTCTCCCGGAGTTTGAGAGATTTGGACATGAAAGGGTACCAGTCTTGTCGGGGATTGGGAACCCTTCGCGAGAATGTCCAAAGTTTCAGCGGGATTTCCAAAATGTTGAAAGGAACTCGAAACATGTCAACCTTGGTTTTGAGAATCTCTCCCGGAGTTTGAGAGATTTGGACGTGAAAGGGTACCAATCTTGTCGGGGATTGGGAACCCTTCGCGAGAATGTCCAAAGTTTCAGCGGGATTTCCAAAATGTTGAAAGGAACTCGAAACATGTCAACCTTGGTTTTGAGAATCTCTCCCGGAGTTTGAGAGATCTGGACGTGAAAGGGTACCAGTCTTGTCGGGGATTGGGAACCCTTCGCGAGAATGTCCAAAGTTTCAGCGGGATTTCCAAAATGTTGAAAGGAACTCGAAACATGTCAACCTTGGTTTTGAGAATCTCTCCCTGAGTTTGAGAGATTTGGACGTGAAAGGGTACCAGTCTTGTCGGGGATCGGGAACCCTTCGCGAGAATGTCCAAAGTTTCAGCGGGATTTCCAAAATGTTGAAAGGAACTCGAAACATGTCAACCTTCGTTTTGAGAATCTCTCCCGGTGTTTGAGAGATTTGGACGTGAAAGGGTACCAGACTTGTCGGGGATTGGGAACCCTTCGCGAGAATGTCCAAAGTTTCAGCGGGATTTCCAAAATGTTGAAAGGAACTCGAAACATGTCAACCTTGGTTTTGAGAATCTCTCCCGGAGTTTGAGAGATTTGGACGTGAAAGGGTACCAGTCTTGTTGGGGATTGGGAACCCTTCGTGAGAATGTCCAAAGTTTCAGCGGGATTTCCAAAATGTTGAAAGGAACTCGAAACATGTCAACCTTGGTTTTGAGAATCTCTCCCGGAGTTTGAGAGATTTGGACGTGGAAGGGTACCAGTCTTGTCTGGGATTGGAAACCCTTCGCGAGAATGTCCAAAGTTTCAGCGGGATTTCCAAAATGTTGAAAGGAACTCGAAACATGTCAACCTTGGTTTTGAGAATCTCTCCTGGAGTTTGAGAGATTTGGACGTGAAAGGGTACCAGTCTTGTCGGGGATTGGGAACCCTTCGCGAGAATGTCCAAAGTTTCAGCGGGATTTCCAAAATGTTGAAAGGAACTCGAAACATGTCAACCTTGGTTTTGAGAATCTCTCCCGGAGTTTGAGAGATTTGGACGTGAAAGGGTACCAGTCTTGTCGGGGATTGGGAACCCTTCGCGAGAATGTCCAAAGTTTCAGCGGGATTTCCAAAATGTTGAAAGGAACTCGAAACATGTCAACCTTGGTTTTGAGAATCTCTCCCGGAGTTTGAGAGATTTGGACGTGAAAGGGTACCAATCTTGTCGGGGATTGGGAACCCTTCGCGAGAATGTCCAAAGTTTCAGCGGGATTTCCAAAATGTTGAAAGGAACTCGAAACATGTCAACCTTGGTTTTGAGAATCTCTCCCGGAGTTTGAGAGATTTGGACGTGAAAGGGTACCAGTCTTGTCGGGGATTGGGAACCCTTCGCGAGAATGTCCAAAGTTTCAGCGGGATTTCCAAAATGTTGAAAGGAACTCAAAACATGTCAACCTTGGTTTTGAGAATCTCTCCCGGAGTTTGAGAGATTTGGACGTGAAAGGGTACCAGTCTTGTCGGGGATCGGGAACCCTTCGCGAGAATGTCAAAAGTTTCAGCGGGATTTCCAAAATGTTGAAAGGAACTCGAAACATGTCAACCTTGGTTTTGAGAATCTCTCCTGGAGTTTGAGAGATTTGGACATGAAAGGGTACCAGTCTTGTCGGGGATTGGGAACCCTTTGCGAGAATGTCCAAAGTTTCAGCGGGATTTCCAAAATGTTGAGAGGAACTCGAAACATGTCAACCTTGGTTTTGAGAATCTCTCCCGGAGTTTGAGAGATTTGGACGTGAAAGGGTACCAGTCTTGTCGGGGATCAGGAACCCTTCGCGAGAATGTCCAAAGTTTCAGCGGGATTTCCAAAATATTGAAAGGAACTCGAAACATGTCAACCTTGGTTTTGAGAATCTCTCCCGGAGTTTGAGAGATTTGGACGTGAAAGGGTACCAGTCTTGTCGGGGATTGGGAACCCTTCGCGAGAATGTCCAAAGTTTCAGCGGGATTTCCAAAATGTTGAGAGGAACTCGAAACATGTCAACCTTGGTTTTGAGAATCTCTCCCGGAGTTTGAGAGATTTGGACGTGAAAGGGTACCAGTCTTGTCGGGGATTGGGAACCCTTCGCGACAATGTCCAAAGTTTCAGCGGGATTTCCAAAATGTTGAAAGGAACTTGAAACATGTCAACCTTGGTTTTGAGAATCTCTCCCGGAGTTTGAGAGATTTAGACGTGAAACGGTACCAGTCTTGTCGGGGATTGGGAACCCTTCGCGAGAATGTCCAAAGTTTCAGCGGGATTTCCAAAATGTTGAAAGGAACTCGAAACATGTCAACCTTGGTTTTGAGAATCTCTCCCGGAGTTTGAGAGATTTGGACGTGAAAGGGTACCAGTCTTGTCGGGGATTGGGAACCCTTCGCAAGAATGTCCAAAGTTTCAGCGGGATTTCCAAAATGTTGAAAGGAACTCGAAACATGTCAACCTTGGTTTTGAGAATCTCTCCCGGAGTTTGAGAGATTTGGACGTGAAAGGGTACCAGTCTTGTCGGGGATTGGGAACCCTTCGCGAGAATGTCCAAAGTTTCAGCGGGATTTCTAAAATGTTGAAAGGAACTCGAAACATGTCAACCTTGGTTTTGAGAATCTCTCCCGGAGTTTGAGAGATTTGGATGTGTAAGGGTACCACTCTTGTCGGGGATTGGGAACCCTTCGTGAGAATGCCCAAAGTTTCAGCGGGATTTCCAAAATGTTGAAAGGAACTCGAAACATGTCAACCTTGGTTTTGAGAATCTCTCCCGGAGTTTGAGAGATTTGGACGTGAAAGGGTACCAGTCTTGTCGGGGATCGGGAACCCTTCGCGAGAATGTCCAAAGTTTCAGCGGGATTTCCAAAATTTTGAAAGGAACTCGAAACATGTCAACCTTGGTTTTGAGAATCTCTCCCGGAGTTTGAGAGATTTGGACGTGAAAGGGTACCAGTCTTGTCGGGGATTGGGAACCCTTTGCGAGAATGTCCAAAGTTTCAGCGGGATTTGCAAAATGTTGAAAGGAACTCGAAACATGTCAACCTTGGTTTTGAGAATCTCTCCCGGAGTTTGAGAGATTTGGACGTGAAAGTGTACCAATCTTTTCGCGGATTGGGAACCCTTCACGAGAATGTCCAAAGTTTCAGCGGGATTTCCAAAATGTTGAAAGGAACTCGAAACATGTCAACCTTGGTTTTGAGAATCTCTCCCGGAGTTTGAGAGATTTGGACGTGAAAGGGTACCAGTCTTGTCGGGGATTGGGAACCCTTCGCCAGAATGTCCAAAGTTTCAGCGGGATTTCCAAAATGTTGAAAGGAACTCGAAACATGTCAACCTTGGTTTTGAGAATCTCTCCCGGACTTTGAGAGATTTGGACGTGAAAGGGTACCAGTCTTGTCGGGGATTGGGAACCCTTCGCGAGAATGTCCAATGTTTCAGTGGGATTTCCAAAATGTTGAAAGGAACTCGAAACATGTCAGCCTTGGTTTTGAGAATCTCTCCCGGAGTTTGAGAGATTTGGACGTGAAAGGGTACCAGTCTTGTCGGGGATTGGGAACCCTTCGCGAGAATGTCCAAAGTTTCAGCGGGATTTCCAAAATGTTGAAAGGAACTCGAAACATGTCAACCTTGGTTTTGAGAATCTCTCCCGGAGTTTGAGAGATTTGGACGTGAAAGGGTACCAGTCTTGTCGGGGATCGGGAACCCTTCGCGAGAATGTCAAAAGTTTCAGCGGGATTTCCAAAATGTTGAAAGGAACTCGAAACATGTCAACCTTGGTTTAGAGAATCTCTCCTGGAGTTTGAGAGATTTGGACATGAAAGGGTACCAGTCTTGTCGGGGATTGGGAACCCTTTGCGAGAATGTCCAAAGTTTCAGCGGGATTTCCAAAATGTTGAGAGGAACTCGAAACATGTCAACCTTGGTTTTGAGAATCTCTCCCGGAGTTTGAGAGATTTGGACGTGAAAGGGTACCAATCTTTTCGCGGATTGGGAACCCTTCGCGAGAATGTCCAAAGTTTCTGCGGGATTTCCAAAATGTTGAAAGGAACTCGAAACATGTCAACCTTGGTTTTGAGAATCTCTCCCGGAGTTTGAGAGATTTGGACGTGAAAGGGTACCAGTCTTGTCGGGGATTGGGAACCCTTCGCGAGAATGTCCAAAGTTTCAGCGGGATTTCCAAAATGTTGAGAGGAACTCGAAACATGTCAACCTTGGTTTTGAGAATCTCTCCCGGAGTTTGAGAGATTTGGACGTGAAAGGGTACCAGTCTTGTCGGGGATTGGGAACCCTTCGCGACAATGTCCAAAGTTTCAGCGGGATTTCCAAAATGTTGAAAGGAACTTGAAACATGTCAACCTTGGTTTTGAGAATCTCTCCCGGAGTTTGAGAGATTTAGACGTGAAACGGTACCAGTCTTGTCGGGGATTGGGAACCCTTCGCGAGAATGTCCAAAGTTTCAGCGGGATTTCCAAAATGTTGAAAGGAACTCGAAACATGTCAACCTTGGTTTTGAGAATCTCTCCCGGAGTTTGAGAGATTTGGACGTGAAAGGGTACCAGTCTTGTCGGGGATTGGGAACCCTTCGCAAGAATGTCCAAAGTTTCAGCGGGATTTCCAAAATGTTGAAAGGAACTCGAAACATGTCAACCTTGGTTTTGAGAATCTCTCCCGGAGTTTGAGAGATTTGGACGTGAAAGGGTACCAGTCTTGTCGGGGATTGGGAACCCTTCGCGAGAATGTCCAAAGTTTCAGCGGGATTTCTAAAATGTTGAAAGGAACTCGAAACATGTCAACCTTGGTTTTGAGAATCTCTCCCGGAGTTTGAGAGATTTGGATGTGTAAGGGTACCACTCTTGTCGGGGATTGGGAACCCTTCGTGAGAATGCCCAAAGTTTCAGCGGGATTTCCAAAATGTTGAAAGGAACTCGAAACATGTCAACCTTGGTTTTGAGAATCTCTCCCGGAGTTTGAGAGATTTGGACGTGAAAGGGTACCAGTCTTGTCGGGGATCGGGAACCCTTCGCGAGAATGTCCAAAGTTTCAGCGGGATTTCCAAAATTTTGAAAGGAACTCGAAACATGTCAACCTTGGTTTTGAGAATCTCTCCCGGAGTTTGAGAGATTTGGACGTGAAAGGGTACCAGTCTTGTCGGGGATTGGGAACCCTTTGCGAGAATGTCCAAAGTTTCAGCGGGATTTGCAAAATGTTGAAAGGAACTCGAAACATGTCAACCTTGGTTTTGAGAATCTCTCCCGGAGTTTGAGAGATTTGGACGTGAAAGTGTACCAATCTTTTCGCGGATTGGGAACCCTTCACGAGAATGTCCAAAGTTTCAGCGGGATTTCCAAAATGTTGAAAGGAACTCGAAACATGTCAACCTTGGTTTTGAGAATCTCTCCCGGAGTTTGAGAGATTTGGACGTGAAAGGGTACCAGTCTTGTCGGGGATTGGGAACCCTTTGCGAGAATGTCCAAAGTTTCAGCGGGATTTCCAAAATGTTGAGAGGAACTCGAAACATGTCAAACTTGGTTTTGAGAATCTCTCCCGGAGTTTGAGAGATTTGGACGTGAAAGGGTACCAGTCTTGTCGGGGATTGGGAACCCTTTGCGAGAATGTCCAAAGTTTCAGCGGGATTTCCAAAATGTTGAAAGGAACTCGAAACATGTCAACCTTGGTTTTGAGAATCTCTCCCGGAGTTTGAGAGATTTGGACGTGAAAGGGTACCAGTCTTGTCGGGGATTGGGAACCCTTCGGCAGAATGTCCAAAGTTTCAGCGGGATTTCCAAAATGTTGAAAGGAACTCGAAACATGTCAACCTTGGTTTTGAGAATCTCTCCCGGAGTTTGAGAGATTTGGACGTGAAAGGGTACCAGTCTTGTCGGGGATTGGGAACCCTTCGCGAGAATGTCCAAAGTTTCAGCGGGATTTCCAAAATGTTGAGAGGAACTCGAAACATGTCAACCTTGGTTTTGAGAATCTCTCCCGGAGTTTGAGAGATTTGGACGTGAAAGGGTACCAGTCTTGTCGGGGATTGGGAACCCTTCGCGAGAATGTCCAAAGTTTCAGCGGGATTTCCAAAATGTTGAAAGGAACTCGAACCATGTCAACCTTGGTTTTGAGAATCTCTCCCGGAGTTTGAGAGATTTGGACGTGAAAGGGTACCAGTCTTGTCGGGGATTGGGAACCCTTCGCCAGAATGTCCAAAGTTTCAGCGGGATTTCCAAAATGTTGAAAGGAACTCGAAACATGTCAACCTTGGTTTTGAGAATCTCTCCCGGAGTTTGAGAGATTTGGATGTGTAAGGGTACCACTCTTGTCGGGGATTGGGAACCCTTCGTGAGAATGCCCAAAGTTTCAGCGGGATTTCCAAAATGTTGAAAGGAACTCGAAACATGTCAACCTTGGTTTTGAGAATCTCTCCCGGAGTTTGAGAGATTTGGACGTGAAAGGGTACCAGTCTTGTCGGGGATCGGGAACCCTTCGCGAGAATGTCAAAAGTTTCAGCGGGATTTCCAAAATGTTGAAAGGAACTCGAAACATGTCAACCTTGGTTTTGAGAATCTCTCCTGGAGTTTGAGAGATTTGGACATGAAAGGGTACCAGTCTTGTCGGGGATTGGGAACCCTTTGCGAGAATGTCCAAAGTTTCAGCGGGATTTCCAAAATGTTGAGAGGAACTCGAAACATGTCAACCTTGGTTTTGAGAATCTCTCCCGGAGTTTGAGAGATTTGGACGTGAAAGGGTACCAATCTTTTCGCGGATTGGGAACCCTTCGCGAGAATGTCCAAAGTTTCTGCGGGATTTCCAAAATGTTGAAAGGAACTCGAAACATGTCAACCTTGGTTTTGAGAATCTCTCCCGGAGTTTGAGAGATTTGGACGTGAAAGGGTACCAGTCTTGTCGGGGATTGGGAACCCTTCGCGAGAATGTCCAAAGTTTCAGCGGGATTTCCAAAATGTTGAGAGGAACTCGAAACATGTCAACCTTGGTTTTGAGAATCTCTCCCGGAGTTTGAGAGATTTGGACGTGAAAGGGTACCAGTCTTGTCGGGGATTGGGAACCCTTCGCGACAATGTCCAAAGTTTCAGCGGGATTTCCAAAATGTTGAAAGGAACTTGAAACATGTCAACCTTGGTTTTGAGAATCTCTCCCGGAGTTTGAGAGATTTAGACGTGAAACGGTACCAGTCTTGTCGGGGATTGGGAACCCTTCGCGAGAATGTCCAAAGTTTCAGCGGGATTTCCAAAATGTTGAAAGGAACTCGAAACATGTCAACCTTGGTTTTGAGAATCTCTCCCGGAGTTTGAGAGATTTGGACGTGAAAGGGTACCAGTCTTGTCGGGGATTGGGAACCCTTCGCAAGAATGTCCAAAGTTTCAGCGGGATTTCCAAAATGTTGAAAGGAACTCGAAACATGTCAACCTTGGTTTTGAGAATCTCTCCCGGAGTTTGAGAGATTTGGACGTGAAAGGGTACCAGTCTTGTCGGGGATTGGGAACCCTTCGCGAGAATGTCCAAAGTTTCAGCGGGATTTCTAAAATGTTGAAAGGAACTCGAAACATGTCAACCTTGGTTTTGAGAATCTCTCCCGGAGTTTGAGAGATTTGGATGTGTAAGGGTACCACTCTTGTCGGGGATTGGGAACCCTTCGTGAGAATGCCCAAAGTTTCAGCGGGATTTCCAAAATGTTGAAAGGAACTCGAAACATGTCAACCTTGGTTTTGAGAATCTCTCCCGGAGTTTGAGAGATTTGGACGTGAAAGGGTACCAGTCTTGTCGGGGATCGGGAACCCTTCGCGAGAATGTCCAAAGTTTCAGCGGGATTTCCAAAATTTTGAAAGGAACTCGAAACATGTCAACCTTGGTTTTGAGAATCTCTCCCGGAGTTTGAGAGATTTGGACGTGAAAGGGTACCAGTCTTGTCGGGGATTGGGAACCCTTTGCGAGAATGTCCAAAGTTTCAGCGGGATTTGCAAAATGTTGAAAGGAACTCGAAACATGTCAACCTTGGTTTTGAGAATCTCTCCCGGAGTTTGAGAGATTTGGACGTGAAAGTGTACCAATCTTTTCGCGGATTGGGAACCCTTCACGAGAATGTCCAAAGTTTCTGCGGGATTTCCAAAATGTTGAAAGGAACTCGAAACATGTCAACCTTGGTTTTGAGAATCTCTCCCGGAGTTTGAGAGATTTGGACGTGAAAGGGTACCAGTCTTGTCGGGGATTGGGAACCCTTTGCGAGAATGTCCAAAGTTTCAGCGGGATTTCCAAAATGTTGAGAGGAACTCGAAACATGTCAAACTTGGTTTTGAGAATCTCTCCCGGAGTTTGAGAGATTTGGACGTGAAAGGGTACCAGTCTTGTCGGGGATTGGGAACCCTTCGCGAGAATGTCCAAAGTTTCAGCGGGATTTCCAAAATGTTGAAAGGAACTCGAAACATGTCAACCTTGGTTTTGAGAATCTCTCCCGGAGTTTGAGAGATTTGGACGTGAAAGGGTACCAGTCTTGTCGGGGATTGGGAACCCTTCGGCAGAATGTCCAAAGTTTCAGCGGGATTTCCAAAATGTTGAAAGGAACTCGAAACATGTCAACCTTGGTTTTGAGAATCTCTCCCGGAGTTTGAGAGATTTGGACGTGAAAGGGTACCAGTCTTGTCGGGGATTGGGAACCCTTCGCGAGAATGTCCAAAGTTTCAGCGGGATTTCCAAAATGTTGAGAGGAACTCGAAACATGTCAACCTTGGTTTTGAGAATCTCTCCCGGAGTTTGAGAGATTTGGACGTGAAAGGGTACCAGTCTTGTCGGGGATTGGGAACCCTTCGCGAGAATGTCCAAAGTTTCAGCGGGATTTCCAAAATGTTGAAAGGAACTCGAACCATGTCAACCTTGGTTTTGAGAATCTCTCCCGGAGTTTGAGAGATTTGGACGTGAAAGGGTACCAGTCTTGTCGGGGATTGGGAACCCTTCGCCAGAATGTCCAAAGTTTCAGCGGGATTTCCAAAATGTTGAAAGGAACTCGAAACATGTCAACCTTGGTTTTGAGAATCTCTCCCGGAGTTTGAGAGATTTGGACGTGAAAGGGTACCAGTCTTGTCGGGGATTGGGAACCCTTCGCGAGAATGTCCAAAGTTTCAGCGGGATTTCCAAAATGTTGAAAGGAACTCGAAACATGTCAACCTTGGTTTTGAGAATCTCTCCCGGAGTTTGAGAGATTTGGACGTGAAAGGGTACCAGTCTTGTCGGGGATTGGGAACCCTTCGCGAGAATGTCCAAAGTTTCAGCGGGATTTCCAAAATGGTGAAAGGAACTCGAAACATGTCAACCTTGGTTTTGAGAATCTCTCCCGGAGTTTGAGAGATTTGGACGTGAAAGGGTACCAGTCTTGTCGGGGATTGGGAACCCTTCGCGAGAATGTCCAAAGTTTCAGCGGGATTTCCAAAATGGTGAAAGGAACTCGAAACATGTCAACCTTGGTTTTGAGAATCTCTCCCGGAGTTTGAGAGATTTGGACGTGAAAGGGTACCAGTCTTGTCGGGGATCGGGAACCCTTCGCGAGAATGTCAAAAGTTTCAGCGGGATTTCCAAAATGTTGAAAGGAACTCGAAACATGTCAACCTTGGTTTTGAGAATCTCTCCTGGAGTTTGAGAGATTTGGACATGAAAGGGTACCAGTCTTGTCGGGGATTGGGAACCCTTTGCGAGAATGTCCAAAGTTTCAGCGGGATTTCCAAAATGTTGAGAGGAACTCGAAACATGTCAACCTTGGTTTTGAGAATCTCTCCCGGAGTTTGAGAGATTTGGACGTGAAAGGGTACCAGTCTTGTCGGGGATTGGGAACCCTTCGCCAGAATGTCCAAAGTTTCAGCGGGATTTCCAAAATGTTGAAAGGAACTGGAACCATGTCAACCTTGGTTTTGAGAATCTCTCCCGGAGTTTGAGAGATTTGGACGTGAAACGGTACCAGTCTTGTCGGGGATTGGGAACCCTTCGCGAGAATGTCCAAAGTTTCAGCGGGATTTCCAAAATGTTGAAAGGAACTCGAAACATGTCAACCTTGGTTTTGAGAATCTCTCCCGGAGTTTGAGAGATTTGGACGTGAAAGGGTACCAGTCTTGTCGGGGATTGGGAACCCTTCGCAAGAATGTCCAAAGTTTCAGCGGGATTTCCAAAATGTTGAAAGGAACTCGAAACATGTCAACCTTGGTTTTGAGAATCTCTCCCGGAGTTTGAGAGATTTGGACGTGAAAGGGTACCAGTCTTGTCGGGGATTGGGAACCCTTTGCGAGAATGTCCAAAGTTTCAGCGGGATTTGCAAAATGTTGAGAGGAACTCGAAACATGTCAACCTTGGTTTTGAGAATCTCTCCCGGAGTTTGAGAGATTTGGACGTGAAAGTGTACCAATCTTTTCGCGGATTGGGAACCCTTCGCGAGAATGTCCAAAGATTCTGCGGGATTTCCAAAATGTTGAAAGGAACTCGAAACATGTCAACCTTGGTTTTGAGAATCTCTCCCGGAGTTTGAGAGATTTGGACGTGAAAGGGTACCAGTCTTGTCGGGGATTGGGAACCCTTTGCGAGAATGTCCAAAGTTTCAGCGGGATTTCCAAAATGTTGAGAGGAACTCGAAACATGTCAAACTTGGTTTTGAGAATCTCTCCCGGAGTTTGAGAGATTTGGACGTGAAAGGGTACCAGTCTTGTCGGGGATTGGGAACCCTTCGCGAGAATGTCCAAAGTTTCAGCGGGATTTCCAAAATGTTGAAAGGAACTCGAAACATGTCAACCTTGGTTTTGAGAATCTCTCCCGGAGTTTGAGAGATTTGGACGTGAAAGGGTACCAGTCTTGTCGGGGATTGGGAACCCTTCGCGAGAATGTCCAAAGTTTCAGCGGGATTTCCAAAATGTTGAGAGGAACTCGAAACATGTCAACCTTGGTTTTGAGAATCTCTCCCGGAGTTTGAGAGATTTGGACGTGAAAGGGTACCAGTCTTGTCGGGGATTGGGAACCCTTCGCCAGAATGTCCAAAGTTTCAGCGGGATTTCCAAAATGTTGAAAGGAACTCGAAACATGTCAACCTTGGTTTTGAGAATCTCTCCCGGAGTTTGAGAGATTTGGACGTGAAAGGGTACCAGTCTTGTCGGGGATTGGGAACCCTTCGCGAGAATGTCCAAAGTTTCAGCGGGATTTCCAAAATGTTGAGAGGAACTCGAAACATGTCAACCTTGGTTTTGAGAATCTCTCCCGGAGTTTGAGAGATTTGGACGTGAAAGGGTACCAGTCTTGTCGGGGATTGGGAACCCTTCGCGAGAATGTCCAAAGTTTCAGCGGGATTTCCAAAATGTTGAAAGGAACTCGAAGCATGTCAACCTTGGTTTTGAGAATCTCTCCCGGAGTTTGAGAGATTTGGACGTGAAAGGGTACCAGTCTTGTCGGGGATTGGGAACCCTTCGCGAGAATGTCCAAAGTTTCAGCGGGATTTCCAAAATGTTGAGAGGAACTCGAAACATGTCAACCTTGGTTTTGAGAATCTCTCCCGGAGTTTGAGAGATTTGGACGTGAAAGGGTACCAGTCTTGTCGGGGATTGGGAACCCTTCGCGAGAATGTCCAATGTTTCAGCGGGATTTCCAAAATGTTGAAAGGAACTCGAAACATGTCAACCTTGGTTTTGAGAATCTCTCCCGGAGTTTGAGAGATTTGGACGTGAAAGGGTACCAGTCTTGTCGGGGATTGGGAACCCTTCGCGAGAATGTCCAAAGTTTCAGCGGGATTTCCAAAATGTTGAAAGGAACTCGAAACATGTCAACCTTGGTTTTGAGAATCTCTCCCGGAGTTTGAGAGATTTGGACGTGAAAGGGTACCAGTCTTGTCGGGGATTGGGAACCCTTCGCGAGAATGTCCAAAGTTTCAGCGGGATTTCCAAAACGTTGAAAGGAACTCGAAACCTGTCAACCTTGGTTTTGAGAATCTCTCCCGGAGTTTGAGAGATTTGGATGTGAAAGGGTACCAGTCTTGTCGGGGATTGGGAACCCTTCGCGAGAATGTCCAAAGTTTCAGCGGGATTTCCAAAATGTTGAAAGAAACTCGAAACATGTGAACCTTGGTTTTGAGAATCTCTCCCGGAGTTTGAGAGATTTGGACGTGAAAGGGTACCAGTCTTGTCGGGGATTGGGAACCCTTCGCGAGAATGTCCAAAGTTTCAGCGGGATTTCCAAAATGTTGAGAGGAACTCGAAACATGTCAACCTTGGTTTTGAGAATCTCTCCCGGAGTTTGAGAGATTTGGACGTGAAAGGGTACCAGTCTTGTCGGGGATTGGGAACCCTTCGCGACAATGTCCAAAGTTTCAGCGGGATTTCCAAAACGTTGAAAGGAACTCGAAACCTGTCAACCTTGGTTTTGAGAATCTCTCCCGGAGTTTGAGAGATTTGGACGTGAAAGGGTACCAGTCTTGTCGGGGATTGGGAACCCTTCGCGACAATGTCCAAAGTTTCAGCGGGATTTCCAAAATGTTGAGAGGAACTCGAAACATGTCAACCTTGGTTTTGAGAATCTCTCCCGGAGTTTGAGAGATTTGGACGTGAAAGGGTACCAGTCTTGTCGGGGATTGGGAACCCTTCGGCAGAATGTCCAAAGTTTCAGCGGGATTTCCAAAATGTTGAAAGGAACTCGAAACATGTCAACCTTGGTTTTGAGAATCTCTCCCGGAGTTTGAGAGATTTGGACGTGAAAGGGTACCAGTCTTGTCGGGGATTGGGAACCCTTCGCGAGAATGTCCAAAGTTTCAGCGGGATTTCCAAAATGTTGAAAGAAACTCGAAACATGTCAACCTTGGTTTTGAGAATCTCTCCCGGAGTTTGAGAGATTTGGACGTGAAAGGGTACCAGTCTTGTCGGGGATTGGGAACCCTTCGCGACAATGTCCAAAGTTTCAGCGGGATTTCCAAAATGTTGAAAGGAACTCGAAACATGTCAACCATGGTTTTGAGAATCTCTCCCGGAGTTTGAGAGATTTGGACGTGAAAGGGTACCAGTCTTGTCGGGGATTGGGAACCCTTTGCGAGAATGTCCAAAGTTTCAGCGGGATTTCCAAAATGTTGAAAGGAACTCGAAACATGTCAACCTTGGTTTTGAGAATCTCTCCCGGGTTTTGAGAGATTTGGACGTGAAAGGGTACCAGTCTTGTCGGGGATTGGGAACCCTTCGCGAGAATGTCCAAAGTTTCAGCGGGATTTCCAAAATGTTGAGAGGAACTCGAAACATGTCAACCTTGGTTTTGAGAATCTCTCCCGGAGTTTGAGAGATTTGGACGTGAAAGGGTACCAGTCTTGTCGGGGATTGGGAACCCTTCGCGAGAATGTCCAAAGTTTCAGCGGGATTTCCAAAATGTTGAAAGGAACTCGAAACATGTCAACCTTGGTTTTGAGAATCTCTCCCGGAGTTTGAGAGATTTGGACGTGAAAGGGTACCAGTCTTGTCGGGGATTGGGAACCCTTCGCGAGAATGTCCAAAGTTTCAGCGGGATTTCCAAAATGTTGAAAGGAACTCGAAACATGTCAACCTTGGTTTTGAGAATCTCTCCCGGAGTTTGAGAGATTTGGACGTGAAAGGGTACCAGTCTTGTCGGGGATTGGGAACCCTTCGCCAGAATGTCCAAAGTTTCAGCGGGATTTCCAAAATGTTGAAAGGAACTCGAAACATGTCAACCTTGGTTTTGAGAATCTCTCCCGGAGTTTGAGAGAGCTGGACGTGAAAGGGTACCAGTCTTGTCGGGGATTGGGAACCCTTCGCGAGAATGTCCAAAGTTTCAGCGGGATTTCCAAAATGTTGAGAGGAACTCGAAACATGTCAACCTTGGTTTTGAGAATCTCTCCCGGAGTTTGAGAGATTTGGACGTGAAAGGGTACCAGTCTTGTCGGGGATTGGGAACCCTTCGCGAGAATGTCCAAAGTTTCAGCGGGATTTCCAAAATGTTGAAAGGAACTCGAAGCATGTCAACCTTGGTTTTGAGAATCTCTCCCGGAGTTTGAGAGATTTGGACGTGAAAGGGTACCAGTCTTGTCGGGGATTGGGAACCCTTCGCGAGAATGTCCAAAGTTTCAGCGGGATTTCCAAAATGTTGAGAGGAACTCGAAACATGTCAACCTTGGTTTTGAGAATCTCTCCCGGAGTTTGAGAGATTTGGACGTGAAAGGGTACCAGTCTTGTCGGGGATTGGGAACCCTTCGCGAGAATGTCCAAAGTTTCAGCGGGATTTCCAAAATGTTGAAAGGAACTCGAAACATGTCAACCTTGGTTTTGAGAATCTCTCCCGGAGTTTGAGAGATTTGGACGTGAAAGGGTACCAGTCTTGTCGGGGATTGGGAACCCTTCGCGAGAATGTCCAAAGTTTCAGCGGGATTTCCAAAATGTTGAAAGGAACTCGAAACATGTCAACCTTGGTTTTGAGAATCTCTCCCGGAGTTTGAGAGATTTGGACGTGAAAGGGTACCAGTCTTGTCGGGGATTGGGAACCCTTCGCGAGAATGTCCAAAGTTTCAGCGGGATTTCCAAAACGTTGAAAGGAACTCGAAACCTGTCAACCTTGGTTTTGAGAATCTCTCCCGGAGTTTGAGAGATTTGGATGTGAAAGGGTACCAGTCTTGTCGGGGATTGGGAACCCTTCGCGAGAATGTCCAAAGTTTCAGCGGGATTTCCAAAATGTTGAAAGAAACTCGAAACATGTCAACCTTGGTTTTGAGAATCTCTCCCGGAGTTTGAGAGATTTGGACGTGAAAGGGTACCAGTCTTGTCGGGGATTGGGAACCCTTCGCGAGAATGTCCAAAGTTTCAGCGGGATTTCCAAAATGTTGAGAGGAACTCGAAACATGTCAACCTTGGTTTTGAGAATCTCTCCCGGAGTTTGAGAGATTTGGACGTGAAAGGGTACCAGTCTTGTCGGGGATTGGGAACCCTTCGCGACAATGTCCAAAGTTTCAGCGGGATTTCCAAAACGTTGAAAGGAACTCGAAACCTGTCAACCTTGGTTTTGAGAATCTCTCCCGGAGTTTGAGAGATTTGGACGTGAAAGGGTACCAGTCTTGTCGGGGATTGGGAACCCTTCGCGAGAATGTCCAAAGTTTCAGCGGGATTTCCAAAATGTTGAGAGGAACTCGAAACATGTCAACCTTGGTTTTGAGAATCTCTCCCGGAGTTTGAGAGATTTGGACGTGAAAGGGTACCAGTCTTGTCGGGGATTGGGAACCCTTCGGCAGAATGTCCAAAGTTTCAGCGGGATTTCCAAAATGTTGAAAGGAACTCGAAACATGTCAACCTTGGTTTTGAGAATCTCTCCCGGAGTTTGAGAGATTTGGACGTGAAAGGGTACCAGTCTTGTCGGGGATTGGGAACCCTTCGCGAGAATGTCCAAAGTTTCAGCGGGATTTCCAAAATGTTGAAAGAAACTCGAAACATGTCAACCTTGGTTTTGAGAATCTCTCCCGGAGTTTGAGAGATTTGGACGTGAAAGGGTACCAGTCTTGTCGGGGATTGGGAACCCTTCGCGACAATGTCCAAAGTTTCAGCGGGATTTCCAAAATGTTGAAAGGAACTCGAAACATGTCAACCTTGGTTTTGAGAATCTCTCCCGGAGTTTGAGAGATTTGGACGTGAAAGGGTACCAGTCTTGTCGGGGATTGGGAACCCTTTGCGAGAATGTCCAAAGTTTCAGCGGGATTTCCAAAATGTTGAAAGGAACTCGAAACATGTCAACCTTGGTTTTGAGAATCTCTCCCGGGTTTTGAGAGATTTGGACGTGAAAGGGTACCAGTCTTGTCGGGGATTGGGAACCCTTCGCGAGAATGTCCAAAGTTTCAGCGGGATTTCCAAAATGTTGAAAGGAACTCGAAACATGTCAACCTTGGTTTTGAGAATCTCTCCCGGAGTTTGAGAGATTTGGACGTGAAAGGGTACCAGTCTTGTCGGGGATTGGGAACCCTTCGCCAGAATGTCCAAAGTTTCAGCGGGATTTCCAAAATGTTGAAAGGAACTCGAAACATGTCAACCTTGGTTTTGAGAATCTCTCCCGGAGTTTGAGAGATTTGGACGTGAAAGGGTACCAGTCTTGTCGGGGATTGGGAACCCTTCGCGAGAATGTCCAAAGTTTCAGCGGGATTTCCAAAATGTTGAAAGGAACTCGAAACATGTCAACCTTGGTTTTGAGAATCTCTCCCGGAGTTTGAGAGATTTGGACGTGAAAGGGTACCAGTCTTGTCGGGGATTGGGAACCCTTCGCCAGAATGTCCAAAGTTTCAGCGGGATTTCCAAAATGTTGAAAGAAACTCGAAACATGTCAACCTTGGTTTTGAGAATCTCTCCCGGAGTTTGAGAGATTTGGACGTGAAAGGGTACCAGTCTTGTCGGGGATTGGGAACCCTTCGCGACAATGTCCAAAGTTTCAGCGGGATTTCCAAAATGTTGAAAGGAACTCGAAACATGTCAACCTTGGTTTTGAGAATCTCTCCCGGAGTTTGAGAGATTTGGACGTGAAATGGTACCAGTCTTGTCGGGGATTGGGAACCCTTTGCGAGAATGTCCAAAGTTTCAGCGGGATTTCCAAAATGTTGAAAGGAACTCGAAACATGTCAACCTTGGTTTTGAGAATCTCTCCCGGATTTTGAGAGATTTGGACGTGAAAGGGTACCAGTCTTGTCGGGGATTGGGAACCCTTCGCGAGAATGTCCAAAGTTTCAGCGGGATTTCCAAAATGTTGAGAGGAACTCGAAACATGTCAACCTTGGTTTTGAGAATCTCTCCCGGAGTTTGAGAGATTTGGACGTGAAAGGGTACCAGTCTTGTCGGGGATTGGGAACCCTTCGCCAGAATGTCCAAAGTTTCAGCGGGATTTCCAAAATGTTGAAAGGAACTCGAAACATGTCAACCTTGGTTTTGAGAATCTCTCCCGGAGTTTGAGAGATTTGGACGTGAAAGGGTACCAGTCTTGTCGGGGATTGGGAACCCTTCGCCAGAATGTCCAAAGTTTCAGCGGGATTTCCAAAATGTTGAAAGGAACTCGAAACATGTCAACCTTGGTTTTGAGAATCTCTCCCGGAGTTTGAGAGATTTGGACGTGAAAGGGTACCAGTCTTGTCGGGGATTGGGAACCCTTCGCCAGAATGTCCAAAGTTTCAGCGGGATTTCCAAAATGTTGAAAGGAACTCGAAACATGTCAACCTTGGTTTTGAGAATCTCTCCTGGAGTTTGAGAGATTTGGACGTGAAAGGGTACCAGTCTTGTCGGGGATTGGGAACCCTTCGCGAGAATGTCCAAAGTTTCAGCGGGATTTCCAAAATGTTGAAAGGAACTCGAAACATGTCAACCTTGGTTTTGAGAATCTCTCCCGGAGTTTGAGAGATTTGGACGTGAAAGGGTACCAGTCTTGTCGGGGATTGGGAACCCTTCGCGACAATGTCCAAAGTTTCAGCGGGATTTCCAAAATGTTGAAAGGAACTCGAAACATGTCAACCTTGGTTTTGAGAATCTCTCCCGGAGTTTGAGAGATTTGGACGTGAAAGGGTACCAGTCTTGTCGGGGATTGGGAACCCTTCGCCAGAATGTCCAAAGTTTCAGCGGGATTTCCAAAATGTTGAAAGGAACTCGAAACATGTCAACCTTGGTTTTGAGAATCTCTCCCGGGTTTTGAGAGATTTGGACGTGAAAGGGTACCAGTCTTGTCGGGGATTGGGAACCCTTCGCGAGAATGTCCAAAGTTTCAGCGGGATTTCCAAAATGTTGAAAGGAACTCGAAACATGTCAACCTTGGTTTTGAGAATCTCTCCCGGAGTTTGAGAGATTTGGACGTGAAAGGGTACCAGTCTTGTCGGGGATTGGGAACCCTTCGCCAGAATGTCCAAAGTTTCAGCGGGATTTCCAAAATGTTGAAAGGAACTCGAAACATGTCAACCTTGGTTTTGAGAATCTCTCCCGGAGTTTGAGAGATTTGGACGTGAAAGGGTACCAGTCTTGTCGGGGATTGGGAACCCTTCGCGAGAATGTCCAAAGTTTCAGCGGGATTTCCAAAATGTTGAAAGGAACTCGAAACATGTCAACCTTGGTTTTGAGAATCTCTCCCGGAGTTTGAGAGATTTGGACGTGAAAGGGTACCAGTCTTGTCGGGGATTGGGAACCCTTCGCCAGAATGTCCAAAGTTTCAGCGGGATTTCCAAAATGTTGAAAGAAACTCGAAACATGTCAACCTTGGTTTTGAGAATCTCTCCCGGAGTTTGAGAGATTTGGACGTGAAAGGGTACCAGTCTTGTCGGGGATTGGGAACCCTTCGCGACAATGTCCAAAGTTTCAGCGGGATTTCCAAAATGTTGAAAGGAACTCGAAACATGTCAACCTTGGTTTTGAGAATCTCTCCCGGAGTTTGAGAGATTTGGACGTGAAATGGTACCAGTCTTGTCGGGGATTGGGAACCCTTTGCGAGAATGTCCAAAGTTTCAGCGGGATTTCCAAAATGTTGAAAGGAACTCGAAACATGTCAACCTTGGTTTTGAGAATCTCTCCCGGATTTTGAGAGATTTGGACGTGAAAGGGTACCAGTCTTGTCGGGGATTGGGAACCCTTCGCGAGAATGTCCAAAGTTTCAGCGGGATTTCCAAAATGTTGAGAGGAACTCGAACCATGTCAACCTTGGTTTTGAGAATCTCTCCCGGAGTTTGAGAGATTTGGACGTGAAAGGGTACCAGTCTTGTCGGGGATTGGGAACCCTTCGCCAGAATGTCCAAAGTTTCAGCGGGATTTCCAAAATGTTGAAAGGAACTCGAAACATGTCAACCTTGGTTTTGAGAATCTCTCCCGGAGTTTGAGAGATTTGGACGTGAAAGGGTACCAGTCTTGTCGGGGATTGGGAACCCTTCGCCAGAATGTCCAAAGTTTCAGCGGGATTTCCAAAATGTTGAAAGGAACTCGAAACATGTCAACCTTGGTTTTGAGAATCTCTCCCGGAGTTTGAGAGATTTGGACGTGAAAGGGTACCAGTCTTGTCGGGGATTGGGAACCCTTCGCCAGAATGTCCAAAGTTTCAGCGGGATTTCCAAAATGTTGAAAGGAACTCGAAACATGTCAACCTTGGTTTTGAGAATCTCTCCTGGAGTTTGAGAGATTTGGACGTGAAAGGGTACCAGTCTTGTCGGGGATTGGGAACCCTTCGCGAGAATGTCCAAAGTTTCAGCGGGATTTCCAAAATGTTGAAAGGAACTCGAAACATGTCAACCTTGGTTTTGAGAATCTCTCCCGGAGTTTGAGAGATTTGGACGTGAAAGGGTACCAGTCTTGTCGGGGATTGGGAACCCTTCGCGACAATGTCCAAAGTTTCAGCGGGATTTCCAAAATGTTGAAAGGAACTCGAAACATGTCAACCTTGGTTTTGAGAATCTCTCCCGGAGTTTGAGAGATTTGGACGTGAAAGGGTACCAGTCTTGTCGGGGATTGGGAACCCTTCGCGAGAATGTCCAAAGTTTCAGCGGGATTTCCAAAATGTTGAGAGGAACTCGAAACATGTCAACCTTGGTTTTGAGAATCTCTCCCGGAGTTTGAGAGATTTGGACGTGAAAGGGTGCCAGTCTTGTCGGGGATTGGGAACCCTTCGCCAGAATGTCCAAAGTTTCAGCAGGATTTCCAAAATGTTGAAAGGAACTCGAAACATGTCAACCTTGGTTTTGAGAATCTCTCCCGGAGTTTGAGAGATTTGGACGTGAAAGGGTACCAGTCTTGTCGGGGATTGGGAACCCTTCGCCAGAATATCCAAAGTTTCAGCGGGATTTCCAAAATGTTGAAAGGAACTCGAAACATGTCAACCTTGGTTTTGAGAATCTCTCCCGGAGTTTGAGAGATTTGGACGTGAAAGGGTACCAGTCTTGTCGGGGATTGGGAACCCTTCGCGAGAATGTCCAAAGTTTCAGCGGGATTTCCAAAATGTTGAAAGGAACTCGAAACATGTCAACCTTGGTTTTGAGAATCTCTCCCGGAGTTTGAGAGATTTGGACGTGAAAGGGTACCAGTCTTGTCGGGGATTGGGAACCCTTCGGCAGAATGTCCAAAGTTTCAGCGGGATTTCCAAAATGTTGAAAGGAACTCGAAACATGTCAACCTTGGTTTTGAGAATCTCTCCCGGAGTTTGAGAGATTTGGACGTGAAAGGGTACCAGTCTTGTCGGGGATTGGGAACCCTTCGCGAGAATGTCCAAAGTTTCAGCGGGATTTCCAAAATGTTGAAAGAAACTCGAAACATGTCAACCTTGGTTTTGAGAATCTCTCCCGGAGTTTGAGAGATTTGGACGTGAAAGGGTACCAGTCTTGTCGGGGATTGGGAACCCTTCGCCAGAATGTCCAAAGTTTCAGCGGGATTTCCAAAATGTTGAAAGGAACTCGAAACATGTCAACCTTGGTTTTGAGAATCTCTCCCGGAGTTTGAGAGATTTGGACGTGAAAGGGTACCAGTCTTGTCGGGGATTGGGAACCCTTCGCGAGAATGTCCAAAGTTTCAGCGGGATTTCCAAAATGTTGAAAGGAACTCGAAACATGTCAACCTTGGTTTTGAGAATCTCTCCCGGAGTTTGAGAGATTTGGACGTGAAAGGGTACCAGTCTTGTCGGGGATTGGGAACCCTTCGCGAGAATGTCCAAAGTTTCAGCGGGATTTCCAAAATGTTGAGAGGAACTCGAAACATGTCAACCTTGGTTTTGAGAATCTCTCCTGGAGTTTGAGAGATTTGGACGTGAAAGGGTACCAGTCTTGTCGGGGATTGGGAACCCTTCGCCAGAATGTCCAAAGTTTCAGCGGGATTTCCAAAATGTTGAAAGGAACTCGAAACATGTCAACCTTGGTTTTGAGAATCTCTCCCGGAGTTTGAGAGATTTGGACGTGAAAGGGTACCAGTCTTGTCGGGGATTGGGAACCCTTCGCCAGAATGTCCAAAGTTTCAGCGGGATTTCCAAAATGTTGAAAGGAACTCGAAACATGTCAACCTTGGTTTTGAGAATCTCTCCCGGAGTTTGAGAGATTTGGACGTGAAAGGGTACC
The DNA here is from genome assembly GCF_964273445.1 of Streptopelia decaocto. NCBI lineage: Eukaryota > Metazoa > Chordata > Aves > Columbiformes > Columbidae > Streptopelia > Streptopelia decaocto. The sequence goes on from NW_028116315.1 coordinate 86,984, forward strand.
AGTCTTGTCGGGGATTGGGAACCCTTCGCGAGAATGTCCAAAGTTTCAGCGGGATTTCCAAAATGTTGAAAGAAACTCGAAACATGTCAACCTTGGTTTTGAGAATCTCTCCCGGAGTTTGAGAGATTTGGACGTGAAAGGGTACCAGTCTTGTCGGGGATTGGGAACCCTTCGCCAGAATGTCCAAAGTTTCAGCGGGATTTCCAAAATGTTGAAAGGAACTCGAAACATGTCAACCTTGGTTTTGAGAATCTCTCCCGGAGTTTGAGAGATTTGGACGTGAAAGGGTACCAGTCTTGTCGGGGATTGGGAACCCTTCGGCAGAATGTCCAAAGTTTCAGCGGGATTTCCAAAATGTTGAAAGGAACTCGAAACATGTCAACCTTGGTTTTGAGAATCTCTCCCGGAGTTTGAGAGATTTGGACGTGAAAGGGTACCAGTCTTGTCGGGGATTGGGAACCCTTCGCCAGAATGTCCAAAGTTTCAGCGGGATTTCCAAAATGTTGAAAGGAACTCGAAACATGTCAACCTTGGTTTTGAGAATCTCTCCTGGAGTTTGAGAGATTTGGACGTGAAAGGGTACCAGTCTTGTCGGGGATTGGGAACCCTTCGCGAGAATGTCCAAAGTTTCAGCGGGATTTCCAAAATGTTGAAAGGAACTCGAAACATGTCAACCTTGGTTTTGAGAATCTCTCCCGGAGTTTGAGAGATTTGGACGTGAAAGGGTACCAGTCTTGTCGGGGATTGGGAACCCTTCGCGAGAATGTCCAAAGTTTCAGCGGGATTTCCAAAATGTTGAAAGGAACTCGAAACATGTCAACCTTGGTTTTGAGAATCTCTCCCGGAGTTTGAGAGATTTGGACGTGAAAGGGTACCAGTCCTGTCGGGGATTGGGAACCCTTCGCCAGAATGTCCAAAGTTTCAGCGGGATTTCCAAAATGTTGAGAGGAACTCGAAACATGTCAACCTTGGTTTTGAGAATCTCTCCCGGAGTTTGAGAGATTTGGACGTGAAAGGGTGCCAGTCTTGTCGGGGATTGGGAACCCTTCGCCAGAATGTCCAAAGTTTCAGCAGGATTTCCAAAATGTTGAAAGGAACTCGAAACATGTCAACCTTGGTTTTGAGAATCTCTCCCGGAGTTTGAGAGATTTGGACGTGAAAGGGTACCAGTCTTGTCGGGGATTGGGAACCCTTCGCCAGAATGTCCAAAGTTTCAGCGGGATTTCCAAAATGTTGAAAGGAACTCGAAACATGTCAACCTTGGTTTTGAGAATCTCTCCCGGAGTTTGAGAGATTTGGACGTGAAAGGGTACCAGTCTTGTCGGGGATTGGGAACCCTTCGCGAGAATGTCCAAAGTTTCAGCGGGATTTCCAAAATGTTGAAAGGAACTCGAAACATGTCAACCTTGGTTTTGAGAATCTCTCCCGGAGTTTGAGAGATTTGGACGTGAAAGGGTACCAGTCTTGTCGGGGATTGGGAACCCTTCGGCAGAATGTCCAAAGTTTCAGCGGGATTTCCAAAATGTTGAAAGGAACTCGAAACATGTCAACCTTGGTTTTGAGAATCTCTCCCGGAGTTTGAGAGATTTGGACGTGAAAGGGTACCAGTCTTGTCGGGGATTGGGAACCCTTCGCGAGAATGTCCAAAGTTTCAGCGGGATTTCCAAAATGTTGAAAGAAACTCGAAACATGTCAACCTTGGTTTTGAGAATCTCTCCCGGAGTTTGAGAGATTTGGACGTGAAAGGGTACCAGTCTTGTCGGGGATTGGGAACCCTTCGCGAGAATGTCCAAAGTTTCAGCGGGATTTCCAAAATGTTGAAAGGAACTCGAAACATGTCAACCTTGGTTTTGAGAATCTCTCCCGGAGTTTGAGAGATTTGGACGTGAAAGGGTACCAGTCTTGTCGGGGATTGGGAACCCTTTGCGAGAATGTCCAAAGTTTCAGCGGGATTTCCAAAATGTTGAAAGGAACTCGAACCATGTCAACCTTGGTTTTGAGAATCTCTCCCGGAGTTTGAGAGATTTGGACGTGAAAGGGTACCAGTCTTGTCGGGGATTGGGAACCCTTCGCGAGAATGTCCAAAGTTTCAGCAGGATTTCCAAAATGTTGAGAGGAACTCGAAACATGTCAACCTTGGTTTTGAGAATCTCTCCCGGAGTTTGAGAGATTTGGACGTGAAAGGGTACCAGTCTTGTCGGGGATTGGGAACCCTTCGCCAGAATGTCCAAAGTTTCAGCGGGATTTCCAAAATGTTGAAAGGAACTCGAAACATGTCAACCATGGTTTTGAGAATCTCTCCCGGAGTTTGAGAGATTTGGACGTGAAAGGGTGCCAGTCTTGTCGGGGATTGGGAACCCTTCGCCAGAATGTCCAAAGTTTCAGCGGGATTTCCAAAATGTTGAAAGGAACTCGAAACATGTCAACCTTGGTTTTGAGAATCTCTCCCGGAGTTTGAGAGATTTGGACGTGAAAGGGTAGCAGTCTTGTCGGGGATTGGGAACCCTTCGCGAGAATGTCCAAAGTTTCAGCGGGATTTCCAAAATGTTGAAAGGAACTCGAAACATGTCAACCTTGGTTTTGAGAATCTCTCCCGGAGTTTGAGAGATTTGGACGTGAAAGGGTACCAGTCTTGTCGGGGATTGGGAACCCTTCGCGAGAATGTCCAAAGTTTCAGCGGGATTTCCAAAATGTTGAAAGGAACTTGAAACATGTCAACCTTGGTTTTGAGAATCTCTCCCGGAGTTTGAGAGATTTGGACGTGAAAGGGTACCAGTCTTGTCGGGGATTGGGAACCCTTCGCGAGAATGTCCAAAGTTTCAGCGGGATTTCCAAAATGTTGAAAGGAACTCGAAACATGTCAACCTTGGTTTTGAGAATCTCTCCCGGAGTTTGAGAGATTTGGACGTGAAAGGGTACCAGTCTTGTCGGGGATTGGGAACCCTTCGCCAGAATGTCCAAAGTTTCAGCGGGATTTCCAAAATGTTGAAAGGAACTCGAAACATGTCAACCTTGGTTTTGAGAATCTCTCCCGGAGTTTGAGAGATTTGGACGTGAAAGGGTACCAGTCTTGTCGGGGATTGGGAACCCTTCGCGAGATTGTCCAAAGTTTCAGCGGGATTTCCAAAATGTTGAAAGGAACTCGAAACATGTCAACCTTGGTTTTGAGAATCTCTCCCGGAGTTTGAGAGATTTGGACGTGAAAGGGTACCAGTCTTGTCGGGGATTGGGAACCCTTCGCGAGAATGTCCAAAGTTTCAGCGGGATTTCCAAAATGTTGAAAGGAACTCGAAACATGTGAACCTTGGTTTTGAGAATCTCTCCCAGAGTTTGAGAGATTTGGATGTGAAAGGGTACCAATCTTTTCGCGGATTGGGAACCCTCCACGAGAATGTCCAAAGTTTCAGCGGGATTTCCAAAATGTTGAAAGGAACTCGAAACATGTCAACCTTGGTTTTGAGAATCTCTCCCGGAGTTTGAGAGATTTGGACGTGAAAGGGTACCAATCTTTTCGCGGATTGGGAACCCTTAGCGAGAATGTCCAAAGTTTCAGCGGGATTTCCAAAATGTTGAAAGGAACTCGAAACATGTCAACCTTGGTTTTGAGAATCTCTCCCGGAGTTTGAGAGATTTGGACGTGAAAGGGTACCAGTCTTGTCGGGGATTGAGAACCCTTCGCGAGAATGTCCAAAGTTTCAGCGGGATTTCCAAAATGTTGAAAGGAACTCGAAACATGTCAACCTTGGTTTTGAGAATCTCTCCCGGAGTTTGAGAGATTTGGACGTGAAAGGGTACCAGTCTTGTCGGGGATTGGGAACCCTTCGCGAGAATGTCCAAAGTTTCAGCGGGATTTCCAAAATGTTGAAAGGAACTCGAAACATGTCAACCTTGGTTTTGAGAATCTCTCCCGGAGTTTGAGAGATTTGGACGTGAAAGGGTACCAGTCTTGTCGGGGATTGGGAACCCTTCGCGAGAATGTCCAAAGTTTCAGCGGGATTTCCAAAATGTTGAAAGGAACTCGAAACATGTCAACCTTGGTTTTGAGAATCTCTCCCGGAGTTTGAGAGATTTGGACGTGAAAGGGTACCAGTCTTGTCGGGGATCAGGAACCCTTCGCGAGAATGTCCAAAGTTTCAGCGGGATTTCCAAAATGTTGAAAGGAACTCGAAACATGTCAACCTTGGTTTTGAGAATCTCTCCCGGAGTTTGAGAGATTTGGACGTGAAAGGGTACCAGTCTTGTCGGGGATCGGGAACCCTTCGCGAGAATGTCCAAAGTTTCAGCGGGATTTCCAAAATGTTGAAAGGAACTCGAAACATGTCAACCTTGGTTTTGAGAATCTCTCCCGGAGTTTGAGAGATTTGGACGTCAAAGGGTACCAGTCTTGTCGGGGATCGGGAACCCTTCGCGAGAATGTCCAAAGTTTCAGCGGGATTTCCAAAATGTTGAAAGGAACTCGAAACATGTCAACCTTGGTTTTGAGAATCTCTCCCGGAGTTTGAGAGATTTGGACGTGAAAGGGTACCAGTCTTGTCGGGGATTGGGAACCCTTTGCGAGAATGTCCAAAGTTTCAGCGGGATTTCCAAAATGTTGAAAGGAACTCGAAACATGTCAACCTTGGTTTTGAGAATCTCTCCCGGAGTTTGAGAGATTTGGACGTGAAAGGGTACCAGTCTTGTCGGGGATTGGGAACCCTTCGCGAGAATGTCCAAAGTTTCAGCGGGATTTCCAAAATGTTGAAAGGAACTCGAAACATGTCAACCTTGGTTTTGAGAATCTCTCCCGGAGTTTGAGAGATTTGGACGTGAAAGGGTACCAGTCTTGTCGGGGATTGGGAACCCTTCGCGAGAATGTCCAAAGTTTCAGCGGGATTTCCAAAATGTTGAAAGGAACTCGAAACATGTCAACCTTGGTTTTGAGAATCTCTCCCGGAGTTTGAGAGATTTGGACGTGAAAGGGTACCAGTCTTGTCGGGGATCAGGAACCCTTCGCGAGAATGTCCAAAGTTTCAGCGGGATTTCCAAAATGTTGAAAGGAACTCGAAACATGTCAACCTTGGTTTTGAGAATCTCTCCCGGAGTTTGAGAGATTTGGACGTGAAAGGGTACCAGTCTTGTCGGGGATCGGGAACCCTTCGCGAGAATGTCCAAAGTTTCAGCGGGATTTCCAAAATGTTGAAAGGAACTCGAAACATGTCAACCTTGGTTTTGAGAATCTCTCCCGGAGTTTGAGAGATTTGGACGTCAAAGGGTACCAGTCTTGTCGGGGATCGGGAACCCTTCGCGAGAATGTCCAAAGTTTCAGCGGGATTTCCAAAATGTTGAAAGGAACTCGAAACATGTCAACCTTGGTTTTGAGAATCTCTCCCGGAGTTTGAGAGATTTGGACGTGAAAGGGTACCAGTCTTGTCGGGGATTGGGAACCCTTTGCGAGAATGTCCAAAGTTTCAGCGGGATTTCCAAAATGTTGAAAGGAACTCGAAACATGTCAACCTTGGTTTTGAGAATCTCTCCCGGAGTTTGAGAGATTTGGACGTGAAAGGGTACCAGTCTTGTCGGGGATTGGGAACCCTTCGCGAGAATGTCCAAAGTTTCAGCGGGATTTCCAAAATGTTGAAAGGAACTCGAAACATGTCAACCTTGGTTTTGAGAATCTCTCCCGGAGTTTGAGAGATTTGGACGTGAAAGGGTACCAGTCTTGTCGGGGATTGGGAACCCTTCGCGAGAATGTCCAAAGTTTCAGCGGGATTTCCAAAATGTTGAAAGGAACTCGAAACATGTCAACCTTGGTTTTGAGAATCTCTCCCGGAGTTTGAGAGATTTGGACGTGAAAGGGTACCAGTCTTGTCGGGGATTGGGAACCCTTCGCCAGAATGTCCAAAGTTTCAGCGGGATTTCCAAAATGTTGAAAGGAACTCGAAACATGTCAACCTTGGTTTTGAGAATCTCTCCCGGAGTTTGAGAGATTTGGACGTGAAAGGGTACCAGTCTTGTCGGGGATCAGGAACCCTTCACGAGAATGTCCAAAGTTTCAGCGGGATTTCCAAAATGTTGAAAGGAACTCGAAACATGTCAACCTTGGTTTTGAGAATCTCTCCCGGAGTTTGAGAGGTTTGGACGTGAAAGGGTACCAGTCTTGTCGGGGATCGGGAACCCTTCGCGAGAATGTCCAAAGTTTCAGGGGGATTTCCAAAATGTTGAAAGGAACTCGAAACATGTCACCCTTGGTTTTGAGAATCTCTCCCGGAGTTTGAGAGATTTGGACGTGAAAGGGTACCAGTCTTGTCGGGGATCAGGAACCCTTCGCGAGAATGTCCAAAGTTTCAGCGGGATTTCCAAAATGTTGAAAGGAACTCGAAACATGTCAACCTTGGTTTTGAGAATCTCTCCCGGAGTTTGAGAGATTTGGACGTGAAAGGGTACCAGTCTTGTCGGGGATCGGAAACCCTTCGCGAGAATGTCCAAAGTTTCAGCGGGATTTCCAAAATGTTGAAAGGAACTCGAAACATGTCAACCTTGGTTTTGAGAATCTCTCCCGGAGTTTGAGAGATTTGGACGTGAAAGGGTACCAGTCTTGTCGGGGATTGGGAACCCTTCGCGAGAATGTCCAAAGTTTCAGCGGGATTTCCAAAATGTTGAAAGGAACTCGAAACATGTCAACCTTGGTTTTGAGAATCTCTCCCGGAGTTTGAGAGATTTGGACGTGAAAGGGTACCAGTCTTGTCGGGGATTGGGAACCCTTCGCGAGAATGTCCAAAGTTTCAGCGGGATTTCCAAAATGTTGAAAGGAACTCGAAACATGTCAACCTTGGTTTTGAGAATCTCTCCCGGAGTTTGAGAGAGCTGGACGTGAAAGGGTACCAGTCTTGTCGGGGATTGGGAACCCTTCGCGAGAATGTCCAAAGTTTCAGCGGGATTTCCAAAATGTTGAAAGGAACTCGAAACATGTCAACCTTGGTTTTGAGAATCTCTCCCCGAGTTTGAGAGATTTGGATGTGAAAGGGTACCAGTCTTGTCGGGGATTGGGAACCCTCTGCGAGAATGTCCAAAGTTTCAGCGGGATTTCCAAAATGTTGAAAGGAACTCGAAACATGTCAACCTTGGTTTTGAGAATCTCTCCCGGAGTTTGAGAGATTTGGACGTGAAAGGGTACCAATCTTTTCGCGGATTGGGAACCCTTCGCGAGAATGTCCAAAGTTTCAGCGGGATTTCCAAAATGTTGAAAGGAACTCGAAACATGTCAACCTTGGTTTTGAGAATCTCTCCCGGAGTTTGAGAGATTTGGACGTGAAAGGGTACCAGTCTTGTCGGGGATTGGGAACCCTTCGCGAGAATGTCCAAAGTTTCAGCGGGATTTCCAAAATGTTGAAAGGAACTCGAAACATGTCAACCTTGGTTTTGAGAATCTCTCCCGGAGTTTGAGAGATTTGGACGTGAAAGGGTACCAGTCTTGTCGGGGATTGGGAACCCTTCGCCAGAATGTCCAAAGTTTCAGCGGGATTTCCAAAATGTTGAAAGGAACTCGAAACATGTCACCCTTGGTTTTGAGAATCTCTCCCGGAGTTTGAGAGATTTGGATGTGAAAGGGTACCAGTCTTGTCGGGGATTGGGAACCCTTCGCGAGAATGTCCAAAGTTTCAGCGGGATTTCCAAAATCTTGAAAGGAACTCGAAACATGTCAACCTTGGTTTTGAGAATCTCTCCCGGAGTTTGAGAGATTTGGACGTGAAAGGGTACCAGTCTTGTCGGGGATCAGGAACCCTTCGCGAGAATGTCCAAAGTTTCAGCGGGATTTCCAAAATGTTGAAAGGAACTCGAAACATGTCAACCTTGGTTTTGAGAATCTCTCCCGGAGTTTGAGAGATTTGGACGTGAAAGGGTACCAGTCTTGTCGGGGATCGGGAACCCTTCGCGAGAATGTCCAAAGTTTCAGCGGGATTTCCAAAATGTTGAAAGGAACTCGAAACATGTCAACCTTGGTTTTGAGAATCTCTCCCGGAGTTTGAGAGATTTGGACGTGAAAGGGTACCAGTCTTGTCGGGGATTGGGAACCCTTCGCGAGAATGTCCAAAGTTTCAGCGGGATTTCCAAAATGTTGAAAGGAACTCGAAACATGTCAACCTTGGTTTTGAGAATCTCTCCCGGAGTTTGAGAGATTTGGACGTGAAAGGGTACCAGTCTTGTCGGGGATCGGGAACCCTTCGCGAGAATGTCCAAAGTTTCAGCGGGATTTCCAAAATGTTGAAAGGAACTCGAAACATGTCAACCTTGGTTTTGAGAATCTCTCCCGGAGTTTGAGAGATTTGGACGTGAAAGGGTACCAGTCTTGTCGGGGATCAGGAACCCTTCGCGAGAATGTCCAAAGTTTCAGCGGGATTTCCAAAATGTTGAAAGGAACTCGAAACATGTCAACCTTGGTTTTGAGAATCTCTCCCGGAGTTTGAGAGGTTTGGACGTGAAAGGGTACCAGTCTTGTCGGGGATTGGGAACCCTTCGCGAGAATGTCCAAAGTTTCAGCGGGATTTCCAAAATGTTGAAAGGAACTCGAAACATGTCAACCTTGGTTTTGAGAATCTCTGCCGGAGTTTGAGAGATTTGGACGTGAAAGGGTACCAGTCTTGTCGGGGATCAGGAACCCTTCGCGAGAATGTCCAAAGTTTCAGCGGGATTTCCAAAATGTTGAAAGGAACTCGAAACATGTCAACCTTGGTTTTGAGAATCTCTCCCGGAGTTTGAGAGATTTGGACGTGAAAGGGTACCAGTCTTGTCGGGGATCGGGAACCCTTCGCGAGAATGTCCAAAGTTTCAGCGGGATTTCCAAAATGTTGAAAGGAACTCGAAACATGTCCACCTTGGTTTTGAGAATCTCTCCCGGAGTTTGAGAGATTTGGACGTGAAAGGGTACCAGTCTTGTCGGGGATTGGGAACCCTTCGCGAGAATGTCCAAAGTTTCAGCGGGATTTCCAAAATGTTGAAAGGAACTCGAAACATGTCAACCTTGGTTTTGAGAATCTCTCCCGGAGTTTGAGAGATTTGGACGTGAAAGGGTACCAGTCTTGTCGGGGATTGGGAACCCTTCGCCAGAATGTCCAAAGTTTCAGCGGGATTTCCAAAATGTTGAAAGGAACTCGAAACATGTCAACCTTGGTTTTGAGAATCTCTCCCGGAGTTTGAGAGATTTGGACGTGAAAGGGTGCCAGTCTTGTCGGGGATTGGGAACCCTTCGCGAGAATGTCCAAAGTTTCAGCGGGATTTCCAAAATGTTGAAAGGAACTCGAAACATGTCAACCTTGGTTTTGAGAATCTCTCCCGGAGTTTGAGAGATTTGGACGTGAAAGGGTAGCAGTCTTGTCGGGGATTGGGAACCCTTCGCGAGAATGTCCAAAGTTTCAGCGGGATTTCCAAAATGTTGAAAGGAACTCGAAACATGTCAACCTTGGTTTTGAGAATCTCTCCCGGACTTTGAGAGATTTGGACGTGAAAGGGTACCAGTCTTGTCGGGGATTGGGAACCCTTCGCGAGAATGTCCAAAGTTTCAGCGGGATTTCCAAAATGTTGAAAGGAACTTGAAACATGTCAACCTTGGTTTTGAGAATCTCTCCCGGAGTTTGAGAGATTTGGACGTGAAAGGGTACCAGTCTTGTCGGGGATCAGGAACCCTTCGCGAGAATGTCCAAAGTTTCAGCGGGATTTCCAAAATGTTGAAAGGAACTCGAAACATGTCAACCTTGGTTTTGAGAATCTCTCCCGGAGTTTGAGAGATTTGGACGTCAAAGGGTACCAGTCTTGTCGGGGATCGGGAACCCTTCGCGAGAATGTCCAAAGTTTCAGCGGGATTTCCAAAATGTTGAAAGGAACTCGAAACATGTCAACCTTGGTTTTGAGAATCTCTCCCGGAGTTTGAGAGATTTGGACGTGAAAGGGTACCAGTCTTGTCGGGGATTGGGAACCCTTCGCGAGAATGTCCAAAGTTTCAGCGGGATTTCCAAAATGTTGAAAGGAACTCGAAACATGTCAACCTTGGTTTTGAGAATCTCTCCCGGAGTTTGAGAGATTTGGACGTGAAAGGGTACCAGTCTTGTCGGGGATTGGGAACCCTTCGCCAGAATGTCCAAAGTTTCAGCGGGATTTCCAAAATGTTGAAAGGAACTCGAAACATGTCAACCTTGGTTTTGAGAATCTCTCCCGGAGTTTGAGAGATCTGGACGTGAAAGGGTACCAGTCTTGTCGGGGATTGGGAACCCTTCGCGAGATTGTCCAAAGTTTCAGCGGGATTTCCAAAATGTTGAAAGGAACTTGAAACATGTCAACCTTGGTTTTGAGAATCTCTCCCGGAGTTTGAGAGATTTGGACGTGAAAGGGTACCAGTCTTGTCGGGGATTGGGAACCCTTCGCCAGAATGTCCAAAGTTTCAGCGGGATTTCCAAAATGTTGAAAGGAACTCGAAACATGTCAACCTTGGTTTTGAGAATCTCTCCCGGAGTTTGAGAGATTTGGACGTGAAAGGGTACCAGTCTTGTCGGGCATTGGGAACCCTTCGCGAGAATGTCCAAAGTTTCAGCGGGATTTCCAAAATGTTGAAAGGAACTCGAAACATGTCAACCTTGGTTTTGAGAATCTCTCCCAAGTTTGAGAGATTTGGACGTGAAAGGGTACCAGTCTTGTCGGGGATTGGGAACCCTTCGTGAGAATGTCCAAAGTTTCAGCGGGATTTCCAAAATGTTGAAAGGAACTCGAAACATGTCAACCTTGGTTTTGAGAATCTCTCCCGGAGTTTGAGAGATTTGGACGTGAAAGGGTACCAGTCTTGTCGGGGATTGGGAACCCTTCGCGAGAATGTCCAAAGTTTCAGCGGGATTTCCAAAATGTTGAAAGGAACTCGAAACATGTGAACCTTGGTTTTGAGAATCTCTCCCTAAGTTTGAGAGATTTGGATGTGAAAGGGTACCAATCTTTTCGCGGATTGGGAACCCTCCACGAGAATGTCCAAAGTTTCAGCGGGATTTCCAAAATGTTGAAAGGAACTCGAAACATGTCAACCTTGGTTTTGAGAATCTCTCCCGGAGTTTGAGAGATTTGGACGTGAAAGGGTACCAATCTTTTCGCGGATTGGGAACCCTTCGCGAGAATGTCCAAAGTTTCAGCGGGATTTCCAAAATGTTGAAAGGAACTCGAAACATGTCAACCTTGGTTTTGAGAATCTCTCCCGGAGTTTGAGAGATTTGGACGTGAAAGGGTACCAGTCTTGTCGGGGATTGGGAACCCTTCGCGACAATGTCCAAAGTTTCAGCAGGATTTCCAAAATGTTGAAAGGAACTCGAAACATGTCAACCTTGGTTTTGAGAATCTCTCCCGGAGTTTGAGAGATTTGGACGTGAAAGGGTACCAGTCTTGTCGGGGATTGGGAACCCTTCGCGAGAATGTCCAAAGTTTCAGCGGGATTTCCAAAATGTTGAAAGGAACTCGAAACATGTCAACCTTGGTTTTGAGAATCTCTCCCGGAGTTTGAGAGATTTGGACGTGAAAGGGTACCAGTCTTGTCGGGGATTGGGAACCCTTCGCGAGAATGTCCAAAGTTTCAGCGGGATTTCCAAAATGTTGAAAGGAACTCGAAACATGTCAACCTTGGTTTTGAGAATCTCTCCCGGAGTTTGAGAGATTTGGACGTGAAAGGGTACCAGTCTTGTCGGGGATCAGGAACCCTTCGCGAGAATGTCCAAAGTTTCAGCGGGATTTCCAAAATGTTGAAAGGAACTCGAAACATGTCAACCTTGGTTTTGAGAATCTCTCCCGGAGTTTGAGAGATTTGGACGTGAAAGGGTACCAGTCTTGTCGGGGATCAGGAACCCTTCGCGAGAATGTCCAAAGTTTCAGCGGGATTTCCAAAATGTTGAAAGGAACTCGAAACATGTCAACCTTGGTTTTGAGAATCTCTCCCGGAGTTTGAGAGATTTGGACGTGAAAGGGTACCAGTCTTGTCGGGGATCGGGAACCCTTCGCGAGAATGTCCAAAGTTTCAGCGGGATTTCCAAAATGTTGAAAGGAACTCGAAACATGTCAACCTTGGTTTTGAGAATCTCTCCCGGAGTTTGAGAGATTTGGACGTGAAAGGGTACCAGTCTTGTCGGGGATCGGGAACCCTTCGCGAGAATGTCCAAAGTTTCAGCGGGATTTCCAAAATGTTGAAAGGAACTCGAAACATGTCAACCTTGGTTTTGAGAATCTCTCCCGGAGTTTGAGAGATTTGGACGTGAAAGGGTACCAGTCTTGTCGGGGATCGGGAACCCTTCGCGAGAATGTCCAAAGTTTCAGCGGGATTTCCAAAATGTTGAAAGGAACTCGAAACATGTCAACCTTGGTTTTGAGAATCTCTCCCGGAGTTTGAGAGATTTGGACGTGAAAGGGTACCAGTCTTGTCGGGGATTGGGAACCCTTTGCGAGAATGTCCAAAGTTTCAGCGGGATTTCCAAAATGTTGAAAGGAACTCGAAACATGTCAACCTTGGTTTTGAGAATCTCTCCCGGAGTTTGAGAGATTTGGACGTGAAAGGGTACCAGTCTTGTCGGGGATTGGGAACCCTTCGCGAGAATGTCCAAAGTTTCAGCGGGATTTCCAAAATGTTGAAAGGAACTCGAAACATGTCAACCTTGGTTTTGAGAATCTCTCCCGGAGTTTGAGAGATTTGGACGTGAAAGGGTACCAGTCTTGTCGGGGATTGGGAACCCTTCGCGAGAATGTCCAAAGTTTCAGCGGGATTTCCAAAATGTTGAAAGGAACTCGAAACATGTCAACCTTGGTTTTGAGAATCTCTCCCGGAGTTTGAGAGATTTGGACGTGAAAGGGTACCAGTCTTGTCGGGGATTGGGAACCCTTCGCCAGAATGTCCAAAGTTTCAGCGGGATTTCCAAAATGTTGAAAGGAACTCGAAACATGTCAACCTTGGTTTTGAGAATCTCTCCCGGAGTTTGAGAGATTTGGACGTGAAAGGGTACCAGTCTTGTCGGGGATCAGGAACCCTTCGCGAGAATGTCCAAAGTTTCAGCGGGATTTCCAAAATGTTGAAAGGAACTCGAAACATGTCAACCTTGGTTTTGAGAATCTCTCCCGGAGTTTGAGAGATTTGGACGTGAAAGGGTACCAGTCTTGTCGGGGATCAGGAACCCTTCGCGAGAATGTCCAAAGTTTCAGCGGGATTTCCAAAATGTTGAAAGGAACTCGAAACATGTCAACCTTGGTTTTGAGAATCTCTCCCGGAGTTTGAGAGATTTGGACGTCAAAGGGTACCAGTCTTGTCGGGGATCGGGAACCCTTCGCGAGAATGTCCAAAGTTTCAGCGGGATTTCCAAAATGTTGAAAGGAACTCGAAACATGTCAACCTTGGTTTTGAGAATCTCTCCCGGAGTTTGAGAGATTTGGACGTGAAAGGGTACCAGTCTTGTCGGGGATTGGGAACCCTTCGCGAGAATGTCCAAAGTTTCAGCGGGATTTCCAAAATGTTGAAAGGAACTCGAAACATGTCAACCTTGGTTTTGAGAATCTCTCCCGGAGTTTGAGAGATTTGGACGTGAAAGGGTACCAGTCTTGTCGGGGATTGGGAACCCTTCGCCAGAATGTCCAAAGTTTCAGCGGGATTTCCAAAATGTTGAAAGGAACTCGAAACATGTCAACCTTGGTTTTGAGAATCTCTCCCGGAGTTTGAGAGATCTGGACGTGAAAGGGTACCAGTCTTGTCGGGGATTGGGAACCCTTCGCGAGATTGTCCAAAGTTTCAGCGGGATTTCCAAAATGTTGAAAGGAACTTGAAACATGTCAACCTTGGTTTTGAGAATCTCTCCCGGAGTTTGAGAGATTTGGACGTGAAAGGGTACCAGTCTTGTCGGGGATTGGGAACCCTTCGCGAGAATGTCCAAAGTTTCAGCGGGATTTCCAAAATGTTGAAAGGAACTCGAAACATGTCAACCTTGGTTTTGAGAATCTCTCCCGGAGTTTGAGAGATTTGGACGTGAAAGGGTACCAGTCTTGTCGGGCATTGGGAACCCTTCGCGAGAATGTCCAAAGTTTCAGCGGGATTTCCAAAATGTTGAAAGGAACTCGAAACATGTCAACCTTGGTTTTGAGAATCTCTCCCAAGTTTGAGAGATTTGGACGTGAAAGGGTACCAGTCTTGTCGGGGATTGGGAACCCTTCGTGAGAATGTCCAAAGTTTCAGCGGGATTTCCAAAATGTTGAAAGGAACTCGAAACATGTCAACCTTGGTTTTGAGAATCTCTCCCGGAGTTTGAGAGATTTGGACGTGAAAGGGTACCAGTCTTGTCGGGGATTGGGAACCCTTCGCGAGAATGTCCAAAGTTTCAGCGGGATTTCCAAAATGTTGAAAGGAACTCGAAACATGTGAACCTTGGTTTTGAGAATCTCTCCCTAAGTTTGAGAGATTTGGATGTGAAAGGGTACCAATCTTTTCGCGGATTGGGAACCCTCCACGAGAATGTCCAAAGTTTCAGCGGGATTTCCAAAATGTTGAAAGGAACTCGAAACATGTCAACCTTGGTTTTGAGAATCTCTCCCGGAGTTTGAGAGATTTGGACGTGAAAGGGTACCAATCTTTTCGCGGATTGGGAACCCTTCGCGAGAATGTCCAAAGTTTCAGCGGGATTTCCAAAATGTTGAAAGGAACTCGAAACATGTCAACCTTGGTTTTGAGAATCTCTCCCGGAGTTTGAGAGATTTGGACGTGAAAGGGTACCAGTCTTGTCGGGGATTGGGAACCCTTCGCGACAATGTCCAAAGTTTCAGCAGGATTTCCAAAATGTTGAAAGGAACTCGAAACATGTCAACCTTGGTTTTGAGAATCTCTCCCGGAGTTTGAGAGATTTGGACGTGAAAGGGTACCAGTCTTGTCGGGGATTGGGAACCCTTCGCGAGAATGTCCAAAGTTTCAGCGGGATTTCCAAAATGTTGAAAGGAACTCGAAACATGTCAACCTTGGTTTTGAGAATCTCTCCCGGAGTTTGAGAGATTTGGACGTGAAAGGGTACCAGTCTTGTCGGGGATTGGGAACCCTTCGCGAGAATGTCCAAAGTTTCAGCGGGATTTCCAAAATGTTGAAAGGAACTCGAAACATGTCAACCTTGGTTTTGAGAATCTCTCCCGGAGTTTGAGAGATTTGGACGTGAAAGGGTACCAGTCTTGTCGGGGATCAGGAACCCTTCGCGAGAATGTCCAAAGTTTCAGCGGGATTTCCAAAATGTTGAAAGGAACTCGAAACATGTCAACCTTGGTTTTGAGAATCTCTCCCGGAGTTTGAGAGATTTGGACGTGAAAGGGTACCAGTCTTGTCGGGGATCAGGAACCCTTCGCGAGAATGTCCAAAGTTTCAGCGGGATTTCCAAAATGTTGAAAGGAACTCGAAACATGTCAACCTTGGTTTTGAGAATCTCTCCCGGAGTTTGAGAGATTTGGACGTGAAAGGGTACCAGTCTTGTCGGGGATCGGGAACCCTTCGCGAGAATGTCCAAAGTTTCAGCGGGATTTCCAAAATGTTGAAAGGAACTCGAAACATGTCAACCTTGGTTTTGAGAATCTCTCCCGGAGTTTGAGAGATTTGGACGTGAAAGGGTACCAGTCTTGTCGGGGATCGGGAACCCTTCGCGAGAATGTCCAAAGTTTCAGCGGGATTTCCAAAATGTTGAAAGGAACTCGAAACATGTCAACCTTGGTTTTGAGAATCTCTCCCGGAGTTTGAGAGATTTGGACGTGAAAGGGTACCAGTCTTGTCGGGGATCGGGAACCCTTCGCGAGAATGTCCAAAGTTTCAGCGGGATTTCCAAAATGTTGAAAGGAACTCGAAACATGTCAACCTTGGTTTTGAGAATCTCTCCCGGAGTTTGAGAGATTTGGACGTGAAAGGGTACCAGTCTTGTCGGGGATTGGGAACCCTTTGCGAGAATGTCCAAAGTTTCAGCGGGATTTCCAAAATGTTGAAAGGAACTCGAAACATGTCAACCTTGGTTTTGAGAATCTCTCCCGGAGTTTGAGAGATTTGGACGTGAAAGGGTACCAGTCTTGTCGGGGATTGGGAACCCTTCGCGAGAATGTCCAAAGTTTCAGCGGGATTTCCAAAATGTTGAAAGGAACTCGAAACATGTCAACCTTGGTTTTGAGAATCTCTCCCGGAGTTTGAGAGATTTGGACGTGAAAGGGTACCAGTCTTGTCGGGGATTGGGAACCCTTCGCGAGAATGTCCAAAGTTTCAGCGGGATTTCCAAAATGTTGAAAGGAACTCGAAACATGTCAACCTTGGTTTTGAGAATCTCTCCCGGAGTTTGAGAGATTTGGACGTGAAAGGGTACCAGTCTTGTCGGGGATTGGGAACCCTTCGCCAGAATGTCCAAAGTTTCAGCGGGATTTCCAAAATGTTGAAAGGAACTCGAAACATGTCAACCTTGGTTTTGAGAATCTCTCCCGGAGTTTGAGAGATTTGGACGTGAAAGGGTACCAGTCTTGTCGGGGATCAGGAACCCTTCGCGAGAATGTCCAAAGTTTCAGCGGGATTTCCAAAATGTTGAAAGGAACTCGAAACATGTCAACCTTGGTTTTGAGAATCTCTCCCGGAGTTTGAGAGGTTTGGACGTGAAAGGGTACCAGTCTTGTCGGGGATCGGGAACCCTTCGCGAGAATGTCCAAAGTTTCAGGGGGATTTCCAAAATGTTGAAAGGAACTCGAAACATGTCACCCTTGGTTTTGAGAATCTCTCCCGGAGTTTGAGAGATTTGGACGTGAAAGGGTACCAGTCTTGTTGGGGATCAGGAACCCTTCGCGAGAATGTCCAAAGTTTCAGCGGGATTTCCAAAATGTTGAAAGGAACTCGAAACATGTCAACCTTGGTTTTGAGAATCTCTCCCGGAGTTTGAGAGATTTGGACGTGAAAGGGTACCAGTCTTGTCGGGGATCGGAAACCCTTCGCGAGAATGTCCAAAGTTTCAGCGGGATTTCCAAAATGTTGAAAGGAACTCGAAACATGTCAACCTTGGTTTTGAGAATCTCTCCCGGAGTTTGAGAGATTTGGACGTGAAAGGGTACCAGTCTTGTCGGGGATCGGGAACCCTTCGCGAGAATGTCCAAAGTTTCAGCGGGATTTCCAAAATGTTGAAAGGAACTCGAAACATGTCAACCTTGGTTTTGAGAATCTCTCCCGGAGTTTGAGAGATTTGGACGTGAAAGGGTACCAGTCTTGTCGGGGATCGGGAACCCTTCGCGAGAATGTCCAAAGTTTCAGCGGGATTTCCAAAATGTTGAAAGGAACTCGAAACATGTCAACCTTGGTTTTGAGAATCTCTCCCGGAGTTTGAGAGATTTGGACGTGAAAGGGTACCAGTCTTGTCGGGGATTGGGAACCCTTTGCGAGAATGTCCAAAGTTTCAGCGGGATTTCCAAAATGTTGAAAGGAACTCGAAACATGTCAACCTTGGTTTTGAGAATCTCTCCCGGAGTTTGAGAGGTTTGGACGTGAAAGGGTACCAGTCTTGTCGGGGATCGGGAACCCTTTGCGAGAATGTCCAAAGTTTCAGGGGGATTTCCAAAATGTTGAAAGGAACTCGAAACATGTCAACCTTGGTTTTGAGAATCTCTCCCGGAGTTTGAGAGATTTGGACGTGAAAGGGTACCAGTCTTGTCGGGGATCAGGAACCCTTCGCGAGAATGTCCAAAGTTTCAGCGGGATTTCCAAAATGTTGAAAGGAACTCGAAACATGTCAACCTTGGTTTTGAGAATCTCTCCCGGAGTATGAGAGGTTTGGACGTGAAAGGGTACCAGTCTTGTCGGGGATCGGGAACCCTTCGCGAGAATGTCCAAAGTTTCAGGGGGATTTCCAAAATGTTGAAAGGAACTCGAAACATGTCACCCTTGGTTTTGAGAATCTCTCCCGGAGTTTGAGAGATTTGGACGTGAAAGGGTACCAGTCTTGTCGGGGATTGGGAACCCTTCGCGAGAATGTCCAAAGTTTCAGCGGGATTTCCAAAATGTTGAAAGGAACTCGAAACATGTCAACCTTGGTTTTGAGAATCTCTCCCGGAGTTTGAGAGATTTGGACGTGAAAGGGTACCAGTCTTGTCGGGGATCAGGAACCCTTCGCGAGAATGTCCAAAGTTTCAGCGGGATTTCCAGAATGTTGAAAGGAACTCGAAACATGTCAACCTTGGTTTTGAGAATCTCTCCCGGAGTTTGAGAGATTTGGACGTGAAAGGGTACCAGTCTTGTCGGGGATCGGGAACCCTTTGCGAGAATGTCCAAAGTTTCAGCGGGATTTCCAAAATGTTGAAAGGAACTCGAAACATGTCAACCTTGGTTTTGAGAATCTCTCCCGGAGTTTGAGAGATTTGGACGTGAAAGGGTACCAGTCTTGTCGGGGATCGGGAACCCTTCGCGAGAATGTCCAAAGTTTCAGCGGGATTTCCAAAATGTTGAAAGGAACTCGAAACATGTCAACCTTGGTTTTGAGAATCTCTCCCGGAGTTTGAGAGATTTGGACGTGAAAGGGTACCAGTCTTGTCGGGGATCGGGAACCCTTCGCGAGAATGTCCAAAGTTTCAGCGGGATTTCCAAAATGTTGAAAGGAACTCGAAACATGTCAACCTTGGTTTTGAGAATCTCTCCCGGAGTTTGAGAGATTTGGACGTGAAAGGGTACCAGTCTTGTCGGGGATTGGGAACCCTTCGCGACAATGTCCAAAGTTTCAGCAGGATTTCCAAAATGTTGAAAGGAACTCGAAACATGTCAACCTTGGTTTTGAGAATCTCTCCCGGAGTTTGAGAGATTTGGACGTGAAAGGGTACCAGTCTTGTCGGGGATTGGGAACCCTTCGCCAGAATGTCCAAAGTTTCAGCGGGATTTCCAAAATGTTGAAAGGAACTCGAAACATGTCAACCTTGGTTTTGAGAATCTCTCCCGGAGTTTGAGAGATTTGGACGTGAAAGGGTACCAGTCTTGTCGGGGATTGGGAACCCTTCGCGAGAATGTCCAAAGTTTCAGCGGGATTTCCAAAATGTTGAAAGGAACTCGAAACATGTCAACCTTGGTTTTGAGAATCTCTCCCGGAGTTTGAGAGATTTGGACGTGAAAGGGTACCAGTCTTGTCGGGGATCAGGAACCCTTCGCGAGAATGTCCAAAGTTTCTGCGGGATTTCCAAAATGTTGAAAGGAACTCGAAACATGTCAACCTTGGTTTTGAGAATCTCTCCCGGAGTTTGAGAGATTTGGACGTGAAAGGGTACCAGTCTTGTCGGGGATCGGGAACCCTTCGCGAGAATGTCCAAAGTTTCAGCGGGATTTCCAAAATGTTGAAAGGAACTCGAAACATGTCAACCTTGGTTTTGAGAATCTCTCCCGGAGTTTGAGAGATTTGGACGTGAAAGGGTACCAGTCTTGTCGGGGATCGGGAACCCTTCGCGAGAATGTCCAAAGTTTCAGCGGGATTTCCAAAATGTTGAAAGGAACTCGAAACATGTCAACCTTGGTTTTGAGAATCTCTCCCGGAGTTTGAGAGATTTGGACGTGAAAGGGTACCAGTCTTGTCGGGGATCGGGAACCCTTCGCGAGAATGTCCAAAGTTTCAGCGGGATTTCCAAAATGTTGAAAGGAACTCGAAACATGTCAACCTTGGTTTTGAGAATCTCTCCCGGAGTTTGAGAGATTTGGACGTGAAAGGGTACCAGTCTTGTCGGGGATTGGGAACCCTTTGCGAGAATGTCCAAAGTTTCAGCGGGATTTCCAAAATGTTGAAAGGAACTCGAAACATGTCAACCTTGGTTTTGAGAATCTCTCCCGGAGTTTGAGAGATTTGGACGTGAAAGGGTACCAGTCTTGTCGGGGATTGGGAACCCTTTGCGAGAATGTCCAAAGTTTCAGCGGGATTTCCAAAATGTTGAAAGGAACTCGAAACATGTCAACCTTGGTTTTGAGAATCTCTCCCGGAGTTTGAGAGATTTGGACGTGAAAGGGTACCAGTCTTGTCGGGGATTGGGAACCCTTCGCGAGAATGTCCAAAGTTTCAGCGGGATTTCCAAAATGTTGAAAGGAACTCGAAACATGTCAACCTTGGTTTTGAGAATCTCTCCCGGAGTTTGAGAGATTTGGACGTGAAAGGGTACCAGTCTTGTCGGGGATTGGGAACCCTTCGCCAGAATGTCCAAAGTTTCAGCGGGATTTCCAAAATGTTGAAAGGAACTCGAAACATGTCAACCTTGGTTTTGAGAATCTCTCCCGGAGTTTGAGAGATTTGGACGTGAAAGGGTACCAGTCTTGTCGGGGATCAGGAACCCTTCGCGAGAATGTCCAAAGTTTCAGCGGGATTTCCAAAATGTTGAAAGGAACTCGAAACATGTCAACCTTGGTTTTGAGAATCTCTCCCGGAGTTTGAGAGGTTTGGACGTGAAAGGGTACCAGTCTTGTCGGGGATCGGGAACCCTTCGCGAGAATGTCCAAAGTTTCAGGGGGATTTCCAAAATGTTGAAAGGAACTCGAAACATGTCACCCTTGGTTTTGAGAATCTCTCCCGGAGTTTGAGAGATTTGGACGTGAAAGGGTACCAGTCTTGTCGGGGATCAGGAACCCTTCGCGAGAATGTCCAAAGTTTCAGCGGGATTTCCAAAATGTTGAAAGGAACTCGAAACATGTCAACCTTGGTTTTGAGAATCTCTCCCGGAGTTTGAGAGATTTGGACGTGAAAGGGTACCAGTCTTGTCGGGGATCGGAAACCCTTCGCGAGAATGTCCAAAGTTTCAGCGGGATTTCCAAAATGTTGAAAGGAACTCGAAACATGTCAACCTTGGTTTTGAGAATCTCTCCCGGAGTTTGAGAGATTTGGACGTGAAAGGGTACCAGTCTTGTCGGGGATTGGGAACCCTTCGCGAGAATGTCCAAAGTTTCAGCGGGATTTCCAAAATGTTGAAAGGAACTCGAAACATGTCAACCTTGGTTTTGAGAATCTCTCCCGGAGTTTGAGAGATTTGGACGTGAAAGGGTACCAGTCTTGTCGGGGATCAGGAACCCTTCGCGAGAATGTCCAAAGTTTCAGCGGGATTTCCAAAATGTTGAAAGGAACTCGAAACATGTCAACCTTGGTTTTGAGAATCTCTCCCGGAGTTTGAGAGATTTGGACGTGAAAGGGTACCAGTCTTGTCGGGGATCGGGAACCCTTCGCGAGAATGTCCAAAGTTTCAGCGGGATTTCCAAAATGTTGAAAGGAACTCGAAACATGTCAACCTTGGTTTTGAGAATCTCTCCCGGAGTTTGAGAGATTTGGACGTGAAAGGGTACCAGTCTTGTCGGGGATCGGGAACCCTTCGCGAGAATGTCCAAAGTTTCAGCGGGATTTCCAAAATGTTGAAAGGAACTCGAAACATGTCAACCTTGGTTTTGAGAATCTCTCCCGGAGTTTGAGAGATTTGGACGTGAAAGGGTACCAGTCTTGTCGGGGATCGGGAACCCTTCGCGAGAATGTCCAAAGTTTCAGCGGGATTTCCAAAATGTTGAAAGGAACTCGAAACATGTCAACCTTGGTTTTGAGAATCTCTCCCGGAGTTTGAGAGATTTGGACGTGAAAGGGTACCAGTCTTGTCGGGGATTGGGAACCCTTTGCGAGAATGTCCAAAGTTTCAGCGGGATTTCCAAAATGTTGAAAGGAACTCGAAACATGTCAACCTTGGTTTTGAGAATCTCTCCCGGAGTTTGAGAGATTTGGACGTGAAAGGGTACCAGTCTTGTCGGGGATTGGGAACCCTTCGCGAGAATGTCCAAAGTTTCAGCGGGATTTCCAAAATGTTGAAAGGAACTCGAAACATGTCAACCTTGGTTTTGAGAATCTCTCCCGGAGTTTGAGAGATTTGGACGTGAAAGGGTACCAGTCTTGTCGGGGATTGGGAACCCTTCGCGAGAATGTCCAAAGTTTCAGCGGGATTTCCAAAATGTTGAAAGGAACTCGAAACATGTCAACCTTGGTTTTGAGAATCTCTCCCGGAGTTTGAGAGATTTGGACGTGAAAGGGTACCAGTCTTGTCGGGGATTGGGAACCCTTCGCCAGAATGTCCAAAGTTTCAGCGGGATTTCCAAAATGTTGAAAGGAACTCGAAACATGTCAACCTTGGTTTTGAGAATCTCTCCCGGAGTTTGAGAGATTTGGACGTGAAAGGGTACCAGTCTTGTCGGGGATCAGGAACCCTTCGCGAGAATGTCCAAAGTTTCAGCGGGATTTCCAAAATGTTGAAAGGAACTCGAAACATGTCAACCTTGGTTTTGAGAATCTCTCCCGGAGTTTGAGAGGTTTGGACGTGAAAGGGTACCAGTCTTGTCGGGGATCGGGAACCCTTCGCGAGAATGTCCAAAGTTTCAGGGGGATTTCCAAAATGTTGAAAGGAACTCGAAACATGTCACCCTTGGTTTTGAGAATCTCTCCCGGAGTTTGAGAGATTTGGACGTGAAAGGGTACCAGTCTTGTCGGGGATCAGGAACCCTTCGCGAGAATGTCCAAAGTTTCAGCGGGATTTCCAAAATGTTGAAAGGAACTCGAAACATGTCAACCTTGGTTTTGAGAATCTCTCCCGGAGTTTGAGAGATTTGGACGTGAAAGGGTACCAGTCTTGTCGGGGATCGGAAACCCTTCGCGAGAATGTCCAAAGTTTCAGCGGGATTTCCAAAATGTTGAAAGGAACTCGAAACATGTCAACCTTGGTTTTGAGAATCTCTCCCGGAGTTTGAGAGATTTGGACGTGAAAGGGTACCAGTCTTGTCGGGGATTGGGAACCCTTCGCGAGAATGTCCAAAGTTTCAGCGGGATTTCCAAAATGTTGAAAGGAACTCGAAACATGTCAACCTTGGTTTTGAGAATCTCTCCCGGAGTTTGAGAGATTTGGACGTGAAAGGGTACCAGTCTTGTCGGGGATTGGGAACCCTTCGCGAGAATGTCCAAAGTTTCAGCGGGATTTCCAAAATGTTGAAAGGAACTCGAAACATGTCAACCTTGGTTTTGAGAATCTCTCCCGGAGTTTGAGAGAGCTGGACGTGAAAGGGTACCAGTCTTGTCGGGGATTGGGAACCCTTCGCGAGAATGTCCAAAGTTTCAGCGGGATTTCCAAAATGTTGAAAGGAACTCGAAACATGTCAACCTTGGTTTTGAGAATCTCTCCCAGAGTTTGAGAGATTTGGATGTGAAAGGGTACCAATCTTTTCGCGGATTGGGAACCCTCTGCGAGAATGTCCAAAGTTTCAGCGGGATTTCCAAAATGTTGAAAGGAACTCGAAACATGTCAACCTTGGTTTTGAGAATCTCTCCCGGAGTTTGAGAGATTTGGACGTGAAAGGGTACCAGTCTTGTCGGGGATCAGGAACCCTTCGCGAGAATGTCCAAAGTTTCAGCGGGATTTCCAAAATGTTGAAAGGAACTCGAAACATGTCAACCTTGGTTTTGAGAATCTCTCCCGGAGTTTGAGAGATTTGGACGTGAAAGGGTACCAGTCTTGTCGGGGATCGGGAACCCTTCGCGAGAATGTCCAAAGTTTCAGCGGGATTTCCAAAATGTTGAAAGGAACTCGAAACATGTCAACCTTGGTTTTGAGAATCTCTCCCGGAGTTTGAGAGATTTGGACGTGAAAGTGTACCAGTCTTGTCGGGGATCGGGAACCCTTCGCGAGAATGTCCAAAGTTTCAGCGGGATTTCCAAAATGTTGAAAGGAACTCGAAACATGTCAACCTTGGTTTTGAGAATCTCTCCCGGAGTTTGAGAGATTTGGACGTGAAAGGGTACCAGTCTTGTCGGGGATTGGGAACCCTTTGCGAGAATGTCCAAAGTTTCAGCGGGATTTCCAAAATGTTGAAAGGAACTCGAAACATGTCAACCTTGGTTTTGAGAATCTCTCCCGGAGTTTGAGAGATTTGGACGTGAAAGGGTACCAGTCTTGTCGGGGATTGGGAACCCTTCGCGAGAATGTCCAAAGTTTCAGCGGGATTTCCAAAATGTTGAAAGGAACTCGAAACATGTCAACCTTGGTTTTGAGAATCTCTCCCGGAGTTTGAGAGATTTGGACGTGAAAGGGTACCAGTCTTGTCGGGGATCAGGAACCCTTCGCGAGAATGTCCAAAGTTTCAGCGGGATTTCCAAAATGTTGAAAGGAACTCGAAACATGTCAACCTTGGTTTTGAGAATCTCTCCCGGAGTTTGAGAGATTTGGACGTGAAAGGGTACCAGTCTTGTCGGGGATCGGGAACCCTTCGCGAGAATGTCCAAAGTTTCAGCGGGATTTCCAAAATGTTGAAAGGAACTCGAAACATGTCAACCTTGGTTTTGAGAATCTCTCCCGGAGTTTGAGAGATTTGGACGTGAAAGGGTACCAGTCTTGTCGGGGATTGGGAACCCTTCGCGAGAATGTCCAAAGTTTCAGCAGGATTTCCAAAATGTTGAAAGGAACTCGAAACATGTCAACCTTGGTTTTGAGAATCTCTCCCGGAGTTTGAGAGATTTGGACGTGAAAGGGTACCAGTCTTGTCGGGGATTGGGAACCCTTCGCCAGAATGTCCAAAGTTTCAGCGGGATTTCCAAAATGTTGAAAGGAACTCGAAACATGTCAACCTTGGTTTTGAGAATCTCTCCCGGAGTTTGAGAGATTTGGACGTGAAAGGGTACCAGTCTTGTCGGGGATTGGGAACCCTTCGCGAGAATGTCCAAAGTTTCAGCGGGATTTCCAAAATGTTGAAAGGAACTCGAAACATGTCAACCTTGGTTTTGAGAATCTCTCCCGGAGTTTGAGAGATTTGGACGTGAAAGGGTACCAGTCTTGTCGGGGATCAGGAACCCTTCGCGAGAATGTCCAAAGTTTCAGCGGGATTTCCAAAATGTTGAGAGGAACTCGAAACATGTCAACCTTGGTTTTGAGAATCTCTCCCGGAGTTTGAGAGATTTGGACGTGAAAGGGTACCAGTCTTGTCGGGGATCGGGAACCCTTCGCGAGAATGTCCAAAGTTTCAGCGGGATTTCCAAAATGTTGAAAGGAACTCGAAACATGTCAACCTTGGTTTTGAGAATCTCTCCCGGAGTTTGAGAGATTTGGACGTGAAAGGGTACCAGTCTTGTCGGGGATCGGGAACCCTTCGCGAGAATGTCCAAAGTTTCAGCGGGATTTCCAAAATGTTGAAAGGAACTCGAAACATGTCAACCTTGGTTTTGAGAATCTCTCCCGGAGTTTGAGAGATTTGGACGTGAAAGGGTACCAGTCTTGTCGGGGATCGGGAACCCTTCGCGAGAATGTCCAAAGTTTCAGCGGGATTTCCAAAATGTTGAAAGGAACTCGAAACATGTCAACCTTGGTTTTGAGAATCTCTCCCGGAGTTTGAGAGATTTGGACGTGAAAGGGTACCAGTCTTGTCGGGGATTGGGAACCCTTTGCGAGAATGTCCAAAGTTTCAGCGGGATTTCCAAAATGTTGAAAGGAACTCGAAACATGTCAACCTTGGTTTTGAGAATCTCTCCCGGAGTTTGAGAGATTTGGACGTGAAAGGGTACCAGTCTTGTCGGGGATTGGGAACCCTTCACGAGAATGTCCAAAGTTTCAGCGGGATTTCCAAAATGTTGAAAGGAACTCGAAACATGTCAACCTTGGTTTTGAGAATCTCTCCCGGAGTTTGAGAGATTTGGACGTGAAAGGGTACCAGTCTTGTCGGGGATTGGGAACCCTTCGCGAGAATGTCCAAAGTTTCAGCGGGATTTCCAAAATGTTGAAAGGAACTCGAAACATGTCAACCTTGGTTTTGAGAATCTCTCCCGGAGTTTGAGAGATTTGGACGTGAAAGGGTACCAGTCTTGTCGGGGATTGGGAACCCTTCGCCAGAATGTCCAAAGTTTCAGCGGGATTTCCAAAATGTTGAAAGGAACTCGAAACATGTCAACCTTGGTTTTGAGAATCTCTCCCGGAGTTTGAGAGATTTGGACGTGAAAGGGTACCAGTCTTGTCGGGGATCAGGAACCCTTCGCGAGAATGTCCAAAGTTTCAGCGGGATTTCCAAAATGTTGAAAGGAACTCGAAACATGTCAACCTTGGTTTTGAGAATCTCTCCCGGAGTTTGAGAGGTTTGGACGTGAAAGGGTACCAGTCTTGTCGGGGATCGGGAACCCTTCGCGAGAATGTCCAAAGTTTCAGCGGGATTTCCAAAATGTTGAAAGGAACTCGAAACATGTCACCCTTGGTTTTGAGAATCTCTCCCGGAGTTTGAGAGATTTGGACGTGAAAGGGTACCAGTCTTGTCGGGGATCAGGAACCCTTCGCGAGAATGTCCAAAGTTTCAGCGGGATTTCCAAAATGTTGAAAGGAACTCGAAACATGTCAACCTTGGTTTTGAGAATCTCTCCCGGAGTTTGAGAGATTTGGACGTGAAAGGGTACCAGTCTTGTCGGGGATCGGAAACCCTTCGCGAGAATGTCCAAAGTTTCAGCGGGATTTCCAAAATGTTGAAAGGAACTCGAAACATGTCAACCTTGGTTTTGAGAATCTCTCCCGGAGTTTGAGAGATTTGGACGTGAAAGGGTACCAGTCTTGTCGGGGATTGGGAACCCTTCGCGAGAATGTCCAAAGTTTCAGCGGGATTTCCAAAATGTTGAAAGGAACTCGAAACATGTCAACCTTGGTTTTGAGAATCTCTCCCGGAGTTTGAGAGATTTGGACGTGAAAGGGTACCAGTCTTGTCGGGGATTGGGAACCCTTCGCGAGAATGTCCAAAGTTTCAGCGGGATTTCCAAAATGTTGAAAGGAACTCGAAACATGTCAACCTTGGTTTTGAGAATCTCTCCCGGAGTTTGAGAGAGCTGGACGTGAAAGGGTACCAGTCTTGTCGGGGATTGGGAACCCTTCGCGAGAATGTCCAAAGTTTCAGCGGGATTTCCAAAATGTTGAAAGGAACTCGAAACATGTCAACCTTGGTTTTGAGAATCTCTCCCAGAGTTTGAGAGATTTGGATGTGAAAGGGTACCAATCTTTTCGCGGATTGGGAACCCTCTGCGAGAATGTCCAAAGTTTCAGCGGGATTTCCAAAATGTTGAAAGGAACTCGAAACATGTCAACCTTGGTTTTGAGAATCTCTCCCGGAGTTTGAGAGATTTGGACGTGAAAGGGTACCAGTCTTGTCGGGGATCAGGAACCCTTCGCGAGAATGTCCAAAGTTTCAGCGGGATTTCCAAAATGTTGAAAGGAACTCGAAACATGTCAACCTTGGTTTTGAGAATCTCTCCCGGAGTTTGAGAGATTTGGACGTGAAAGGGTACCAGTCTTGTCGGGGATCGGGAACCCTTCGCGAGAATGTCCAAAGTTTCAGCGGGATTTCCAAAATGTTGAAAGGAACTCGAAACATGTCAACCTTGGTTTTGAGAATCTCTCCCGGAGTTTGAGAGATTTGGACGTGAAAGGGTACCAGTCTTGTCGGGGATCGGGAACCCTTCGCGAGAATGTCCAAAGTTTCAGCGGGATTTCCAAAATGTTGAAAGGAACTCGAAACATGTCAACCTTGGTTTTGAGAATCTCTCCCGGAGTTTGAGAGATTTGGACGTGAAAGGGTACCAGTCTTGTCGGGGATTGGGAACCCTTTGCGAGAATGTCCAAAGTTTCAGCGGGATTTCCAAAATGTTGAAAGGAACTCGAAACATGTCAACCTTGGTTTTGAGAATCTCTCCCGGAGTTTGAGAGATTTGGACGTGAAAGGGTACCAGTCTTGTCGGGGATTGGGAACCCTTCGCGAGAATGTCCAAAGTTTCAGCGGGATTTCCAAAATGTTGAAAGGAACTCGAAACATGTCAACCTTGGTTTTGAGAATCTCTCCCGGAGTTTGAGAGATTTGGACGTGAAAGGGTACCAGTCTTGTCGGGGATTGGGAACCCTTCGCGAGAATGTCCAAAGTTTCAGCGGGATTTCCAAAATGTTGAAAGGAACTCGAAACATGTCAACCTTGGTTTTGAGAATCTCTCCCGGAGTTTGAGAGATTTGGACGTGAAAGGGTACCAGTCTTGTCGGGGATTGGGAACCCTTCGCGAGAATGTCCAAAGTTTCAGCGGGATTTCCAAAATGTTGAAAGGAACTCGAAACATGTCAACCTTGGTTTTGAGAATCTCTCCCGGAGTTTGAGAGATTTGGACGTGAAGGGGTACCAGTCTTGTCGGGGATCAGGAACCCTTCGCGAGAATGTCCAAAGTTTCAGCGGGATTTCCAAAATGTTGAAAGGAACTCGAAACATGTCAACCTTGGTTTTGAGAATCTCTCCCGGAGTTTGAGAGGTTTGGACGTGAAAGGGTACCAGTCTTGTCGGGGATCGGGAACCCTTCGCGAGAATGTCCAAAGTTTCAGGGGGATTTCCAAAATGTTGAAAGGAACTCGAAACATGTCACCCTTGGTTTTGAGAATCTCTCCCGGAGTTTGAGAGATTTGGACGTGAAAGGGTACCAGTCTTGTCGGGGATCAGGAACCCTTCGCGAGAATGTCCAAAGTTTCAGCGGGATTTCCAAAATGTTGAAAGGAACTCGAAACATGTCAACCTTGGTTTTGAGAATCTCTCCCGGAGTTTGAGAGATTTGGACGTGAAAGGGTACCAGTCTTGTCGGGGATCGGAAACCCTTCGCGAGAATGTCCAAAGTTTCAGCGGGATTTCCAAAATGTTGAAAGGAACTCGAAACATGTCAACCTTGGTTTTGAGAATCTCTCCCGGAGTTTGAGAGATTTGGACGTGAAAGGGTACCAGTCTTGTCGGGGATTGGGAACCCTTCGCGAGAATGTCCAAAGTTTCAGCGGGATTTCCAAAATGTTGAAAGGAACTCGAAACATGTCAACCTTGGTTTTGAGAATCTCTCCCGGAGTTTGAGAGATTTGGACGTGAAAGGGTACCAGTCTTGTCGGGGATTGGGAACCCTTCGCGAGAATGTCCAAAGTTTCAGCGGGATTTCCAGAATGTTGAAAGGAACTCGAAACATGTCAACCTTGGTTTTGAGAATCTCTCCCGGAGTTTGAGAGAGCTGGACGTGAAAGGGTACCAGTCTTGTCGGGGATTGGGAACCCTTCGCGAGAATGTCCAAAGTTTCAGCGGGATTTCCAAAATGTTGAAAGGAACTCGAAACATGTCAACCTTGGTTTTGAGAATCTCTCCCAGAGTTTGAGAGATTTGGATGTGAAAGGGTACCAATCTTTTCGCGGATTGGGAACCCTCTGCGAGAATGTCCAAAGTTTCAGCGGGATTTCCAAAATGTTGAAAGGAACTCGAAACATGTCAACCTTGGTTTTGAGAATCTCTCCCGGAGTTTGAGAGATTTGGACGTCAAAGGGTACCAGTCTTGTCGGGGATCGGGAACCCTTCGCGAGAATGTCCAAAGTTTCAGCGGGATTTCCAAAATGTTGAAAGGAACTCGAAACATGTCAACCTTGGTTTT
Source organism: Streptopelia decaocto (assembly GCF_964273445.1). Lineage (NCBI taxonomy): Eukaryota > Metazoa > Chordata > Aves > Columbiformes > Columbidae > Streptopelia > Streptopelia decaocto. Next base: position 116,428 of record NW_028116315.1, read on the forward strand.
GAGAATCTCTCCCGGAGTTTGAGAGATTTGGACGTGAAAGGGTACCAGTCTTGTCGGGGATTGGGAACCCTTCGCGAGAATGTCCAAAGTTTCAGCGGGATTTCCAAAATGTTGAAAGGAACTCGAAACATGTCAACCTTGGTTTTGAGAATCTCTCCCGGAGTTTGAGAGATTTGGACGTCAAAGGGTACCAGTCTTGTCGGGGATCGGGAACCCTTCGCGAGAATGTCCAAAGTTTCAGCGGGATTTCCAAAATGTTGAAAGGAACTCGAAACATGTCAACCTTGGTTTTGAGAATCTCTCCCGGAGTTTGAGAGATTTGGACGTGAAAGGGTACCAGTCTTGTCGGGGATTGGGAACCCTTCGCGAGAATGTCCAAAGTTTCAGCGGGATTTCCAAAATGTTGAAAGGAACTCGAAACATGTCAACCTTGGTTTTGAGAATCTCTCCCGGAGTTTGAGAGATTTGGACGTGAAAGGGTACCAGTCTTGTCGGGGATCGGGAACCCTTCGCGAGAATGTCCAAAGTTTCAGCGGGATTTCCAAAATGTTGAAAGGAACTCGAAACATGTCAACCTTGGTTTTGAGAATCTCTCCCGGAGTTTGAGAGATTTGGACGTGAAAGGGTACCAGTCTTGTCGGGGATCAGGAACCCTTCGCGAGAATGTCCAAAGTTTCAGCGGGATTTCCAAAATGTTGAAAGGAACTCGAAACATGTCAACCTTGGTTTTGAGAATCTCTCCCGGAGTTTGAGAGGTTTGGACGTGAAAGGGTACCAGTCTTGTCGGGGATTGGGAACCTTTCGCGAGAATGTCCAAAGTTTCAGCGGGATTTCCAAAATGTTGAAAGGAACTCGAAACATGTCAACCTTGGTTTTGAGAATCTCTCCCGGAGTTTGAGAGATTTGGACGTGAAAGGGTACCAGTCTTGTCAGGGATCAGGAACCCTTCGCGAGAATGTCCAAAGTTTCAGCGGGATTTCCAAAATGTTGAAAGGAACTCGAAACATGTCAACCTTGGTTTTGAGAATCTCTCCCGGAGTTTGAGAGATTTGGACGTGAAAGGGTACCAGTCTTGTCGGGGATCGGGAACCCTTCGCGAGAATGTCCAAAGTTTCAGCGGGATTTCCAAAATGTTGAAAGGAACTCGAAACATGTCCACCTTGGTTTTGAGAATCTCTCCCGGAGTTTGAGAGATTTGGACGTGAAAGGGTACCAGTCTTGTCGGGGATTGGGAACCCTTCGCGACAATGTCCAAAGTTTCAGCGGGATTTCCAAAATGTTGAAAGGAACTCGAAACATGTCAACCTTGGTTTTGAGAATCTCTCCCGGAGTTTGAGAGATTTGGACGTGAAAGGGTACCAGTCTTGTCGGGGATTGGGAACCCTTCGCGAGAATGTCCAAAGTTTCAGCGGGATTTCCAAAATGTTGAAAGGAACTCGAAACATGTCAACCTTGGTTTTGAGAATCTCTCCCGGAGTTTGAGAGATCTGGACGTGAAAGGGTACCAGTCTTGTCGGGGATCGGGAACCCTTCGCGAGATTGTCCAAAGTTTCAGCGGGATTTCCAAAATGTTGAAAGGAACTCGAAACATGTCAACCTTGGTTTTGAGAATCTCTCCCGGAGTTTGAGAGATTTGGACGTGAAAGGGTACCAGTCTTGTCGGGGATTGGGAACCCTTCGCGAGAATGTCCAAAGTTTCAGCAGGATTTCCAAAATGTTGAAAGGAACTCGAAACATGTCAACCTTGGTTTTGAGAATCTCTCCCGGAGTTTGAGAGATTTGGACGTGAAAGGGTACCAGTCTTGTCGGGGATTGGGAACCCTTCGCGAGAATGTCCAAAGTTTCAGCGGGATTTCCAAAATGTTGAAAGGAACTCGAAACATGTCAACCTTGGTTTTGAGAATCTCTCCCGGAGTTTGAGAGATTTGGACGTGAAAGGGTACCAGTCTTGTCGGGGATTGGGAACCCTTCGCGAGAATGTCCAAAGTTTCAGCAGGATTTCCAAAATGTTGAAAGGAACTCGAAACATGTCAACCTTGGTTTTGAGAATCTCTCTGGAGTTTGAGAGATTTGGACGTGAAAGGGTACCAGTCTTGTCGGGGATTGGGAACCCTTCGCGAGAATGTCCAAAGTTTCAGCGGGATTTCCAAAATGTTGAAAGGAACTCGAAACATGTCAACCTTGGTTTTGAGAATCTCTCCCAAGTTTGAGAGATTTGGACGTGAAAGGGTACCAGTCTTGTCGGGGATTGGGAACCCTTCGTGAGAATGTCCAAAGTTTCAGCGGGATTTCCAAAATGTTGAAAGGAACTCGAAACATGTCAACCTTGGTTTTGAGAATCTCTCCCAAGTTTGAGAGATTTGGACGTGAAAGGGTACCAGTCTTGTCGGGGATTGGGAACCCTTCGCGAGAATGTCCAAAGTTTCAGCGGGATTTCCAAAATGTTGAAAGGAACTCGAAACATGTCAACCTTGGTTTTGAGAATCTCTCCCGGAGTTTGAGAGATCTGGACGTGAAAGGGTACCAGTCTTGTCGGGGATTGGGAACCCTTCGCGAGATTGTCCAAAGTTTCAGCGGGATTTCCAAAATGTTGAAAGGAACTCGAAACATGTCAACCTTGGTTTTGAGAATCTCTCCCGGAGTTTGAGAGATTTGGACGTGAAAGGGTACCAGTCTTGTCGGGGATTGGGAACCCTTCGCGAGAATGTCCAAAGTTTCAGCAGGATTTCCAAAATGTTGAAAGGAACTCGAAACATGTCAACCTTGGTTTTGAGAATCTCTCTGGAGTTTGAGAGATTTGGACGTGAAAGGGTACCAGTCTTGTCGGGGATTGGGAACCCTTCGCGACAATGTCCAAAGTTTCAGCGGGATTTCCAAAATGTTGAAAGGAACTCGAAACATGTCAACCTTGGTTTTGAGAATCTCTCCCAAGTTTGAGAGATTTGGACGTGAAAGGGTACCAGTCTTGTCGGGGATTGGGAACCCTTCGTGAGAATGTCCAAAGTTTCAGCGGGATTTCCAAAATGTTGAAAGGAACTCGAAACATGTCAACCTTGGTTTTGAGAATCTCTCCCGGAGTTTGAGAGGTTTGGACGTGAAAGGGTACCAGTCTTGTCGGGGATCGGGAACCCTTCGCGAGAATGTCCAAAGTTTCAGGGGGATTTCCAAAATGTTGAAAGAAACTCGAAACATGTCAACCTTGGTTTTGAGAATCTCTCCCGGAGTTTGAGAGATTTGGACGTGAAAGGGTACCAGTCTTGTCGGGGATCAGGAACCCTTCGCGAGAATGTCCAAAGTTTCAGCGGGATTTCCAAAATGTTGAAAGGAACTCGAAACATGTCAACCTTGGTTTTGAGAATCTCTCCCGGAGTTTGAGAGATTTGGACGTGAAAGGGTACCAGTCTTGTCGGGGATCGGGAACCCTTCGCGAGAATGTCCAAAGTTTCAGCGGGATTTCCAAAATGTTGAAAGGAACTCGAAACATGTCAACCTTGGTTTTGAGAATCTCTCCCGGAGTTTGAGAGATTTGGACGTGAAAGGGTACCAGTCTTGTCGGGGATTGGGAACCCTTCGCGACAATGTCCAAAGTTTCAGCGGGATTTCCAAAATGTTGAAAGGAACTCGAAACATGTCAACCTTGGTTTTGAGAATCTCTCCCGGAGTTTGAGAGATTTGGACGTGAAAGGGTACCAGTCTTGTCGGGGATTGGGAACCCTTCGCGAGAATGTCCAAAGTTTCAGCGGGATTTCCAAAATGTTGAAAGGAACTCGAAACATGTCAACCTTGGTTTTGAGAATCTCTCCCGGAGTTTGAGAGATCTGGACGTGAAAGGGTACCAGTCTTGTCGGGGATTGGGAACCCTTCGCGAGATTGTCCAAAGTTTCAGCGGGATTTCCAAAATGTTGAAAGGAACTCGAAACATGTCAACCTTGGTTTTGAGAATCTCTCCCGGAGTTTGAGAGATTTGGACGTGAAAGGGTACCAGTCCTGTCGGGGATTGGGAACCCTTCGCGAGAATGTCCAAAGTTTCAGCGGGATTTCCAAAATGTTGAAAGGAACTCGAAACATGTCAACCTTGGTTTTGAGAATCTCTCCCGGAGTTTGAGAGATTTGGACGTGAAAGGGTACCAGTCTTGTCGGGGATCGGGAACCCTTCGCCAGAATGTCCAAAGTTTCAGCGGGATTTCCAAAATGTTGAAAGGAACTCGAAACATGTCAACCTTGGTTTTGAGAATCTCTCCCGGAGTTTGATAGATCTGGACGTGAAAGGGTACCAGTCTTGTCGGGGATTGGGAACCCTTCGCGAGAATGTCCAAAGTTTCAGCGGGATTTCCAAAATGTTGAAAGGAACTCGAAACATGTCAACCTTGGTTTTGAGAATCTCTCCCGGAGTTTGAGAGATTTGGACGTGAAAGGGTACCAGTCTTGTCGGAGATTGGGAACCCTTCGCGACAATGTCCAAAGTTTCAGCGGGATTTCCAAAATGTTGAAAGGAACTCGAAACATGTCAACCTTGGTTTTGAGAATCTCTCCCGGAGTTTGAGAGATTTGGACGTGAAAGTGTACCAGTCTTGTCTGGGATTGGGAACCCTTCGCGAGAATGTCCAAAGTTTCAGCAGGATTTCCAAAATGTTGAAAGGAACTCGAAACATGTCAACCTTGGTTTTGAGAATCTCTCCCGGAGTTTGAGAGATTTGGACGTGAAAGGGTACCAGTCTTGTCGGGGATTGGGAACCCTTCGCGAGAATGTCCAAAGTTTCAGCGGGATTTCCAAAATGTTGAAAGGAACTCGAAACATGTCAACCTTGGTTTTGAGAATCTCTCCCAAGTTTGAGAGATTTGGACGTGAAAGGGTACCAGTCTTGTCGGGGATTGGGAACCCTTCGCGAGAATGTCCAAAGTTTCAGCGGGATTTCCAAAATGTTGCGAGGAACTCGAAACATGTCAACCTTGGTTTTGAGAATCTCTCCCGGAGTTTGAGAGATTTGGACGTGAAAGGTTACCAGTCTTGTCGGGGATTGGGAACCCTTCGCGACAATGTCCAAAGTTTCAGCGTGGTTTCCAAAATGTTGAAAGGAACTCGAAACATGTCAACCTTGGTTTTGAGAATCTCTCCCGGAGTTTGAGAGATTTGGACGTGAAAGGGTACCAGTCTTGTCGGGGATTGGGAACCCTTCGCGAGAATGTCCAAAGTTTCAGCGGGATTTCCAAAATGTTGAAAGGAACTCGAAACATGTCAACCTTGGTTTTGAGAATCTCTCCCGGAGTTTGAGAGATCTGGACGTGAAAGGGTACCAGTCTTGTCGGGGATTGGGAACCCTTCGCGAGATTGTCCAAAGTTTCAGCGGGATTTCCAAAATGTTGAAAGGAACTCGAAACATGTCAACCTTGGTTTTGAGAATCTCTCCCGGAGTTTGAGAGATTTGGACGTGAAAGGGTACCAGTCTTGTCGGGGATTGGGAACCCTTCGCGAGAATGTCCAAAGTTTCAGCAGGATTTCCAAAATGTGGAAAGGAACTCGAAACATGTCAACCTTGGTTTTGAGAATCTCTCTGGAGTTTGAGAGATTTGGACGTGAAAGGGTACCAGTCTTGTCGGGGATTGGGAACCCTTCGCGAGAATGTCCAAAGTTTCAGCGGGATTTCCAAAATGTTGAAAGGAACTCGAAACATGTCAACCTTGGTTTTGAGAATCTCTCCCGGAGTTTGAGAGATTTGGACGTGAAAGGGTACCAGTCTTGTCGGAGATTGGGAACCCTTCGCGACAATGTCCAAAGTTTCAGCGGGATTTCCAAAATGTTGAGAGGAACTCGAAACATGTCAACCTTGGTTTTGAGAATCTCTCCCGGAGTTTGAGAGATTTGGACGTGAAAGGGTACCAGTCTTGTCGGGGATTGGGAACCCTTCGCGAGAATGTCCAAAGTTTCAGCGGGATTTCCAAAATGTTGAAAGGAACTCGAAACATGTCAACCTTGGTTTTGAGAATCTCTCCCGGATTTTGAGAGATTTAGACGTGAAAGGGTACCAGTCTTGTCGGGGATTGGGAACCCTTCGCGAGAATGTCCAAAGTTTCAGCGGGATTTCCAAAATGTTGAAAGGAACTCGAAACATGTCAACCTTGGTTTTGAGAATCTCTCCCGGAGTTTGAGAGATTTGGACGTGAAAGTGTACCAGTCTTGTCTGGGATTGGGAACCCTTCGCGAGAATGTCCAAAGTTTCAGCAGGATTTCCAAAATGTTGAAAGGAACTCGAAACATGTCAACCTTGGTTTTGAGAATCTCTCCCGGAGTTTGAGAGATTTGGACGTGAAAGGGTACCAGTCTTGTCGGGGATTGGGAACCCTTCGCGAGAATGTCCAAAGTTTCAGCGGGATTTCCAAAATGTTGAAAGGAACTCGAAACATGTCAACCTTGGTTTTGAGAATCTCTCCCCGAGTTTGAGAGATTTGGACGTGAAAGGGTACCAGTCTTGTCGGGGACTGGGAACCCTTCGCGAGAATGTCCAAAGTTTCAGCGGGATTTCCAAAATGTTGAAAGGAACTCGAAACATGTCACCCTTGGTTTTGAGAATCTCTCCCGGAGTTTGAGAGATTTGGACGTGAAAGGGTACCAGTCTTGTCGGGGATTGGGAACCCTTCGCGAGAATGTCCAAAGTTTCAGCGGGATTTCCAAAATGTTGAGAGGAACTCGAAACATGTCAACCTTGGTTTTGAGAATATCTCCCGGAGTTTGAGAGATTTGGACGTGAAAGGGTACCAGTCTTGTCGGGGATTGGGAACCCTTCGCGAGAATGTCCAAAGTTTCAGCGGGATTTCCAAAATGTTGAAAGGAACTCGAAACATGTCAACCTTGGTTTTGAGAATCTCTCCCGGATTTTGAGAGATTTAGACGTGAAAGGGTACCAGTCTTGTCGGGGATTGGGAACCCTTTGCGAGAATGTCCAAAGTTTCAGCGGGATTTCCAAAATGTTGAAAGGAACTCGAAACATGTCAACCTTGGTTTTGAGAATCTCTCCCGGAGTTTGAGAGATTTGGACGTGAAAGGGTACCAGTCTTGTCGGGGATTGGGAACCCTTCGCGAGAATGTCCAAAGTTTCAGCGGGATTTCCAAAATGTTGAAAGGAACTCAAAACATGTCAACCTTGGTTTTGAGAATCTCTCCCAGAGTTTGAGAGATTTAGACGTGAAAGGGTACCAGTCTTGTCGGGGATTGGGAACCCTTTGCGAGAATGTCCAAAGTTTCAGCGGGATTTCCAAAATGGTGAAAGGAACTCGAAACATGTCAACCTTGGTTTTGAGAATCTCTCCCGGAGTTTGAGAGATTTGGACGTGAAAGGGTACCAGTCTTGTCGGGGATTGGGAACCCTTCGCGAGAATGTCCAAAGTTTCAGCGGGATTTCCAAAACGTTGAGAGGAACTCGAAACATGTCAACCTTGGTTTTGAGAATCTCTCCCGGAGTTTGAGAGATTTGGACGTGAAAGGGTACCAGTCTTGTCGGGGATTGGGAACCCTTCGCGAGAATGTCCAAAGTTTCAGCGGGATTTCCAAAATGTTGAAAGGAACTCGAAACATGTCAACCTTGGTTTTGAGAATCTCTCCCGGAGTTTGAGAGATTTGGACGTGAAAGGGTACCAGTCTTGTCGGGGATTGGGAACCCTTCGCGAGAATGTCCAAAGTTTCAGCGGGATTTCCAAAACGTTGAGAGGAACTCGAAACATGTCAACCTTGGTTTTGAGAATCTCTCCCGGAGTTTGAGAGATTTGGACGTGAAAGGGTACCAGTCTTGTCGGGGATTGGGAACCCTTCGCGAGAATGTCCAAAGTTTCAGCGGGATTTCCAAAATGTTGAAAGGAACTCGAAACATGTCAACCTTGGTTTTGAGAATCTCTCCCGGAGTTTGAGAGATCTGGACGTGAAAGGGTACCAGTCTTGTCGGGGATTGGGAACCCTTCGCGAGAATGTCCAAAGTTTCAGCGGGATTTCCAAAATGTTGAAAGGAACTCGAAACATGTCAACCTTGGTTTTGAGAATCTCTCCCGGAGTTTGAGAGATTTGGACGTGAAAGGGTACCAGTCTTGTCGGGGATTGGGAACCCTTCGTGAGAATGTCCAAAGTTTCAGCGGGATTTCCAAAATGTTGAAAGGAACTCGAAACATGTCAACCTTGGTTTTGAGAATCTCTCCCGGAGTTTGAGAGATTTGGACGTGAAAGGGTACCAGTCTTGTCGGGGATTGGGAACCCTTCGCGAGAATGTCCAAAGTTTCAGCGGGATTTCCAAAATGTTGAAAGGAACTCGAAACATGTCAACCTTGGTTTTGAGAATCTCTCCCGGAGTTTGAGAGATTTGGACGTGAAAGGGTACCAGTCTTGTCGGGGATCGGGAACCCTTCGCCAGAATGTACAAAGTTTCAGCGGGATTTCCAAAATGTTGAAAGGAACTCGAAACATGTCAACCTTGGTTTTGAGAATCTCTCCCGGAGTTTGATAGATCTGGACGTGAAAGGGTACCAGTCTTGTCGGGGACTGGGAACCCTTCGCGAGAATGTCCAAAGTTTCAGCGGGATTTCCAAAATGTTGAAAGGAACTCGAAACATGTCACCCTTGGTTTTGAGAATCTCTCCCCGAGTTTGAGAGATTTGGACATGAAAGGGTACCAATCTTTTCGCGGATTGGGAACCCTTCGTGAGAATGTCCAATGTTTCAGCGGGATTTCCAAAATGTTGAAAGGAACTCGAAACATGTCAACCTTGGTTTTGAGAATCTCTCCCGGAGTTTGAGAGATCTGGACGTGAAAGGGTACCAGTCTTGTCGGGGATTGGGAACCCTTCGCGAGAATGTCCAAAGTTTCAGCGGGATTTCCAAAATGTTGAAAGGAACTCGAAACATGTCAACCTTGGTTTTGAGAATCTCTCCCGGAGTTTGAGAGATCTGGACGTGAAAGGGTACCAGTCTTGTCGGGGATTGGGAACCCTTCGCGAGAATGTCGAAAGTTTCAGCGGGATTTCCAAAATGTTGAAAGGAACTCGAAACATGTCAACCTTGGTTTTGAGAATCTCTCCCGGAGTTTGAGAGATTTGGACGTGAAAGGGTACCAGTCTTGTCGGGGATTGGGAACCCTTCGCGAGAATGTCCAAAGTTTCAGCGGGATTTCCAAAATGTTGAAAGGAACTCGAATCATGTCAACCTTGGTTTTGAGAATATCTCCCGGAGTTTGAGAGATTTGGACGTGAAAGGGTACCAGTCTTGTCGGGGATTGGGAACCCTTCGCGAGAATGTCCAAAGTTTCAGCGGGATTGCCAAAATGTTGAAAGGAACTCGAAACATGTCAACCTTGGTTTTGAGAATCTCTCCCGGAGTTTGAGAGATTTGGACGTGAAAGGGTACCAGTCTTGTCGGGGATTGGGAACCCTTCGCGAGAATGTCCAAAGTTTCAGCGGGATTTCCAAAATGTTGAAAGGAACTCGAAACATGTCAACCTTGGTTTTGAGAATCTCTCCCGGAGTTTGAGAGATTTGGACGTGAAAGGGTACCAGTCTTGTCGGGGACTGGGAACCCTTCGCGAGAATGTCCAAAGTTTCAGCGGGATTTCCAAAATGTTGAAAGGAACTCGAAACATGTCACCCTTGGTTTTGAGAATCTCTCCCGGAGTTTGAGAGATTTGGACGTGAAAGGGTACCAGTCTTGTCGGGGATTGGGAACCCTTCGCGAGAATGTCCAAAGTTTCAGCGGGATTTCCAAAATGTTGAGAGGAACTCGAAACATGTCAACCTTGGTTTTGAGAATATCTCCCGGAGTTTGAGAGATTTGGACGTGAAAGGGTACCAGTCTTGTCGGGGATTGGGAACCCTTCGCGAGAATGTCCAAAGTTTCAGCGGGATTTCCAAAATGTTGAAAGGAACTCGAAACATGTCAACCTTGGTTTTGAGAATCTCTCCCGGAGTTTGAGAGATTTGGACGTGAAAGGGTACCAGTCTTGTCGGGGATTGGGAACCCTTCGCGAGAATGTCCAAAGTTTCAGCGGGATTTCCAAAATGTTGAAAGGAACTCGAAACATGTCAACCTTGGTTTTGAGAATCTCTCCCGGAGTTTGAGAGATTTGGACGTGAAAGGGTACCAGTCTTGTCGGGGACTGGGAACCCTTCGCGAGAATGTCCAAAGTTTCAGCGGGATTTCCAAAATGTTGAAAGGAACTCGAAACATGTCAACTTTGGTTTTGAGAATCTCTCCCGGAGTTTGAGAGATCTGGACGTGAAAGGGTACCAGTCTCGTCGGGGATTGGGAACCCTTCGCGAGAATGTCCAAAGTTTCAGCGGGATTTCCAAAATGTTGAAAGGAACTCGAAACATGTCAACCTTGGTTTTGAGAATCTCTCCCGGAGTTTGAGAGATCTGGACGTGAAAGGGTACCAGTCTTGTCGGGGATTGGGAACCCTTCGCGAGAATGTCCAAAGTTTCAGCGGGATTTCCAAAATGTTGAAAGGAACTCGAAACATGTCAACCTTGGTTTTGAGAATCTCTCCCGGAGTTTGAGAGATTTGGACGTGAAAGGGTACCAGTCTTGTCGGGGATTGGGAACCCTTCGTGAGAATGTCCAAAGTTTCAGCGGGATTTCCAAAATGTTGAAAGGAACTCGAAACATGTCAACCTTGGTTTTGAGAATCTCTCCCGGAGTTTGAGAGATTTGGACGTGAAAGGGTACCAGTCTTGTCGGGGATTGGGAACCCTTCGCGAGAATGTCCAAAGTTTCAGCGGGATTTCCAAAATGTTGAAAGGAACTCGAAACATGTCAACCTTGGTTTTGAGAATCTCTCCCGGAGTTTGAGAGATTTGGACGTGAAAGGGTACCAGTCTTGTCGGGGATCGGGAACCCTTCGCCAGAATGTCCAAAGTTTCAGCGGGATTTCCAAAATGTTGAAAGGAACTCGAAACATGTCAACCTTGGTTTTGAGAATCTCTCCCGGAGTTTGATAGATCTGGACGTGAAAGGGTACCAGTCTTGTCGGGGATTGGGAACCCTTCGCGAGAATGTCCAAAGTTTCAGCGGGATTTCCAAAATGTTGAAAGGAACTCGAAACATGTCAACCTTGGTTTTGAGAATCTCTCCCCGAGTTTGAGAGATTTGGACATGAAAGGGTACCAATCTTTTCGCGGATTGGGAACCCTTCGTGAGAATGTCCAATGTTTCAGCGGGATTTCCAAAATGTTGAAAGGAACTCGAAACATGTCAACCTTGGTTTTGAGAATCTCTCCCGGAGTTTGAGAGATCTGGACGTGAAAGGGTACCAGTCTTGTCGGGGATTGGGAACCCTTCGCGAGAATGTCCAAAGTTTCAGCGGGATTTCCAAAATGTTGAAAGGAACTCGAAACATGTCAACCTTGGTTTTGAGAATCTCTCCCGGAGTTTGAGAGATCTGGACGTGAAAGGTTACCAGTCTTGTCGGGGATTGGGAACCCTTCGCGAGAATGTCGAAAGTTTCAGCGGGATTTCCAAAATGTTGAAAGGAACTCGAAACATGTCAACCTTGGTTTTGAGAATCTCTCCCGGAGTTTGAGAGATTTGGACGTGAAAGGGTACCAGTCTTGTCGGGGACTGGGAACCCTTCGCGAGAATGTCCAAAGTTTCAGCGGGATTTCCAAAATGTTGAAAGGAACTCGAAACATGTCACCCTTGGTTTTGAGAATCTCTCCCGGAGTTTGAGAGATTTGGACGTGAAAGGGTACCAGTCTTGTCGGGGATTGGGAACCCTTCGCGAGAATGTCCAAAGTTTCAGCGGGATTTCCAAAATGTTGAGAGGAACTCGAAACATGTCAACCTTGGTTTTGAGAATATCTCCCGGAGTTTGAGAGATTTGGACGTGAAAGGGTACCAGTCTTGTCGGGGATTGGGAACCCTTCGCGAGAATGTCCAAAGTTTCAGCGGGATTTCCAAAATGTTGAAAGGAACTCGAAACATGTCAACCTTGGTTTTGAGAATCTCTCCCGGATTTTGAGAGATTTAGACGTGAAAGGGTACCAGTCTTGTCGGGGATTGGGAACCCTTTGCGAGAATGTCCAAAGTTTCAGCGGGATTTCCAAAATGTTGAAAGGAACTCGAAACATGTCAACCTTGGTTTTGAGAATCTCTCCCGGAGTTTGAGAGATTTGGACGTGAAAGGGTACCAGTCTTGTCGGGGATTGGGAACCCTTCGCGAGAATGTCCAAAGTTTCAGCGGGATTTCCAAAATGTTGAAAGGAACTCAAAACATGTCAACCTTGGTTTTGAGAATCTCTCCCAGAGTTTGAGAGATTTAGACGTGAAAGGGTACCAGTCTTGTCGGGGATTGGGAACCCTTTGCGAGAATGTCCAAAGTTTCAGCGGGATTTCCAAAATGGTGAAAGGAACTCGAAACATGTCAACCTTGGTTTTGAGAATCTCTCCCGGAGTTTGAGAGATTTGGACGTGAAAGGGTACCAGTCTTGTCGGGGATTGGGAACCCTTCGCGAGAATGTCCAAAGTTTCAGCGGGATTTCCAAAACGTTGAGAGGAACTCGAAACATGTCAACCTTGGTTTTGAGAATCTCTCCCGGAGTTTGAGAGATTTGGACGTGAAAGGGTACCAGTCTTGTCGGGGATTGGGAACCCTTCGCGAGAATGTCCAAAGTTTCAGCGGGATTTCCAAAATGTTGAAAGGAACTCGAAACATGTCAACCTTGGTTTTGAGAATCTCTCCCGGAGTTTGAGAGATTTGGACGTGAAAGGGTACCAGTCTTGTCGGGGACTGGGAACCCTTCGCGAGAATGTCCAAAGTTTCAGCGGGATTTCCAAAATGTTGAAAGGAACTCGAAACATGTCAACTTTGGTTTTGAGAATCTCTCCCGGAGTTTGAGAGATCTGGACGTGAAAGGGTACCAGTCTTGTCGGGGATTGGGAACCCTTCGCGAGAATGTCCAAAGTTTCAGCGGGATTTCCAAAATGTTGAAAGGAACTCGAAACATGTCAACCTTGGTTTTGAGAATCTCTCCCGGAGTTTGAGAGATCTGGACGTGAAAGGGTACCAGTCTTGTCGGGGATTGGGAACCCTTCGCGAGAATGTCCAAAGTTTCAGAGGGATTTCCAAAATGTTGAAAGGAACTCGAAACATGTCAACCTTGGTTTTGAGAATCTCTCCCGGAGTTTGAGAGATTTGGACGTGAAAGGGTACCAGTCTTGTCGGGGATTGGGAACCCTTCGTGAGAATGTCCAAAGTTTCAGCGGGATTTCCAAAATGTTGAAAGGAACTCGAATCATGTCAACCTTGGTTTTGAGAATCTCTCCCGGAGTTTGAGAGATTTGGACGTGAAAGGGTACCAGTCTTGTCGGGGATTGGGAACCCTTCGCGAGAATGTCCAAAGTTTCAGCGGGATTTCCAAAATGTTGAAAGGAACTCGAAACATGTCAACCTTGGTTTTGAGAATCTCTCCCGGAGTTTGAGAGATTTGGACGTGAAAGGGTACCAGTCTTGTCGGGGATCGGGAACCCTTCGCCAGAATGTCCAAAGTTTCAGCGGGATTTCCAAAATGTTGAAAGGAACTCGAAACATGTCAACCTTGGTTTTGAGAATCTCTCCCGGAGTTTGATAGATCTGGACGTGAAAGGGTACCAGTCTTGTCGGGGATTGGGAACCCTTCGCGAGAATGTCCAAAGTTTCAGCGGGATTTCCAAAATGTTGAAAGGAACTCGAAACATGTCAACCTTGGTTTTGAGAATCTCTCCCCGAGTTTGAGAGATTTGGACATGAAAGGGTACCAATCTTTTCGCGGATTGGGAACCCTTTGCGAGAATGTCCAATGTTTCAGCGGGATTTCCAAAATGTTGAAAGGAACTCGAAACATGTCAACCTTGGTTTTGAGAATCTCTCCCGGAGTTTGAGAGATCTGGACGTGAAAGGGTACCAGTCTTGTCGGGGATTGGGAACCCTTCGCGAGAATGTCCAAAGTTTCAGCGGGATTTCCAAAATGTTGAAAGGAACTCGAAACATGTCAACCTTGGTTTTGAGAATCTCTCCCGGAGTTTGAGAGATCTGGACGTGAAAGCGTACCAGTCTTGTCGGGGATTGGGAACCCTTCGCGAGAATGTCCAAAGTTTCAGCGGGATTTCCAAAATGTTGAAAGGAACTCGAAACATGTCAACCTTGGTTTTGAGAATCTCTCCCGGAGTTTGAGAGATTTGGACGTGAAAGGGTACCAGTCTTGTCGGGGATTGGGAACCCTTCGCGAGAATGTCCAAAGTTTCAGCGGGATTTCCAAAATGTTGAGAGGAACTCGAATCATGTCAACCTTGGTTTTGAGAATCTCTCCCGGAGTTTGAGAGATTTGGACGTGAAAGGGTACCAGTCTTGTCGGGGATTGGGAACCCTTCGCGAGAATGTCCAAAGTTTCAGCGGGATTGCCAAAATGTTGAAAGGAACTCGAAACATGTCAACCTTGGTTTTGAGAATCTCTCCCGGAGTTTGAGAGATTTGGACGTGAAAGGGTACCAGTCTTGTCGGGGATTGGGAACCCTTCGCCAGAATGTCCAAAGTTTCAGCGGGATTTCCAAAATGTTGAAAGGAACTCGAAACATGTCAACCTTGGTTTTGAGAATCTCTCCCGGAGTTTGAGAGATTTGGACGTGAAAGGGTACCAGTCTTGTCGGGGATTGGGAACCCTTCGCGAGAATGTCCAAAGTTTCAGCGGGATTTCCAAAATGTTGAAAGGAACTCGAAACATGTCAACCTTGGTTTTGAGAATCTCTCCCCGAGTTTGAGAGATTTGGACATGAAAGGGTACCAATCTTTTCGCGGATTGGGAACCCTTCGTGAGAATGTCCAATGTTTCAGCGGGATTTCCAAAATGTTGAAAGGAACTCAAAACATGTCAACCTTGGTTTTGAGAATCTCTCCCGGAGTTTGAGAGATCTGGACGTGAAAGGGTACCAGTCTTGTCGGGGATTGGGAACCCTTCGCGAGAATGTCCAAAGTTTCAGCGGGATTTCCAAAATGTTGAAAGGAACTCGAAACATGTCAACCTTGGTTTTGAGAATCTCTCCCGGAGTTTGAGAGATTTGGACTTGAAAGGGTACCAGTCTTGTCGGGGATTGGGAACCCTTCGCGAGAATGTCCAAAGTTTCAGCGGGATTTCCAAAATGTTGAAAGGAACTCGAAACATGTCAACCTTGGTTTTGAGAATCTCTCCCGGAGTTTGAGAGATTTAGACGTGAAAGGGTACCAGTCTTGTCGGGGATTGGGAACCCTTCGCGAGATTGTCCAAAGTTTCAGCGGGATTTCCAAAATGTTGAAAGGAACTCGAAACATGTCAACCTTGGTTTTGAGAATCTCTCCTGGAGTTTGAGAGATTTGGACGTGAAAGGGTACCAGTCTTGTCGGGGATTGGGAACCCTTCGCGAGAATGTCCAAAGTTTCAGCGGGATTTCCAAAATGTTGAAAGGAACTCGAAACATGTCAACCTTGGTTTTGAGAATCTCTCCCGGAGTTTGAGAGATTTGGACGTGAAAGGGTACCAGTCTTGTTCGGGATCGGGAACCCTTCGCGAGAATGTCCAAAGTTTCAGCGGGATTTCCAAAATGTTGAAAGGAACTCGAAACATGTCAACCTTGGTTTTGAGAATCTCTCCCGGAGTTTGAGAGATTTGGACGTGAAAGGGTACCAGTCTTGTTCGGGATCGGGAACCCTTCGCGAGAATGTCCAAAGTTTCAGCGGGATTTCCAAAATGTTGAAAGGAACTCGAAACATGTCAACCTTGGTTTTGAGAATCTCTCCCGGAGTTTGAGAGATTTGGACGTGAAAGGGTACCAGTCTTGTCGGGGATTGGGAACCCTTCGCGAGAATGTCCAAAGTTTCAGCGGGATTTCCAAAATGTTGAAAGGAACTCGAAACATGTCAACCTTGGTTTTGAGAATCTCTCCCGGAGTTTGAGAGATTTGGACGTGAAAGGGTACCAGTCTTGTCGGGGATTGGGAACCCTTCGCGAGAATGTCCAAAGTTTCAGCGGGATTTCCAAAATGTTGAAAGGAACTCGAAACATGTCAACCTTGGTTTTGAGAATCTCTCCCGGAGTTTGAGAGATTTGGACGTGAAAGGGTACCAGTCTTGTCGGGGATTGGGAACCCTTCGCCAGAATGTCCAAAGTTTCAGCGGGATTTCCAAAATGTTGAAAGGAACTCGAAACATGTCAACCTTGGTTTTGAGAATCTCTCCCCGAGTTTGAGAGATTTGGACATGAAAGGGTACCAATCTTTTCGCGGATTGGGAACCCTTGGTGAGAATGTCCAATGTTTCAGCGGGATTTCCAAAATGTTGAAAGGAACTCGAAACATGTCAACCTTGGTTTTGAGAATCTCTCCCGGAGTTTGAGAGATCTGGACGTGAAAGGGTACCAGTCTTGTCGGGGATTGGGAACCCTTCGCGAGAATGTCCAAAGTTTCAGCGGGATTTCCAAAATGTTGAAAGGAACTCGAAACATGTCAACCTTGGTTTTGAGAATCTCTCCCGGAGTTTGAGAGATTTGGACGTGAAAGGGTACCAGTCTTGTCGGGGACTGGGAACCCTTCGCGAGAATGTCCAAAGTTTCAGCGGGATTTCCAAAATGTTGAAAGGAACTCGAAACATGTCAACCTTGGTTTTGAGAATCTCTCCCGGAGTTTGAGAGATCTGGACGTGAAAGGCTACCAGTCTTGTCGGGGATTGGGAACCCTTCGCGAGAATGTCCAAAGTTTCAGCGGGATTTCCAAAATGTTGAAAGGAACTCGAAACATGTCAACCTTGGTTTTGAGAATCTCTCCCGGAGTTTGAGAGATTTGGACGTGAAAGGGTACCAGTCTTGTCGGGGATTGGGAACCCTTCGTGAGAATGTCCAAAGTTTCAGCGGGATTTCCAAAATGTTGAAAGGAACTCGAAACATGTCAACCTTGGTTTTGAGAATCTCTCCCGGAGTTTGAGAGATTTGGACGTGAAAGGGTACCAGTCTTGTCGGGGATTGGGAACCCTTCGCGAGAATGTCCAAAGTTTCAGCGGGATTTCCAAAATGTTGAAAGGAACTCGAAACATGTCAACCTTGGTTTTGAGAATCTCTCCCGGAGTTTGAGAGATTTGGACTTGAAAGGGTACCAGTCTTGTCGGGGATTGGGAACCCTTCGCGAGAATGTCCAAAGTTTCAGCGGGATTTCCAAAATGTTGAAAGGAACTCGAAACATGTCAACCTTGGTTTTGAGAATCTCTCCCGGAGTTTGAGAGATTTAGACGTGAAAGGGTACCAGTCTTGTCGGGGATTGGGAACCCTTCGCGAGATTGTCCAAAGTTTCAGCGGGATTTCCAAAATGTTGAAAGGAACTCGAAACATGTCAACCTTGGTTTTGAGAATCTCTCCCGGAGTTTGAGAGATTTGGACGTGAAAGGGTACCAGTCTTGTCGGGGATTGGGAACCCTTCGCGAGAATGTCCAAAGTTTCAGCGGGATTTCCAAAATGTTGAAAGGAACTCGAAACATGTCAACCTTGGTTTTGAGAATCTCTCCCGGAGTTTGAGAGATTTGGACGTGAAAGGGTACCAGTCTTGTTCGGGATCGGGAACCCTTCGCGAGAATGTCCAAAGTTTCAGCGGGATTTCCAAAATGTTGAAAGGAACTCGAAACATGTCAACCTTGGTTTTGAGAATCTCTCCCGGAGTTTGAGAGATTTGGACGTGAAAGGGTACCAGTCTTGTCGGGGATTGGGAACCCTTCGCGAGAATGTCCAAAGTTTCAGCGGGATTTCCAAAATGTTGAAAGGAACTCGAAACATGTCAACCTTGGTTTTGAGAATCTCTCCCGGAGTTTGAGAGATTTGGACGTGAAAGGGTACCAGTCTTGTCGGGGATTGGGAACCCTTCGCGAGAATGTCCAAAGTTTCAGCGGGATTTCCAAAATGTTGAAAGGAACTCGAAACATGTCAACCTTGGTTTTGAGAATCTCTCCCGGAGTTTGAGAGATTTGGACGTGAAAGGGTACCAGTCTTGTCGGGGATTGGGAACCCTTCGCGAGAATGTCCAAAGTTTCAGCGGGATTTCCAAAATGTTGAAAGGAACTCGAAACATGTCAACCTTGGTTTTGAGAATCTCTCCCGGAGTTTGAGAGATTTGGACGTGAAAGGGTACCAGTCTTGTCGGGGATTGGGAACCCTTCGCTAGAATGTCCAAAGTTTCAGCGGGATTTCCAAAATGTTGAGAGGAACTCGAAACATGTCAACCTTGGTTTTGAGAATCTCTCCCCGAGTTTGAGAGATTTGGACATGAAAGGGTACCAATCTTTTCGCGGATTGGGAACCCTTGGTGAGAATGTCCAATGTTTCAGCGGGATTTCCAAAATGTTGAAAGGAACTCGAAACATGTCAACCTTGGTTTTGAGAATCTCTCCCGGAGTTTGAGAGATCTGGACGTGAAAGGGTACCAGTCTTGTCGGGGATTGGGAACCCTTCGCGAGAATGTCCAAAGTTTCAGCGGGATTTCCAAAATGTTGAAAGGAACTCGAAACATGTCAACCTTGGTTTTGAGAATCTCTCCCGGAGTTTGAGAGATTTGGACGTGAAAGGGTACCAGTCTTGTCGGGGATTGGGAACCCTTCGCGAGAATGTCCAAAGTTTCAGCGGGATTTCCAAAATGTTGAAAGGAACTCGAAACATGTCAACCTTGGTTTTGAGAATCTCTCCCGGAGTTTGAGAGATTTAGACGTGAAAGGGTACCAGTCTTGTCGGGGATTGGGAACCCTTCGCGAGATTGTCCAAAGTTTCAGCGGGATTTCCAAAATGTTGAAAGGAACTCGAAACATGTCAACCTTGGTTTTGAGAATCTCTCCCGGAGTTTGAGAGATTTGGACGTGAAAGGGTACCAGTCTTGTCGGGGATTGGGAACCCTTCGCGAGAATGTCCAAAGTTTCAGCGGGATTTCCAAAATGTTGAAAGGAACTCGAAACATGTCAACCTTGGTTTTGAGAATCTCTCCCGGAGTTTGATAGATCTGGACGTGAAAGGGTACCAGTCTTGTCGGGGATTGGGAACCCTTCGCGAGAATGTCCAAAGTTTCAGCGGGATTTCCAAAATGTTGAAAGGAACTCGAAACATGTCAACCTTGGTTTTGAGAATCTCTCCCGGAGTTTGAGAGATTTGGACGTGAAAGGGTACCAGTCTTGTCGGGGATTGGGAACCCTTCGCGAGAATGTCCAAAGTTTCAGCGGGATTTCCAAAATGTTGAAAGGAACTCGAAACATGTCAACCTTGGTTTTGAGAATCTCTCCCGGAGTTTGAGAGATTTGGACGTGAAAGGGTACCAGTCTTGTCGGGGATTGGGAACCCTTCGCCAGAATGTCCAAAGTTTCAGCGGGATTTCCAAAATGTTGAAAGGAACTCGAAACATGTCAACCTTGGTTTTGAGAATCTCTCCCCGAGTTTGAGAGATTTGGACATGAAAGGGTACCAATCTTTTCGCGGATTGGGAACCCTTGGTGAGAATGTCCAATGTTTCAGCGGGATTTCCAAAATGTTGAAAGGAACTCGAAACATGTCAACCTTGGTTTTGAGAATCTCTCCCGGAGTTTGAGAGATCTGGACGTGAAAGGGTACCAGTCTTGTCGGGGATTGGGAACCCTTCGCGAGAATGTCCAAAGTTTCAGCGGGATTTCCAAAATGTTGAAAGGAACTCGAAACATGTCAACCTTGGTTTTGAGAATCTCTCCCGGAGTTTGAGAGATTTGGACGTGAAAGGGTACCAGTCTTGTCGGGGACTGGGAACCCTTCGCGAGAATGTCCAAAGTTTCAGCGGGATTTCCAAAATGTTGAAAGGAACTCGAAACATGTCAACCTTGGTTTTGAGAATCTCTCCCGGAGTTTGAGAGATCTGGACGTGAAAGGCTACCAGTCTTGTCGGGGATTGGGAACCCTTCGCGAGAATGTCCAAAGTTTCAGCGGGATTTCCAAAATGTTGAAAGGAACTCGAAACATGTCAACCTTGGTTTTGAGAATCTCTCCCGGAGTTTGAGAGATTTGGACGTGAAAGGGTACCAGTCTTGTCGGGGATTGGGAACCCTTCGTGAGAATGTCCAAAGTTTCAGCGGGATTTCCAAAATGTTGAAAGGAACTCGAAACATGTCAACCTTGGTTTTGAGAATCTCTCCCGGAGTTTGAGAGATTTGGACGTGAAAGGGTACCAGTCTTGTCGGGGATTGGGAACCCTTCGCGAGAATGTCCAAAGTTTCAGCGGGATTTCCAAAATGTTGAAAGGAACTCGAAACATGTCAACCTTGGTTTTGAGAATCTCTCCCGGAGTTTGAGAGATTTGGACTTGAAAGGGTACCAGTCTTGTCGGGGATTGGGAACCCTTCGCGAGAATGTCCAAAGTTTCAGCGGGATTTCCAAAATGTTGAAAGGAACTCGAAACATGTCAACCTTGGTTTTGAGAATCTCTCCCGGAGTTTGAGAGATTTAGACGTGAAAGGGTACCAGTCTTGTCGGGGATTGGGAACCCTTCGCGAGATTGTCCAAAGTTTCAGCGGGATTTCCAAAATGTTGAAAGGAACTCGAAACATGTCAACCTTGGTTTTGAGAATCTCTCCTGGAGTTTGAGAGATTTGGACGTGAAAGGGTACCAGTCTTGTCGGGGATTGGGAACCCTTCGCGAGAATGTCCAAAGTTTCAGCGGGATTTCCAAAATGTTGAAAGGAACTCGAAACATGTCAACCTTGGTTTTGAGAATCTCTCCCGGAGTTTGAGAGATTTGGACGTGAAAGGGTACCAGTCTTGTTCGGGATCGGGAACCCTTCGCGAGAATGTCCAAAGTTTCAGCGGGATTTCCAAAATGTTGAAAGGAACTCGAAACATGTCAACCTTGGTTTTGAGAATCTCTCCCGGAGTTTGAGAGATTTGGACGTGAAAGGGTACCAGTCTTGTCGGGGATTGGGAACCCTTCGCGAGAATGTCCAAAGTTTCAGCGGGATTTCCAAAATGTTGAAAGGAACTCGAAACATGTCAACCTTGGTTTTGAGAATCTCTCCCGGAGTTTGAGAGATTTGGACGTGAAAGGGTACCAGTCTTGTCGGGGATTGGGAACCCTTCGCGAGAATGTCCAAAGTTTCAGCGGGATTTCCAAAATGTTGAAAGGAACTCGAAACATGTCAACCTTGGTTTTGAGAATCTCTCCCGGAGTTTGAGAGATTTGGACGTGAAAGGGTACCAGTCTTGTCGGGGATTGGGAACCCTTCGCGAGAATGTCCAAAGTTTCAGCGGGATTTCCAAAATGTTGAAAGGAACTCGAAACATGTCAACCTTGGTTTTGAGAATCTCTCCCGGAGTTTGAGAGATTTGGACGTGAAAGGGTACCAGTCTTGTCGGGGATTGGGAACCCTTCGCTAGAATGTCCAAAGTTTCAGCGGGATTTCCAAAATGTTGAGAGGAACTCGAAACATGTCAACCTTGGTTTTGAGAATCTCTCCCCGAGTTTGAGAGATTTGGACATGAAAGGGTACCAATCTTTTCGCGGATTGGGAACCCTTGGTGAGAATGTCCAATGTTTCAGCGGGATTTCCAAAATGTTGAAAGGAACTCGAAACATGTCAACCTTGGTTTTGAGAATCTCTCCCGGAGTTTGAGAGATCTGGACGTGAAAGGGTACCAGTCTTGTCGGGGATTGGGAACCCTTCGCGAGAATGTCCAAAGTTTCAGCGGGATTTCCAAAATGTTGAAAGGAACTCGAAACATGTCAACCTTGGTTTTGAGAATCTCTCCCGGAGTTTGAGAGATTTGGACGTGAAAGGGTACCAGTCTTGTCGGGGATTGGGAACCCTTCGCGAGAATGTCCAAAGTTTCAGCGGGATTTCCAAAATGTTGAAAGGAACTCGAAACATGTCAACCTTGGTTTTGAGAATCTCTCCCGGAGTTTGAGAGATTTAGACGTGAAAGGGTACCAGTCTTGTCGGGGATTGGGAACCCTTCGCGAGATTGTCCAAAGTTTCAGCGGGATTTCCAAAATGTTGAAAGGAACTCGAAACATGTCAACCTTGGTTTTGAGAATCTCTCCCGGAGTTTGAGAGATTTGGACGTGAAAGGGTACCAGTCTTGTCGGGGATTGGGAACCCTTCGCGAGAATGTCCAAAGTTTCAGCGGGATTTCCAAAATGTTGAAAGGAACTCGAAACATGTCAACCTTGGTTTTGAGAATCTCTCCCGGAGTTTGAGAGATTTGGACGTGAAAGGGTACCAGTCTTGTCGGGGATTGGGAACCCTTCGTGAGAATGTCCAAAGTTTCAGTGGGATTTCCAAAATGTTGAAAGGAACTCGAAACATGTCAACCTTGGTTTTGAGAATCTCTCCCGGAGTTTGAGAGATTTGGACGTGAAAGGGTACCAGTCTTGTCGGGGATTGGGAACCCTTCGCGAGAATGTCCAAAGTTTCAGCGGGATTTCCAAAATGTTGAAAGGAACTCGAAACATGTCAACCTTGGTTTTGAGAATCTCTCCCGGAGTTTGAGAGATTTGGACGTGAAAGGGTACCAGTCTTGTCGGGGATCGGGAACCCTTCGCGAGAATGTCCAAAGTTTCAGCGGGATTTCCAAAATGTTGAAAGGAACTCGAAACATGTCAACCTTGGTTTTGAGAATCTCTCCCGGAGTTTGATAGATCTGGACGTGAAAGGGTACCAGTCTTGTCGGGGATTGGGAACCCTTCGCGAGAATGTCCAAAGTTTCAGCGGGATTTCCAAAATGTTGAAAGGAACTCGAAACATGTCAACCTTGGTTTTGAGAATCTCTCCCGGAGTTTGAGAGATTTGGACGTGAAAGGGTACCAGTCTTGTCGGGGATTGGGAACCCTTCGCGAGAATGTCCAAAGTTTCAGCGGGATTTCCAAAATGTTGAAAGGAACTCGAAACATGTCAACCTTGGTTTTGAGAATCTCTCCCGGAGTTTGAGAGATCTGGACGTGAAAGGGTACCAGTCTTGTCGGGGATTGGGAACCCTTCGCCAGAATGTCCAAAGTTTCAGCGGGATTTCCAAAATGTTGAGAGGAACTCGAATCATGTCAACCTTGGTTTTGAGAATCTCTCCCGGAGTTTGAGAGATTTGGACGTGAAAGGGTACCAGTCTTGTTCGGGATCGGGAACCGTTCGCGAGAATGTCCAAAGTTTCAGCGGGATTTCCAAAATGTTGAAAGGAACTCGAAACATGTCAACCTTGGTTTTGAGAATCTCTCCCGGAGTTTGAGAGATTTGGACGTGAAAGGGTACCAGTCTTGTCGGGGATTGGGAACCCTTTGCGAGAATGTCCAAAGTCTCAGCGGGATTTCCAAAATGTTGAAAGGAACTCGAAACATGTCAACCTTGGTTTTGAGAATCTCTCCCGGAGTTTGAGAGATTTGGACGTGAAAGGGTACCAGTCTTGTCGGGGATTGGGAACCCTTCGCGAGAATGTCCAAAGTTTCAGCGGGATTGCCAAAATGTTGAAAGGAACTCGAAACATGTCAACCTTGGTTTTGAGAATCTCTCCCGGAGTTTGAGAGATTTGGACGTGAAAGGGTACCAGTCTTGTCGGGGATTGGGAACCCTTCGCGAGAATGTCCAAAGTTTCAGCGGGATTTCCAAAATGTTGAAAGGAACTCGAAACATGTCAACCTTGGTTTTGAGAATCTCTCCCGGAGTTTGAGAGATTTGGACGTGAAAGGGTACCAGTCTTGTCGGGGATTGGGAACCCTTCGCGAGAATGTCCAAAGTTTCAGCGGGATTTCCAAAATGTTGAAAGGAACTCGAAACATGTCAACCTTGCTTTTGAGAATCTCTCCCGGAGTTTGAGAGATTTGGACGTGAAAGGGTACCAGTCTTGTCGGGGATTGGGAACCCTTCGCGAGAATGTCCAAAGTTTCAGCGGGATTTCCAAAATGTTGAAAGGAACTCGAAACATGTCAACCTTGGTTTTGAGAATCTCTCCCGGAGTTTGAGAGATTTGGACGTGAAAGGGTACCAGTCTTGTCGGGGATTGGGAACCCTTCGCCAGAATGTCCAAAGTTTCAGCGGGATTTCCAAAATGTTGAGAGGAACTCGAAACATGTCAACCTTGGTTTTGAGAATCTCTCCCCGAGTTTGAGAGATTTGGACATGAAAGGGTACCAATCTTTTCGCGGATTGGGAACCCTTGGTGAGAATGTCCAATGTTTCAGCGGGATTTCCAAAATGTTGAAAGGAACTCGAAACATGTCAACCTTGGTTTTGAGAATCTCTCCCGGAGTTTGAGAGATCTGGACGTGAAAGGGTACCAGTCTTGTCGGGGATTGGGAACCCTTCGCGAGAATGTCCAAAGTTTCAGCGGGATTTCCAAAATGTTGAAAGGAACTCGAAACATGTCAACCTTGGTTTTGAGAATCTCTCCCGGAGTTTGAGAGATTTGGACGTGAAAGGGTACCAGTCTTGTCGGGGATTGGGAACCCTTCGCGAGAATGTCCAAAGTTTCAGCGGGATTTCCAAAATGTTGAAAGGAACTCGAAACATGTCAACCTTGGTTTTGAGAATCTCTCCCGGAGTTTGAGAGATTTAGACGTGAAAGGGTACCAGTCTTGTCGGGGATTGGGAACCCTTCGCGAGATTGTCCAAAGTTTCAGCGGGATTTCCAAAATGTTGAAAGGAACTCGAAACATGTCAACCTTGGTTTTGAGAATCTCTCCCGGAGTTTGAGAGATTTGGACGTGAAAGGGTACCAGTCTTGTCGGGGATTGGGAACCCTTCGCGAGAATGTCCAAAGTTTCAGCGGGATTTCCAAAATGTTGAAAGGAACTCGAAACATGTCAACCTTGGTTTTGAGAATCTCTCCCGGAGTTTGAGAGATTTGGACGTGAAAGGGTACCTGTCTTGTCGGGGATTGGGAACCCTTCGTGAGAATGTCCAAAGTTTCAGCGGGATTTCCAAAATGTTGAAAGGAACTCGAAACATGTCAACCTTGGTTTTGAGAATCTCTCCCGGAGTTTGAGAGATTTGGACATGAAAGTGTACCAATCTTTTCGCGGATTGGGAACCCTTCGTGAGAATGTCCAATGTTTCAGCGGGACTTCCAAAATGTTGAAAGGAACTCGAAACATGTCAACCTTGGTTTTGAGAATCTCTCCCGGAGTTTGAGAGATCTGGACGTGAAAGGGTACCAGTCTTGTCGGGGATTGGGAACCCTTCGCCAGAATGTCGAAAGTTTCAGCGGGATTTCCAAAATGTTGAAAGGAACTCGAAACATGTCAACCTTGGTTTTGAGAATCTCTCCCGGAGTTTGAGAGATTTGGACGTGAAAGGGTACCAGTCTTGTCGGGGATTGGGAACCCTTCGCGAGAATGTCCAAAGTTTCAGCGGGATTTCCAAAATGTTGAAAGGAACTCGAAACATGTCAACCTTGGTTTTGAGAATCTCTCCCGGAGTTTGAGAGATTTGGACGTGAAAGGGTACCAGTCTTGTCGGGGATTGGGAACCCTTCGCCAGAATGTCCAAAGTTTCAGCGGGATTTCCAAAATGTTGAAAGGAACTCGAAACATGTCAACCTTGGTTTTGAGAATCTCTCCCGGAGTTTGAGAGATTTGGACGTGAAAGGTTACCAGTCTTGTCAGGGACAGGGAACCCTTCGCGAGAATGTCCAAAGTTTCAGCGGGATTTCCAAAATGTTGAAAGGAACTCGAAACATGTCAACCTTGGTTTTGAGAATCTCTCCCGGAGTTTGAGAGATTTGGACGTGAAAGGGTACCAGTCTTGTCGGGGATTGGGAACCCTTCGCGAGAATGTCCAAAGTTTCAGCGGGATTTCCAAAATGTTGAAAGGAACTCGAAACATGTCAACCTTGGTTTTGAGAATCTCTCCCGGAGTTTGAGAGATTTGGACATGAAAGGGTACCAATCTTTTCGCGGATTGGGAACCCTTCGTGAGAATGTCCAAAGTTTCAGCGGGATTTCCAAAATGTTGAAAGGAACTCGAAACATGTCAACCTTGGTTTTGAGAATCTCTCCCGGAGTTTGAGAGATTTGGACGTGAAAGGGTACCAGTCTTGTCGGGGATTGGGAACCCTTTGCGAGAATGTCCAAAGTCTCAGCGGGATTTCCAAAATGTTGAAAGGAACTCGAAACATGTCAACCTTGGTTTTGAGAATCTCTCCCGGAGTTTGAGAGATTTGGACGTGAAAGGGTACCAGTCTTGTCGGGGATTGGGAACCCTTCGCCAGAATGTCCAAAGTTTCAGCGGGATTTCCAAAATGTTGAAAGGAACTCGAAACATGTCAACCTTGGTTTTGAGAATCTCTCCCGGAGTTTGAGAGATTTGGACATGAAAGTGTACCAATCTTTTCGCGGATTGGGAACCCTTCGTGAGAATGTCCAATGTTTCAGCGGGATTTCCAAAATGTTGAAAGGAACTCGAAACATGTCAACCTTGGTTTTGAGAATCTCTCCCGGAGTTTGAGAGATCTGGACGTGAAAGGGTACCAGTCTTGTCGGGGATTGGGAACCCTTCGCGAGAATGTCCAAAGTTTCAGCGGGATTTCCAAAATGTTGAAAGGAACTCGAAACATGTCAACCTTGGTTTTGAGAATCTCTCCCGGAGTTTGAGAGATTTGGACGTGAAAGGGTACCAGTCTTGTCGGGGATTGGGAACCCTTCGCGAGAATGTCCAAAGTTTCAGCGGGATTTCCAAAATGTTGAAAGGAACTCGAAACATGTCAACCTTGGTTTTGAGAATCTCTCCCGGAGTTTGAGAGATTTGGACGTGAAAGGGTACCAGTCTTGTCGGGGATTGGGAACCCTTCGCCAGAATGTCCAAAGTTTCAGCGGGATTTCCAAAATGTTGAAAGGAACTCGAAACATGTCAACCTTGGTTTTGAGAATCTCTCCCGGAGTTTGAGAGATTTGGACGTGAAAGGTTACCAGTCTTGTCAGGGACAGGGAACCCTTCGCGAGAATGTCCAAAGTTTCAGCGGGATTTCCAAAATGTTGAAAGGAACTCGAAACATGTCAACCTTGGTTTTGAGAATCTCTCCCGGAGTTTGAGAGATTTGGACGTGAAAGGGTACCAATCTTTTCGCGGATTGGGAACCCTTCGTGAGAATGTCCAAAGTTTCAGCGGGATTTCCAAAATGTTGAAAGGAACTCGAAACATGTCAACCTTGGTTTTGAGAATCTCTCCCCGAGTTTGAGAGATTTGGACGTGAAAGGGTACCAATCTTTTCGCGGATTGGGAACCCTTCGTGAGAATGTCCAAAGTTTCAGCGGGATTTCCAAAATGTTGAAAGGAACTCGAAACATGTCAACCTTGGTTTTGAGAATCTCTCCCGGAGTTTGAGAGATCTGGACGTGAAAGGGTACCAGTCTTGTCGGGGATTGGGAACCCTTCGCGAGAATGTCCAAAGTTTCAGCGGGATTTCCAAAATGTTGAAAGGAACTCGAAACATGTCAACCTTGGTTTTGAGAATCTCTCCCGGAGTTTGAGAGATTTGGACTTGAAAGGGTACCAGTCTTGTCGGGGATTGGGAACCCTTCGCGAGAATGTCCAAAGTTTCAGCGGGATTTCCAAAATGTTGAAAGGAACTCGAAACATGTCAACCTTGGTTTTGAGAATCTCTCCTGGAGTTTGAGAGATTTGGACGTGAAAGGGTACCAGTCTTGTCGGGGATTGGGAACCCTTCGCGAGAATGTCCAAAGTTTCAGCGGGATTTCCAAAATGTTGAAAGGAACTCGAAACATGTCAACCTTGGTTTTGAGAATCTCTCCCGGAGTTTGAGAGATTTGGACGTGAAAGGGTACCAGTCTTGTTCGGGATCGGGAACCCTTCGCGAGAATGTCCAAAGTTTCAGCGGGATTTCCAAAATGTTGAAAGGAACTCGAAACATGTCAACCTTGGTTTTGAGAATCTCTCCCGGAGTTTGATAGATCTGGACGTGAAAGGGTACCAATCTTGTCGGGGATTGGGAACCCTTCGCGAGAATGTCCAAAGTTTCAGCGGGATTTCCAAAATGTTGAAAGGAACTCGAAACATGTCAACCTTGGTTTTGAGAATCTCTCCCGGAGTTTGAGAGATTTGGACGTGAAAGGGTACCAGTCTTGTCGGGGATTGGGAACCCTTCGCGAGAATGTCCAAAGTTTCAGCGGGATTTCCAAAATGTTGAAAGGAACTCGAAACATGTCAACCTTGGTTTTGAGAATCTCTCCCGGAGTTTGAGAGATTTGGACGTGAAAGGGTACCAATCTTTTCGCGGATTGGGAACCCTTCGTGAGAATGTCCAAAGTTTCAGCGGGATTTCCAAAATGTTGAAAGGAACTCGAAACATGTCAACCTTGGTTTTGAGAATCTCTCCCGGAGTTTGAGAGATTTGGACGTGAAAGGGTACCAATCTTTTCGCGGATTGGGAACCCTTCGTGAGAATGTCCAAAGTTTCAGCGGGATTTCCAAAATGTTGAAAGGAACTCGAAACATGTAAACCTTGGTTTTGAGAATCTCTCCCCGAGTTTGAGAGATTTGGACGTGAAAGGGTACCAATCTTTTCGCGGATTGGGAACCCTTCGTGAGAATGTCCAAAGTTTCAGCGGGATTTCCAAAATGTTGAAAGGAACTCGAAACATGTCAACCTTGGTTTTGAGAATCTCTCCCGGAGTTTGAGAGATTTGGACGTGAAAGGGTACCAGTCTTGTTCGGGATCGGGAACCGTTCGCGAGAATGTCCAAAGTTTCAGCGGGATTTCCAAAATGTTGAAAGGAACTCGAAACATGTCAACCTTGGTTTTGAGAATCTCTCCCGGAGTTTGAGAGATTTGGACGTGAAAGGGTACCAGTCTTGTCGGGGATTGGGAACCCTTCGCGAGAATGTCCAAAGTTTCAGCGGGATTGCCAAAATGTTGAAAGGAACTCGAAACATGTCAACCTTGGTTTTGAGAATCTCTCCCGGAGTTTGAGAGATTTGGACGTGAAAGGGTACCAGTCTTGTCGGGGATTGGGAACCCTTCGCGAGAATGTCCAAAGTTTCAGCGGGATTTCCAAAATGTTGAAAGGAACTCGAAACATGTCAACCTTGGTTTTGAGAATCTCTCCCGGAGTTTGAGAGATTTGGACGTGAAAGGGTACCAGTCTTGTCGGGGATTGGGAACCCTTCGCGAGAATGTCCAAAGTTTCAGCGGGATTTCCAAAATGTTGAAAGGAACTCGAAACATGTCAACCTTGCTTTTGAGAATCTCTCCCGGAGTTTGAGAGATTTGGACGTGAAAGGGTACCAGTCTTGTCGGGGATTGGGAACCCTTCGCCAGAATGTCCAAAGTTTCAGCGGGATTTCCAAAATGTTGAGAGGAACTCGAAACATGTCAACCTTGGTTTTGAGAATCTCTCCCCGAGTTTGAGAGATTTGGACATGAAAGGGTACCAATCTTTTCGCGGATTGGGAACCCTTGGTGAGAATGTCCAATGTTTCAGCGGGATTTCCAAAATGTTGAAAGGAACTCGAAACATGTCAACCTTGGTTTTGAGAATCTCTCCCGGAGTTTGAGAGATCTGGACGTGAAAGGGTACCAGTCTTGTCGGGGATTGGGAACCCTTCGCGAGAATGTCCAAAGTTTCAGCGGGATTTCCAAAATGTTGAAAGGAACTCGAAACATGTCAACCTTGGTTTTGAGAATCTCTCCCGGAGTTTGAGAGATTTGGACGTGAAAGGGTACCAGTCTTGTCGGGGATTGGGAACCCTTCGCGAGAATGTCCAAAGTTTCAGCGGGATTTCCAAAATGTTGAAAGGAACTCGAAACATGTCAACCTTGGTTTTGAGAATCTCTCCCGGAGTTTGAGAGATTTAGACGTGAAAGGGTACCAGTCTTGTCGGGGATTGGGAACCCTTCGCGAGATTGTCCAAAGTTTCAGCGGGATTTCCAAAATGTTGAAAGGAACTCGAAACATGTCAACCTTGGTTTTGAGAATCTCTCCCGGAGTTTGAGAGATTTGGACGTGAAAGGGTACCAGTCTTGTCGGGGATTGGGAACCCTTCGCGAGAATGTCCAAAGTTTCAGCGGGATTTCCAAAATGTTGAAAGGAACTCGAAACATGTCAACCTTGGTTTTGAGAATCTCTCCCGGAGTTTGAGAGATTTGGACGTGAAAGGGTACCTGTCTTGTCGGGGATTGGGAACCCTTCGTGAGAATGTCCAAAGTTTCAGCGGGATTTCCAAAATGTTGAAAGGAACTCGAAACATGTCAACCTTGGTTTTGAGAATCTCTCCCGGAGTTTGAGAGATTTGGACATGAAAGTGTACCAATCTTTTCGCGGATTGGGAACCCTTCGTGAGAATGTCCAATGTTTCAGCGGGATTTCCAAAATGTTGAAAGGAACTCGAAACATGTCAACCTTGGTTTTGAGAATCTCTCCCGGAGTTTGAGAGATTTGGACGTGAAAGGGTACCAGTCTTGTCGGGGATTGGGAACCCTTCGCGAGAATGTCCAAAGTTTCAGCGGGATTTCCAAAATGTTGAAAGGAACTCGAAACATGTCAACCTTGGTTTTGAGAATCTCTCCCGGAGTTTGAGAGATTTGGACGTGAAAGGGTACCAGTCTTGTCGGGGATTGGGAACCCTTCGCGAGAATGTCCAAAGTTTCAGCGGGATTTCCAAAATGTTGAAAGGAACTCGAAACATGTCAACCTTGGTTTTGAGAATCTCTCCCGGAGTTTGAGAGATTTGGACGTGAAAGGGTACCAGTCTTGTCGGGGATTGGGAACCCTTCGCCAGAATGTCCAAAGTTTCAGCGGGATTTCCAAAATGTTGAAAGGAACTCGAAACATGTCAACCTTGGTTTTGAGAATCTCTCCCGGAGTTTGAGAGATTTGGACGTGAAAGGTTACCAGTCTTGTCAGGGACAGGGAACCCTTCGCGAGAATGTCCAAAGTTTCAGCGGGATTTCCAAAATGTTGAAAGGAACTCGAAACATGTCAACCTTGGTTTTGAGAATCTCTCCCGGAGTTTGAGAGATTTGGACGTGAAAGGGTACCAGTCTTGTCGGGGATTGGGAACCCTTCGCGAGAATGTCCAAAGTTTCAGCGGGATTTCCAAAATGTTGAAAGGAACTCGAAACATGTCAACCTTGGTTTTGAGAATCTCTCCCGGAGTTTGAGAGATTTGGACATGAAAGGGTACCAATCTTTTCGCGGATTGGGAACCCTTCGTGAGAATGTCCAAAGTTTCAGCGGGATTTCCAAAATGTTGAAAGGAACTCGAAACATGTCAACCTTGGTTTTGAGAATCTCTCCCGGAGTTTGAGAGATTTGGACGTGAAAGGGTACCAGTCTTGTCGGGGATTGGGAACCCTTCGCCAGAATGTCCAAAGTTTCAGCGGGATTTCCAAAATGTTGAAAGGAACTCGAAACATGTCAACCTTGGTTTTGAGAATCTCTCCCGGAGTTTGAGAGATTTGGACGTGAAAGGGTACCAGTCTTGTCGGGGATTGGGAACCCTTCGCCAGAATGTCCAAAGTTTCAGCGGGATTTCCAAAATGTTGAAAGGAACTCGAAACATGTCAACCTTGGTTTTGAGAATCTCTCCCGGAGTTTGAGAGATTTGGACATGAAAGTGTACCAATCTTTTCGCGGATTGGGAACCCTTCGTGAGAATGTCCAATGTTTCAGCGGGATTTCCAAAATGTTGAAAGGAACTCGAAACATGTCAACCTTGGTTTTGAGAATCTCTCCCGGAGTTTGAGAGATCTGGACGTGAAAGGGTACCAGTCTTGTCGGGGATTGGGAACCCTTCGCGAGAATGTCCAAAGTTTCAGCGGGATTTCCAAAATGTTGAAAGGAACTCGAAACATGTCAACCTTGGTTTTGAGAATCTCTCCCGGAGTTTGAGAGATTTGGACGTGAAAGGGTACCAGTCTTGTCGGGGATTGGGAACCCTTCGCGAGAATGTCCAAAGTTTCAGCGGGATTTCCAAAATGTTGAAAGGAACTCGAAACATGTCAACCTTGGTTTTGAGAATCTCTCCCGGAGTTTGAGAGATTTGGACGTGAAAGGGTACCAGTCTTGTCGGGGATTGGGAACCCTTCGCCAGAATGTCCAAAGTTTCAGCGGGATTTCCAAAATGTTGAAAGGAACTCGAAACATGTCAACCTTGGTTTTGAGAATCTCTCCCGGAGTTTGAGAGATTTGGACGTGAAAGGTTACCAGTCTTGTCAGGGACAGGGAACCCTTCACGAGAATGTCCAAAGTTTCAGCGGGATTTCCAAAATGTTGAAAGGAACTCGAAACATGTCAACCTTGGTTTTGAGAATCTCTCCCGGAGTTTGAGAGATTTGGACGTGAAAGGGTACCAATCTTTTCGCGGATTGGGAACCCTTCGTGAGAATGTCCAAAGTTTCAGCGGGATTTCCAAAATGTTGAAAGGAACTCGAAACATGTCAACCTTGGTTTTGAGAATCTCTCCCCGAGTTTGAGAGATTTGGACGTGAAAGGGTACCAATCTTTTCGCGGATTGGGAACCCTTCGTGAGAATGTCCAAAGTTTCAGCGGGATTTCCAAAATGTTGAAAGGAACTCGAAACATGTCAACCTTGGTTTTGAGAATCTCTCCCGGAGTTTGAGAGATCTGGACGTGAAAGGGTACCAGTCTTGTCGGGGATTGGGAACCCTTCGCGAGAATGTCCAAAGTTTCAGCGGGATTTCCAAAATGTTGAAAGGAACTCGAAACATGTCAACCTTGGTTTTGAGAATCTCTCCCGGAGTTTGAGAGATTTGGACTTGAAAGGGTACCAGTCTTGTCGGGGATTGGGAACCCTTCGCGAGAATGTCCAAAGTTTCAGCGGGATTTCCAAAATGTTGAAAGGAACTCGAAACATGTCAACCTTGGTTTTGAGAATCTCTCCTGGAGTTTGAGAGATTTGGACGTGAAAGGGTACCAGTCTTGTCGGGGATTGGGAACCCTTCGCGAGAATGTCCAAAGTTTCAGCGGGATTTCCAAAATGTTGAAAGGAACTCGAAACATGTCAACCTTGGTTTTGAGAATCTCTCCCGGAGTTTGAGAGATTTGGACGTGAAAGGGTACCAGTCTTGTTCGGGATCGGGAACCCTTCGCGAGAATGTCCAAAGTTTCAGCGGGATTTCCAAAATGTTGAAAGGAACTCGAAACATGTCAACCTTGGTTTTGAGAATCTCTCCCGGAGTTTGATAGATCTGGACGTGAAAGGGTACCAGTCTTGTCGGGGATTGGGAACCCTTCGCGAGAATGTCCAAAGTTTCAGCGGGATTTCCAAAATGTTGAAAGGAACTCGAAACATGTCAACCTTGGTTTTGAGAATCTCTCCCGGAGTTTGAGAGATTTGGACGTGAAAGGGTACCAGTCTTGTCGGGGATTGGGAACCCTTCGCGAGAATGTCCAAAGTTTCAGCGGGATTTCCAAAATGTTGAAAGGAACTCGAAACATGTCAACCTTGGTTTTGAGAATCTCTCCCGGAGTTTGAGAGATTTGGACGTGAAAGGGTACCAGTCTTGTCGGGGATTGGGAACCCTTCGCCAGAATGTCCAAAGTTTCAGCGGGATTTCCAAAATGTTGAAAGGAACTCGAAACATGTCAACCTTGGTTTTGAGAATCTCTCCCCGAGTTTGAGAGATTTGGACATGAAAGGGTACCAATCTTTTCGCGGATTGGGAACCCTTGGTGAGAATGTGCTATGTTTCAGCGGGATTTACAAAATGTTGAAAGGAACTCGAAACATGTCAACCTTGGTTTTGAGAATCTCTCCCGGAGTTTGAGAGATCTGGACGTGAAAGGGTACCAGTCTTGTCGGGGATTGGGAACCCTTCGCGAGAATGTCCAAAGTTTCAGCGGGATTTCCAAAATGTTGAAAGGAACTCGAAACATGTCAACCTTGGTTTTGAGAATCTCTCCCGGAGTTTGAGAGATTTGGACGTGAAAGGGTACCAGTCTTGTCGGGGATTGGGAACCCTTCGCGAGAATGTCCAAAGTTTCAGCGGGATTTCCAAAATGTTGAAAGGAACTCGAAACATGTCAACCTTGGTTTTGAGAATCTCTCCCGGAGTTTGAGAGATTTAGACGTGAAAGGGTGCCAGTCTTGTCGGGGATCGGGAACCCTTCGCGAGATTGTCCAAAGTTTCAGCGGGATTTCCAAAATGTTGAAAGGAACTCGAAACATGTCAACCTTGGTTTTGAGAATCTCTCCCGGAGTTTGAGAGATTTGGACGTGAAAGGGTACCAGTCTTGTCGGGGATTGGGAACCCTTCGCGAGAATGTCCAAAGTTTCAGCGGGATTTCCAAAATGTTGAAAGGAACTCGAAACATGTCAACCTTGGTTTTGAGAATCTCTCCCGGAGTTTGAGAGATTTGGACGTGAAAGGGTACCAGTCTTGTCGGGGATTGGGAACCCTTCGTGAGAATGTCCAAAGTTTCAGCGGGATTTCCAAAATGTTGAAAGGAACTCGAAACATGTCAACCTTGGTTTTGAGAATCTCTCCCGGAGTTTGAGAGATTTGGACGTGAAAGGGTACCAGTCTTGTCGGGGATTGGGAACCCTTCGCGAGAATGTCCAAAGTTTCAGCGGGATTTCCAAAATGTTGAAAGGAACTCGAAACATGTCAACCTTGGTTTTGAGAATCTCTCCCGGAGTTTGAGAGATTTGGACGTGAAAGGGTACCAGTCTTGTCGGGGATTGGGAACCCTTCGCCAGAATGTCCAAAGTTTCAGCGGGATTTCCAAAATGTTGAAAGGAACTCGAAACATGTCAACCTTGGTTTTGAGAATCTCTCCCGGAGTTTGAGAGATTTGGACATGAAAGTGTACCAATCTTTTCGCGGATTGGGAACCCTTCGTGAGAATGTCCAATGTTTCAGCGGGATTTCCAAAATGTTGAAAGGAACTCGAAACATGTCAACCTTGGTTTTGAGAATCTCTCCCGGAGTTTGAGAGATCTGGACGTGAAAGGGTACCAGTGTTGTCGGGGATTGGGAACCCTTCGCCAGAATGTCCAAAGTTTCAGCGGGATTTCCAAAATGTTGAAAGGAACTCGAAACATGTCAACCTTGGTTTTGAGAATCTCTCCCGGAGTTTGAGAGATTTGGACGTGAAAGGGTACCAGTCTTGTCGGGGATTGGGAACCCTTCGCGAGAATGTCCAAAGTTTCAGCGGGATTTCCAAAATGTTGAAAGGAACTCGAAACATGTCAACCTTGGTTTTGAGAATCTCTCCCGGAGTTTGAGAGATTTGGACGTGAAAGGGTACCAGTCTTGTCGGGGATTGGGAACCCTTCGCCAGAATGTCCAAAGTTTCAGCGGGATTTCCAAAATGTTGAAAGGAACTCGAAACATGTCAACCTTGGTTTTGAGAATCTCTCCCGGAGTTTGAGAGATTTGGACGTGAAAGGGTACCAGTCTTGTCGGGGATTGGGAACCCTTCGCGAGAATGTCCAAAGTTTCAGCGGGATTTCCAAAATGTTGAAAGGAACTCGAAACATGTCAACCTTGGTTTTGAGAATCTCTCCCGGAGTTTGAGAGATTTGGACGTGAAAGGGTACCAGTCTTGTCGGGGATTGGGAACCCTTCGCGAGAATGTCCAAAGTTTCAGCGGGATTTCCAAAATGTTGAAAGGAACTCGAAACATGTCAACCTTGGTTTTGAGAATCTCTCCCGGAGTTTGAGAGATTTAGACGTGAAAGGGTACCAGTCTTGTCGGGGATTGGGAACCCTTCGCGAGATTGTCCAAAGTTTCAGCGGGATTTCCAAAATGTTGAAAGGAACTCGAAACATGTCAACCTTGGTTTTGAGAATCTCTCCCGGAGTTTGAGAGATTTAGACGTGAAAGGGTACCAGTCTTGTTCGGGATCGGGAACCCTTTGCGAGAATGTCCAAAGTTTCAGCTGGATTTCCAAAATGTTGAAAGGAACTCGAAACATGTCAACCTTGGTTTTGAGAATCTCTCCCGGAGTTTGAGAGATTTGGACGTGAAAGGGTACCAGTCTTGTCGGGGATTGGGAACCCTTCGCGAGAATGTCCAAAGTCTCAGCGGGATTTCCAAAATGTTGAAAGGAACTCGAAACATGTCAACCTTGGTTTTGAGAATCTCTCCCGGAGTTTGAGAGATTTGGACGTGAAAGGGTACCAGTCTTGTCGGGGATTGGGAACCCTTCGCCAGAATGTCCAAAGTTTCAGCGGGATTTCCAAAATGTTGAAAGGAACTCGAAACATGTCAACCTTGGTTTTGAGAATCTCTCCCGGAGTTTGAGAGATTTGGACGTGAAAGGGTACCAGTCTTGTCGGGGATTGGGAACCCTTCGCGAGAATGTCCAAAGTTTCAGCGGGATTTCCAAAATGTTGAAAGGAACTCGAAACATGTCAACCTTGGTTTTGAGAATCTCTCCCGGAGTTTGAGAGATTTGGACGTGAAAGGGTACCAGTCTTGTCGGGGATTGGGAACCCTTCGCGAGAATGTCCAAAGTTTCAGCGGGATTTCCAAAATGTTGAAAGGAACTCGAAACATGTCAACCTTGGTTTTGAGAATCTCTCCCGGAGTTTGAGAGATTTGGACGTGAAAGGGTACCAGTCTTGTCGGGGATTGGGAACCCTTCGCCAGAATGTCCAAAGTTTCAGCGGGATTTCCAAAATGTTGATAAGGAACTCGAAACATGTCAACCTTGGTTTTGAGAATCTCTCCCGGAGTTTGAGAGATTTAGACGTGAAAGGGTACCAGTCTTGTCGGGGATTGGGAACCCTTCGCGACAATGTCCAAAGTTTCAGCGGGATTTCCAAAATGTTGAAAGGAACTCGAAACATGTCAACCTTGGTTTTGAGAATCTCTCCCGGAGTTTGAGAGATTTGGACGTGAAAGGGTACCAGTCTTGTCGGGGATTGGGAACCCTTCGCGAGAATGTCCAAAGTTTCAGCGGGATTTCCAAAATGTTGAAAGGAACTTGAAACATGTCAACCTTGGTTTTGAGAATCTCTCCCGGAGTTTGAGAGATCTGGACGTGAAAGGGTACCAGTCTTGTCGGGGATTGGGAACCCTTCGCGAGAATGTCCAAAGTTTCAGCGGGATTTCCAAAATGTTGAGAGGAACTCGAAACATGTCAACCTTGGTTTTGAGAATCTCTCCCGGACTTTGAGAGATTTGGATGTGAAAGGGTACCAGTCTTGTCGGGGATTGGGAACCCTTTGTGAGAATGTCCAAAGTTTCAGCGGGATTTCCAAAATGTTGAAAGGAACTCGAAACATGTCAACCTTGGTTTTGAGAATCTCTCCCGGAGTTTGAGAGATTTGGACGTGAAAGGGTACCAGTCTTGTCGGGGATTGGGAACCCTTCGCGAGAATGTCCAAAGTTTCAGCGGGATTTCCAAAATGTTGAAAGGAACTCAAAACATGTCAACCTTGGTTTTGAGAATCTCTCCCGGAGTTTGAGAGATTTGGATGTGAAAGGGTACCAGTCTTGTCGGGGATTGGGAACCCTTCGCCAGAATGTCCAAAGTTTCAGCGGGATTTCCAAAATGTTGAAAGGAACTCGAAACATGTCAACCTTGGTTTTGAGAATCTCTCCCGGAGTTTGAGAGATTTGGACGTGAAAGGGTACCAGTCTTGTCGGGGATTGGGAACCCTTCGCCAGAATGTCCAAAGTTTCAGCGGGATTTCCAAAATGTTGAAAGGAACTCGAAACATGTCAACCTTGGTTTTGAGAATCTCTCCCGGAGTTTGAGAGATTTGGACGTGAAAGGGTACCAGTCTTGTCGGGGATTGGGAACCCTTCGCCAGAATGTCCAAAGTTTCAGCGGGATTTCCAAAATGTTGAAAGGAACTCGAAACATGTCAACCTTGGTTTTGAGAATCTCTCCCGGAGTTTGAGAGATTTAGACGTGAAAGGGTACCAGTCTTGTCGGGGATTGGGAACCCTTCGCGAGAATGTCCAAAGTTTCAGCGGGATTTCCAAAATGTTGAAAGGAACTCGAAACATGTCAACCTTGGTTTTGAGAATCTCTCCCGGAGTTTGAGAGATTTGGACGTGAAAGGGTACCAGTCTTGTCGGGGATTGGGAACCCTTCGCCAGAATGTCCAAAGTTTCAGCGGGATTTCCAAAATGTTGAAAGGAACTCGAAACATGTCAACCTTGGTTTTGAGAATCTCTCCCCGAGTTTGAGAGATTTGGACATGAAAGGGTACCAATCTTTTCGCGGATTGGGAACCCTTCGTGAGAATGTCCAAAGTTTCAGCGGGATTTCCAAAATGTTGAAAGGAACTCGAAACATGTCAACCTTGGTTTTGAGAATCTCTCCCGGAGTTTGAGAGATTTGGACGTGAAAGGGTACCAGTCTTGTTCGGGATCGGGAACCCTTCGCGAGAATGTCCAAAGTTTCAGCGGGATTTCCAAAATGTTGAAAGGAACTCGAAACATGTCAACCTTGGTTTTGAGAATCTCTCCCGGAGTTTGAGAGATCTGGACGTGAAAGGGTACCAGTCTTGTCGGGGATTGGGAACCCTTCGCGAGAATGTCGAAAGTTTCAGCGGGATTTCCAAAATGTTGAAAGGAACTCGAAACATGTCAACCTTGGTTTTGAGAATCTCTCCCGGAGTTTGAGAGATTTGGACGTGAAAGGGTACCAGTCTTGTCGGGGATTGGGAACCCTTCGCGAGAATGTCCAAAGTTTCAGCGGGATTTCCAAAATGTTGAAAGGAACTCGAAACATGTCAACCTTGGTTTTGAGAATCTCTCCCGGAGTTTGAGAGATTTGGACGTGAAAGGGTACCAGTCTTGTCGGGGATTGGGAACCCTTCGCCAGAATGTCCAAAGTTTCAGCGGGATTTCCAAAATGTTGAAAGGAACTCGAAACATGTCAACCTTGGTTTTGAGAATCTCTCCCGGAGTTTGAGAGATTTGGACGTGAAAGGTTACCAGTCTTGTCAGGGACAGGGAACCCTTCGCGAGAATGTCCAAAGTTTCAGCGGGATTTCCAAAATGTTGAAAGGAACTCGAAACATGTCAACCTTGGTTTTGAGAATCTCTCCCGGAGTTTGAGAGATTTGGACGTGAAAGGGTACCAGTCTTGTCGGGGATTGGGAACCCTTCGCCAGAATGTCCAGAGTTTCAGCGGGATTTCCAAAATGTTGAAAGGAACTCGAAACATGTCAACCTTGGTTTTGAGAATCTCTCCCGGAGTTTGAGAGATTTAGACGTGAAAGGGTACCAGTCTTGTCGGGGATTGGGAACCCTTCGCGACAATGTCCAAAGTTTCAGCGGGATTTCCAAAATGTTGAAAGGAACTCGAAACATGTCAACCTTGGTTTTGAGAATCTCTCCCGGAGTTTGAGAGATTTGGACGTGAAAGGGTACCAGTCTTCTTCGGGATCGGGAACCCTTTGCGAGAATGTCCAAAGTTTCAGCTGGATTTCCAAAATGTTGAAAGGAACTCGAAACATGTCAACCTTGGTTTTGAGAATCTCTCCCGGAGTTTGAGAGATTTGGACGTGAAAGGGTACCAGTCTTGTCGGGGATTGGGAACCCTTCGCGAGAATGTCCAAAGTCTCAGCGGGATTTCCAAAATGTTGAAAGGAACTCGAAACATGTCAACCTTGGTTTTGAGAATCTCTCCCGGAGTTTGAGAGATTTGGACGTGAAAGGGTACCAGTCTTGTCGGGGATTGCGAACCCTTCGCGAGAATGTCCAAAGTTTCAGCGGGATTTCCAAAATGTTGAAAGGAACTCGAAACATGTCAACCTTGGTTTTGAGAATCTCTCCCGGAGTTTGAGAGATTTGGACGTGAAAGGGTACCAGTCTTGTCGGGGATTGGGAACCCTTCGCCAGAATGTCCAAAGTTTCAGCGGGATTTCCAAAATGTTGAAAGGAACTCGAAACATGTCAACCTTGGTTTTGAGAATCTCTCCCGGAGTTTGAGAGATCTGGACGTGAAAGGGTACCAGTCTTGTCGGGGATTGGGAACCCTTCGCCAGAATGTCCAAAGTTTCAGCGGGATTTCCAAAATGTTGAAAGGAACTCGAAACATGTCAACCTTGGTTTTGAGAATCTCTCCCGGAGTTTGAGAGATTTGGACGTGAAAGGGTACCAGTCTTGTCGGGGATTGGGAACCCTTCGCGAGAATGTCCAAAGTTTCAGCGGGATTTCCAAAATGTTGAAAGGAACTCGAAACATGTCAACCTTGGTTTTGAGAATCTCTCCCGGAGTTTGAGAGATTTGGACGTGAAAGGGTACCAGTCTTGTCGGGGATTGGGAACCCTTCGCCAGAATGTCCAAAGTTTCAGCGGGATTTCCAAAATGTTGAAAGGAACTCGAAACATGTCAACCTTGGTTTTGAGAATCTCTCCCCGCATTTGAGAGATTTGGACATGAAAGGGTACCAATCTTTTCGCGGATTGGGAACCCTTCGTGAGAATGTCCAAAGTTTCAGCGGGATTTCCAAAATGTTGAAAGGAACTCGAAACATGTCAACCTTGGTTTTGAGAATCTCTCCCGGAGTTTGAGAGATTTGGACGTGAAAGGGTACCAGTCTTGTTCGGGATCGGGATCCCTTCGCGAGAATGTCCAAAGTTTCAGCGGGATTTCCAAAATGTTGAAAGGAACTCGAAACATGTCAACCTTGGTTTTGAGAATCTCTCCCGGAGTTTGAGAGATCTGGACGTGAAAGGGTACCAGTCTTGTCGGGGATTGGGAACCCTTCGCGAGAATGTCGAAAGTTTCAGCGGGATTTCCAAAATGTTGAAAGGAACTCGAAACATGTCAACCTTGGTTTTGAGAATCTCTCCCGGAGTTTGAGAGATTTGGACGTGAAAGGGTACCAGTCTTGTCGGGGATTGGGAACCCTTCGCGAGAATGTCCAAAGTTTCAGCGGGATTTCCAAAATGTTGAAAGGAACTCGAAACATGTCAACCTTGGTTTTGAGAATCTCTCCCGGAGTTTGAGAGATTTGGACGTGAAAGGGTACCAGTCTTGTCGGGGATTGGGAACCCTTCGCGAGAATGTCCAAAGTTTCAGCGGGATTTCCAAAATGTTGAAAGGAACTCGAAACATGTCAACCTTGGTTTTGAGAATCTCTCCCGGAGTTTGAGAGATTTGGACGTGAAAGGTTACCAGTCTTGTCAGGGACAGGGAACCCTTCGCGAGAATGTCCAAAGTTTCAGCGGGATTTCCAAAATGTTGAAAGGAACTCGAAACATGTCAACCTTGGTTTTGAGAATCTCTCCCGGAGTTTGAGAGATTTGGACGTGAAAGGGTACCAGTCTTGTCGGGGATTGGGAACCCTTCGCCAGAATGTCCAAAGTTTCAGCGGGATTTCCAAAATGTTGAAAGGAACTCGAAACATGTCAACCTTGGTTTTGAGAATCTCTCCCGGAGTTTGAGAGATTTGGACGTGAAAGGGTACCAGTCTTGTTCGGGATCGGGAACCCTTTGCGAGAATGTCCAAAGTTTCAGCTGGATTTCCAAAATGTTGAAAGGAACTCGAAACATGTCAACCTTGGTTTTGAGAATCTCTCCCGGAGTTTGAGAGATTTGGACGTGAAAGGGTACCAGTCTTGTCGGGGATTGGGAACCCTTCGCGAGAATGTCCAAAGTCTCAGCGGGATTTCCAAAATGTTGAAAGGAACTCGAAACATGTCAACCTTGGTTTTGAGAATCTCTCCCGGACTTTGAGAGATTTGGACGTGAAAGGGTACCAGTCTTGTCGGGGATTGGGAACCCTTCGCGAGAATGTCCAAAGTTTCAGCGGGATTTCCAAAATGTTGAAAGGAACTCGAAACATGTCAACCTTGGTTTTGAGAATCTCTCCCAGAGTTTGAGAGATTTGGACGTGAAAGGGTACCAGTCTTGTCGGGGATTGGGAACCCTTCGCCAGAATGTCCAAAGTTTCAGCGGGATTTCCAAAATGTTGAAAGGAACTCGAAACATGTCAACCTTGGTTTTGAGAATCTCTCCCGGAGTTGGAGAGATTTGGACGTGAAAGGGTACCAGTCTTGTCGGGGATTGGGAACCCTTCGCGAGAATGTCCAAAGTTTCAGCGGGATTTCCAAAATGTTGAAAGGAACTCGAAACATGTCAACCTTGGTTTTGAGAATCTCTCCCGGAGTTTGATTGATTTGGACGTGAAAGGGTACCAGTCTTGTCGGGGATTGGGAACCCTTCGCCAGAATGTCCAAAGTTTCAGCGGGATTTCCAAAATGTTGAAAGGAACTCGAAACATGTCAACCTTGGTTTTGAGAATCTCTCCCGGAGTTTGAGAGATTTGGACGTGAAAGGGTACCAGTCTTGTCGGGGATTGGGAACCCTTCGCCAGAATGTCCAAAGTTTCAGCGGGATTTCCAAAATGTTGAAAGGAACTCGAAACATGTCAACCTTGGTTTTGAGAATCTCTCCCCGCATTTGAGAGATTTGGACATGAAAGGGTACCAATCTTTTCGCGGATTGGGAACCCTTCGTGAGAATGTCCAAAGTTTCAGCGGGATTTCCAAAATGTTGAAAGGAACTCGAAACATGTCAACCTTGGTTTTGAGAATCTCTCCCGGAGTTTGAGAGATTTGGACGTGAAAGGGTACCAGTCTTGTTCGGGATCGGGATCCCTTCGCGAGAATGTCCAAAGTTTCAGCGGGATTTCCAAAATGTTGAAAGGAACTCGAAACATGTCAACATTGGTTTTGAGAATCTCTCCCGGACTTTGAGAGATTTGGACGTGAAAGGGTACCAGTCTTGTCGGGGATTGGGAACCCTTCGCCAGAATGTCCAAAGTTTCAGCGGGATTTCCAAAATGTTGAAAGGAACTCGAAACATGTCAACCTTGGTTTTGAGAATCTCTCCCGGAGTTTGAGAGATTTGGACGTGAAAGGGTACCAGTCTTGTCGGGGATTGGGAACCCTTCGCCAGAATGTCCAAAGTTTCAGCGGGATTTCCAAAATGTTGAAAGGAACTCGAAACATGTCAACCTTGGTTTTGAGAATCTCTCCCGGAGTTTGAGAGATTTGGACGTGAAAGGGTACCAGTCTTGTCGGGGATTGGGAACCCTTCGCCAGAATGTCCAAAGTTTCAGCGGGATTTCCAAAATGTTGAAAGGAACTCGAAACATGTCAACCTTGGTTTTGAGAATCTCTCCCGGAGTTTGAGAGATTTAGACGTGAAAGGGTACCAGTCTTGTCGGGGATTGGGAACCCTTCGCGACAATGTCCAAAGTTTCAGCGGGATTTCCAAAATGTTGAAAGGAACTCGAAACATGTCAACCTTGGTTTTGAGAATCTCTCCCGGAGTTTGAGAGATTT
Source organism: Streptopelia decaocto (assembly GCF_964273445.1). Lineage (NCBI taxonomy): Eukaryota > Metazoa > Chordata > Aves > Columbiformes > Columbidae > Streptopelia > Streptopelia decaocto. Next base: position 159,667 of record NW_028116315.1, read on the forward strand.
GGACGTGAAAGGGTACCAGTCTTGTCGGGGATTGGGAACCCTTCGCCAGAATGTCCAAAGTTTCAGCGGGATTTCCAAAATGTTGAAAGGAACTCGAAATATGTCAACCTTGGTTTTGAGAATCTCTCCCGGAGTTTGAGAGATCTGGACGTGAAAGGGTACCAGTCTTGTCGGGGATTGGGAACCCTTCGCGAGAATGTCCAAAGTTTCAGCGGGATTTCCAAAATGTTGAGAGGAACTCGAAACATGTCAACCTTGGTTTTGAGAATCTCTCCCGGAGTTTGAGAGATTTGGACGTGAAAGGGTACCAGTCTTGTCGGGGATTGGGAACCCTTTGTGAGAATGTCCAAAGTTTCAGCGGGATTTCCAAAATGTTGAAAGGAACTCGAAACATGTCAACCTTGGTTTTGAGAATCTCTCCCGGACTTTGAGAGATTTGGACGTGAAAGGGTACCAGTCTTGTCGGGGATTGGGAACCCTTCGCGAGAATGTCCAAAGTTTCAGCGGGATTTCCAAAATGTTGAAAGGAACTCGAAACATGTCAACCTTGGTTTTGAGAATCTCTCCCGGAGTTTGAGAGATTTGGACGTGAAAGGGTACCAGTCTTGTCGGGGATTGGGAACCCTTCGCCAGAATGTCCAAAGTTTCAGCGGGATTTGCAAAATGTTGAAAGGAACTCGAAACATGTCAACCTTGGTTTTGAGAATCTCTCCCGGAGTTTGAGAGATTTGGACGTGAAAGGGTACCAGTCTTGTCGGGGATTGGGAACCCTTCGCGAGAATGTCCAAAGTTTCAGCGGGATTTCCAAAATGTTGAAAGGAACTCGAAACATGTCAACCTTGGTTTTGAGAATCTCTCCCGGAGTTTGAGAGATTTGGACGTGAAAGGGTACCAGTCTTGTCGGGGATTGGGAACCCTTCGCGAGAATGTCCAAAGTTTCAGCGGGATTTCCAAAATGTTGAAAGGAACTCGAAACATGTCAACCTTGGTTTTGAGAATCTCTCCCGGAGTTTGAGAGATTTGGACGTGAAAGGGTACCAGTCTTGTCGGGGATTGGGAACCCTTCGCGACAATGTCCAAAGTTTCAGCGGGATTTCCAAAATGTTGAAAGGAACTCGAAACATGTCAACCTTGGTTTTGAGAATCTCTCCCGGAGTTTGAGAGATTTGGACGTGAAAGGGTACCAGTCTTGTCGGGGATTGGGAACCCTTCGCCAGAATGTCCAAAGTTTCAGCGGGATTTCCAAAATGTTGAAAGGAACTCGAAACATGTCAACCTTGGTTTTGAGAATCTCTCCCGGAGTTTGATTGATTTGGACGTGAAAGGGTACCAGTCTTGTCGGGGATTGGGAACCCTTCGCCAGAATGTCCAAAGTTTCAGCGGGATTTCCAAAATGTTGAAAGGAACTCGAAACATGTCAACCTTGGTTTTGAGAATCTCTCCCGGAGTTTGAGAGATTTGGACGTGAAAGGGTACCAGTCTTGTCGGGGATTGGGAACCCTTCGCCAGAATGTCCAAAGTTTCAGCGGGATTTCCAAAATGTTGAAAGGAACTCGAAACATGTCAACCTTGGTTTTGAGAATCTCTCCCCGCATTTGAGAGATTTGGACATGAAAGGGTACCAATCTTTTCGCGGATTGGGAACCCTTCGTGAGAATGTCCAAAGTTTCAGCGGGATTTCCAAAATGTTGAAAGGAACTCGAAACATGTCAACCTTGGTTTTGAGAATCTCTCCCGGAGTTTGAGAGATTTGGACGTGAAAGGGTACCAGTCTTGTTCGGGATCGGGAACCCTTCGCGAGAATGTCCAAAGTTTCAGCGGGATTTCCAAAATGTTGAAAGGAACTCGAAACATGTCAACATTGGTTTTGAGAATCTCTCCCGGACTTTGAGAGATTTGGACGTGAAAGGGTACCAGTCTTGTCGGGGATTGGGAACCCTTCGCCAGAATGTCCAAAGTTTCAGCGGGATTTCCAAAATGTTGAAAGGAACTCGAAACATGTCAACCTTGGTTTTGAGAATCTCTCCCGGAGTTTGAGAGATTTGGACGTGAAAGGGTACCAGTCTTGTCGGGGATTGGGAACCCTTCGCCAGAATGTCCAAAGTTTCAGCGGGATTTCCAAAATGTTGAAAGGAACTCGAAACATGTCAACCTTGGTTTTGAGAATCTCTCCCGGAGTTTGAGAGATTTGGACGTGAAAGGGTACCAGTCTTGTCGGGGATTGGGAACCCTTCGCCAGAATGTCCAAAGTTTCAGCGGGATTTCCAAAATGTTGAAAGGAACTCGAAACATGTCAACCTTGGTTTTGAGAATCTCTCCCGGAGTTTGAGAGATTTAGACGTGAAAGGGTACCAGTCTTGTCGGGGATTGGGAACCCTTCGCGACAATGTCCAAAGTTTCAGCGGGATTTCCAAAATGTTGAAAGGAACTCGAAACATGTCAACCTTGGTTTTGAGAATCTCTCCCGGAGTTTGAGAGATTTGGACGTGAAAGGGTACCAGTCTTGTCGGGGATTGGGAACCCTTCGCCAGAATGTCCAAAGTTTCAGCGGGATTTCCAAAATGTTGAAAGGAACTCGAAATATGTCAACCTTGGTTTTGAGAATCTCTCCCGGAGTTTGAGAGATCTGGACGTGAAAGGGTAGCAGTCTTGTCGGGGATTGGGAACCCTTCGCGAGAATGTCCAAAGTTTCAGCGGGATTTCCAAAATGTTGAGAGGAACTCGAAACATGTCAACCTTGGTTTTGAGAATCTCTCCCGGAGTTTGAGAGATTTGGACGTGAAAGGGTACCAGTCTTGTCGGGGATTGGGAACCCTTTGTGAGAATGTCCAAAGTTTCAGCGGGATTTCCAAAATGTTGAAAGGAACTCGAAACATGTCAACCTTGGTTTTGAGAATCTCTCCCGGACTTTGAGAGATTTGGACGTGAAAGGGTACCAGTCTTGTCGGGGATTGGGAACCCTTCGCGAGAATGTCCAAAGTTTCAGCGGGATTTCCAAAATGTTGAAAGGAACTCGAAACATGTCAACCTTGGTTTTGAGAATCTCTCCCGGAGTTTGAGAGATTTGGACGTGAAAGGGTACCAGTCTTGTCGGGGATTGGGAACCCTTCGCCAGAATGTCCAAAGTTTCAGCGGGATTTGCAAAATGTTGAAAGGAACTCGAAACATGTCAACCTTGGTTTTGAGAATCTCTCCCGGAGTTTGAGAGATTTGGACGTGAAAGGGTACCAGTCTTGTCGGGGATTGGGAACCCTTCGCGAGAATGTCCAAAGTTTCAGCGGGATTTCCAAAATGTTGAAAGGAACTCGAAACATGTCAACCTTGGTTTTGAGAATCTCTCCCGGAGTTTGAGAGATTTGGACGTGAAAGGGTACCAGTCTTGTCGGGGATTGGGAACCCTTCGCGAGAATGTCCAAAGTTTCAGCGGGATTTCCAAAATGTTGAAAGGAACTCGAAACATGTCAACCTTGGTTTTGAGAATCTCTCCCGGAGTTTGAGAGATTTGGACGTGAAAGGGTACCAGTCTTGTCGGGGATTGGGAACCCTTCGCGACAATGTCCAAAGTTTCAGCGGGATTTCCAAAATGTTGAAAGGAACTCGAAACATGTCAACCTTGGTTTTGAGAATCTCTCCCGGAGTTTGAGAGATTTGGACGTGAAAGGGTACCAGTCTTGTCGGGGATTGGGAACCCTTCGCCAGAATGTCCAAAGTTTCAGCGGGATTTCCAAAATGTTGAAAGGAACTCGAAACATGTCAACCTTGGTTTTGAGAATCTCTCCCGGAGTTTGAGAGATCTGGACGTGAAAGGGTACCAGTCTTGTCGGGGATTGGGAACCCTTCGCGAGAATGTCCAAAGTTTCAGCGGGATTTCCAAAATGTTGAGAGGAACTCGAAACATGTCAACCTTGGTTTTGAGAATCTCTCCCGGAGTTTGAGAGATTTGGACGTGAAAGGGTACCAGTCTTGTCGGGGATTGGGAACCCTTCGTGAGAATTTCCAAAGTTTCAGCGGGATTTCCAAAATGTTGAAAGGAACTCGAAACATGTCAACCTTGGTTTTGAGAATCTCTCCCGGAGTTTGAGAGATTTGGACGTGAAAGGGTACCAGTCTTGTCGGGGATTGGGAACCCTTCGCCAGAATGTCCAAAGTTTCAGCGGGATTTCCAAAATGTTGAAAGGAACTCGAAACATGTCAACCTTGGTTTTGAGAATCTCTCCCGGAGTTTGAGAGATTTGGACGTGAAAGGGTACCAGTCTTGTCGGGGATTGGGAACCCTTCGCGAGAATGTCCAAAGTTTCAGCGGGATTTCCAAAATGTTGAAAGGAACTCGAAACATGTCAACCTTGGTTTTGAGAATCTCTCCCGGAGTTTGAGAGATTTGGACGTGAAAGGTTACCAGTCTTGTCAGGGACAGGGAACCCTTCGCGAGAATGTCCAAAGTTTCAGCGGGATTTCCAAAATGTTGAAAGGAACTCGAAACATGTCAACCTTGGTTTTGAGAATCTCTCCCGGAGTTTGAGAGATTTGGACGTGAAAGGGTACCAGTCTTGTCGGGGATTGGGAACCCTTCGCCAGAATGTCCAAAGTTTCAGCGGGATTTCCAAAATGTTGAAAGGAACTCGAAACATGTCAACCTTGGTTTTGAGAATCTCTCCCGGAGTTTGAGAGATTTGGACGTGAAAGGGTACCAGTCTTGTTCGGGATCGGGAACCCTTTGCGAGAATGTCCAAAGTTTCAGCTGGATTTCCAAAATGTTGAAAGGAACTCGAAACATGTCAACCTTGGTTTTGAGAATCTCTCCCGGAGTTTGAGAGATTTGGACGTGAAAGGGTACCAGTCTTGTCGGGGATTGGGAACCCTTCGCGAGAATGTCCAAAGTCTCAGCGGGATTTCCAAAATGTTGAAAGGAACTCGAAACATGTCAACCTTGGTTTTGAGAATCTCTCCCGGACTTTGAGAGATTTGGACGTGAAAGGGTACCAGTCTTGTCGGGGATTGGGAACCCTTCGCGAGAATGTCCAAAGTTTCAGCGGGATTTCCAAAATGTTGAAAGGAACTCGAAACATGTCAACCTTGGTTTTGAGAATCTCTCCCAGAGTTTGAGAGATTTGGACGTGAAAGGGTACCAGTCTTGTCGGGGATTGGGAACCCTTCGCCAGAATGTCCAAAGTTTCAGCGGGATTTCCAAAATGTTGAAAGGAACTCGAAACATGTCAACCTTGGTTTTGAGAATCTCTCCCGGAGTTGGAGAGATTTGGACGTGAAAGGGTACCAGTCTTGTCGGGGATTGGGAACCCTTCGCGAGAATGTCCAAAGTTTCAGCGGGATTTCCAAAATGTTGAAAGGAACTCGAAACATGTCAACCTTGGTTTTGAGAATCTCTCCCGGAGTTTGATTGATTTGGACGTGAAAGGGTACCAGTCTTGTCGGGGATTGGGAACCCTTCGCCAGAATGTCCAAAGTTTCAGCGGGATTTCCAAAATGTTGAAAGGAACTCGAAACATGTCAACCTTGGTTTTGAGAATCTCTCCCGGAGTTTGAGAGATTTGGACGTGAAAGGGTACCAGTCTTGTCGGGGATTGGGAACCCTTCGCCAGAATGTCCAAAGTTTCAGCGGGATTTCCAAAATGTTGAAAGGAACTCGAAACATGTCAACCTTGGTTTTGAGAATCTCTCCCCGCATTTGAGAGATTTGGACATGAAAGGGTACCAATCTTTTCGCGGATTGGGAACCCTTCGTGAGAATGTCCAAAGTTTCAGCGGGATTTCCAAAATGTTGAAAGGAACTCGAAACATGTCAACCTTGGTTTTGAGAATCTCTCCCGGAGTTTGAGAGATTTGGACGTGAAAGGGTACCAGTCTTGTTCGGGATCGGGATCCCTTCGCGAGAATGTCCAAAGTTTCAGCGGGATTTCCAAAATGTTGAAAGGAACTCGAAACATGTCAACATTGGTTTTGAGAATCTCTCCCGGACTTTGAGAGATTTGGACGTGAAAGGGTACCAGTCTTGTCGGGGATTGGGAACCCTTCGCCAGAATGTCCAAAGTTTCAGCGGGATTTCCAAAATGTTGAAAGGAACTCGAAACATGTCAACCTTGGTTTTGAGAATCTCTCCCGGAGTTTGAGAGATTTGGACGTGAAAGGGTACCAGTCTTGTCGGGGATTGGGAACCCTTCGCCAGAATGTCCAAAGTTTCAGCGGGATTTCCAAAATGTTGAAAGGAACTCGAAACATGTCAACCTTGGTTTTGAGAATCTCTCCCGGAGTTTGAGAGATTTGGACGTGAAAGGGTACCAGTCTTGTCGGGGATTGGGAACCCTTCGCCAGAATGTCCAAAGTTTCAGCGGGATTTCCAAAATGTTGAAAGGAACTCGAAACATGTCAACCTTGGTTTTGAGAATCTCTCCCGGAGTTTGAGAGATTTAGACGTGAAAGGGTACCAGTCTTGTCGGGGATTGGGAACCCTTCGCGACAATGTCCAAAGTTTCAGCGGGATTTCCAAAATGTTGAAAGGAACTCGAAACATGTCAACCTTGGTTTTGAGAATCTCTCCCGGAGTTTGAGAGATTTGGACGTGAAAGGGTACCAGTCTTGTCGGGGATTGGGAACCCTTCGCCAGAATGTCCAAAGTTTCAGCGGGATTTCCAAAATGTTGAAAGGAACTCGAAATATGTCAACCTTGGTTTTGAGAATCTCTCCCGGAGTTTGAGAGATCTGGACGTGAAAGGGTACCAGTCTTGTCGGGGATTGGGAACCCTTCGCGAGAATGTCCAAAGTTTCAGCGGGATTTCCAAAATGTTGAGAGGAACTCGAAACATGTCAACCTTGGTTTTGAGAATCTCTCCCGGAGTTTGAGAGATTTGGACGTGAAAGGGTACCAGTCTTGTCGGGGATTGGGAACCCTTTGTGAGAATGTCCAAAGTTTCAGCGGGATTTCCAAAATGTTGAAAGGAACTCGAAACATGTCAACCTTGGTTTTGAGAATCTCTCCCGGACTTTGAGAGATTTGGACGTGAAAGGGTACCAGTCTTGTCGGGGATTGGGAACCCTTCGCGAGAATGTCCAAAGTTTCAGCGGGATTTCCAAAATGTTGAAAGGAACTCGAAACATGTCAACCTTGGTTTTGAGAATCTCTCCCGGAGTTTGAGAGATTTGGACGTGAAAGGGTACCAGTCTTGTCGGGGATTGGGAACCCTTCGCCAGAATGTCCAAAGTTTCAGCGGGATTTGCAAAATGTTGAAAGGAACTCGAAACATGTCAACCTTGGTTTTGAGAATCTCTCCCGGAGTTTGAGAGATTTGGACGTGAAAGGGTACCAGTCTTGTCGGGGATTGGGAACCCTTCGCGAGAATGTCCAAAGTTTCAGCGGGATTTCCAAAATGTTGAAAGGAACTCGAAACATGTCAACCTTGGTTTTGAGAATCTCTCCCGGAGTTTGAGAGATTTGGACGTGAAAGGGTACCAGTCTTGTCGGGGATTGGGAACCCTTCGCGAGAATGTCCAAAGTTTCAGCGGGATTTCCAAAATGTTGAAAGGAACTCGAAACATGTCAACCTTGGTTTTGAGAATCTCTCCCGGAGTTTGAGAGATTTGGACGTGAAAGGGTACCAGTCTTGTCGGGGATTGGGAACCCTTCGCGACAATGTCCAAAGTTTCAGCGGGATTTCCAAAATGTTGAAAGGAACTCGAAACATGTCAACCTTGGTTTTGAGAATCTCTCCCGGAGTTTGAGAGATTTGGACGTGAAAGGGTACCAGTCTTGTCGGGGATTGGGAACCCTTCGCCAGAATGTCCAAAGTTTCAGCGGGATTTCCAAAATGTTGAAAGGAACTCGAAACATGTCAACCTTGGTTTTGAGAATCTCTCCCGGAGTTTGAGAGATCTGGACGTGAAAGGGTACCAGTCTTGTCGGGGATTGGGAACCCTTCGCGAGAATGTCCAAAGTTTCAGCGGGATTTCCAAAATGTTGAGAGGAACTCGAAACATGTCAACCTTGGTTTTGAGAATCTCTCCCGGAGTTTGAGAGATTTGGACGTGAAAGGGTACCAGTCTTGTCGGGGATTGGGAACCCTTCGTGAGAATTTCCAAAGTTTCAGCGGGATTTCCAAAATGTTGAAAGGAACTCGAAACATGTCAACCTTGGTTTTGAGAATCTCTCCCGGAGTTTGAGAGATTTGGACGTGAAAGGGTACCAGTCTTGTCGGGGATTGGGAACCCTTCGCGAGAATGTCCAATGTTTCAGCGGGATTTCCAAAATGTTGAAAGGAACTCGAAACATGTCAACCTTGGTTTTGAGAATCTCTCCCGGAGTTTGAGAGATTTGGACGTGAAAGGGTACCAGTCTTGTCGGGGATTGGGAACCCTTCGCGAGAATGTCCAAAGTTTCAGCGGGATTTCCAAAATGTTGAAAGGAACTCGAAACATGTCAACCTTGGTTTTGAGAATCTCTCCCGGAGTTTGAGAGATTTGGACGTGAAAGGGTACCAGTCTTGTCGGGGATTGGGAACCCTTCGCGAGAATGTCCAAAGTTTCAGCGGGATTTCCAAAATGTTGAAAGGAATTCGAAACATGTCAACCTTGGTTTTGAGAATCTCTCCCGGAGTTTGAGAGATTTGGACGTGAAAGGGTACCAGTCTTGTCGGGGATTGGGAACCCTTCGCCAGAATGTCCAAAGTTTCAGCGGGATTTCCAAAATGTTGAGAGGAACTCGAAACATGTCAACCTTGGTTTTGAGAATCTCTCCCGGAGTTTGAGAGATTTGGACGTGAAAGGGTACCAGTCTTGTCGGGGATTGGGAACCCTTCGTGAGAATGTCCAAAGTTTCAGCGGGATTTCCAAAATGTTGAAAGGAACTCGAAACATGTCAACCTTGGTTTTGAGAATCTCTCCCGGACTTTGAGAGATTTGGACGTGAAAGGGTACCAGTCTTGTCGGGGATTGGGAACCCTTCGCGAGAATGTCCAAAGTTTCAGCGGGATTTCCAAAATGTTGAAAGGAACTCGAAACATGTCAACCTTGGTTTTGAGAATCTCTCCCGGAGTTTGAGAGATTTGGACGTGAAAGGGTACCAGTCTTGTCGGGGATTGGGAACCCTTCGCCAGAATGTCCAAAGTTTCAGCGGGATTTGCAAAATGTTGAAAGGAACTCGAAACATGTCAACCTTGGTTTTGAGAATCTCTCCCGGAGTTTGAGAGATTTGGACGTGAAAGGGTACCAGTCTTGTCGGGGATTGGGAACCCTTCGCGAGAATGTCCAAAGTTTCAGCGGGATTTCCAAAATGTTGAAAGGAACTCGAAACATGTCAACCTTGGTTTTGAGAATCTCTCCCGGAGTTTGAGAGATTTGGACGTGAAAGGGTACCAGTCTTGTCGGGGATTGGGAACCCTTCGCGAGAATGTCCAAAGTTTCAGCGGGATTTCCAAAATGTTGAAAGGAACTCGAAACATGTCAACCTTGGTTTTGAGAATCTCTCCCGGAGTTTGAGAGATTTGGACGTGAAAGGGTACCAGTCTTGTCGGGGATTGGGAACCCTTCGCGACAATGTCCAAAGTTTCAGCGGGATTTCCAAAATGTTGAAAGGAACTCGAAACATGTCAACCTTGGTTTTGAGAATCTCTCCCGGAGTTTGAGAGATTTGGACGTGAAAGGGTACCAGTCTTGTCGGGGATTGGGAACCCTTCGCCAGAATGTCCAAAGTTTCAGCGGGATTTCCAAAATGTTGAAAGGAACTCGAAACATGTCAACCTTGGTTTTGAGAATCTCTCCCGGAGTTTGAGAGATCTGGACGTGAAAGGGTACCAGTCTTGTCGGGGATTGGGAACCCTTCGCGAGAATGTCCAAAGTTTCAGCGGGATTTCCAAAATGTTGAGAGGAACTCGAAACATGTCAACCTTGGTTTTGAGAATCTCTCCCGGAGTTTGAGAGATTTGGACGTGAAAGGGTACCAGTCTTGTCGGGGATTGGGAACCCTTTGTGAGAATGTCCAAAGTTTCAGCGGGATTTCCAAAATGTTGAAAGGAACTCGAAACATGTCAACCTTGGTTTTGAGAATCTCTCCCGGACTTTGAGAGATTTGGACGTGAAAGGGTACCAGTCTTGTCGGGGATTGGGAACCCTTCGCGAGAATGTCCAAAGTTTCAGCGGGATTTCCAAAATGTTGAAAGGAACTCGAAACATGTCAACCTTGGTTTTGAGAATCTCTCCCGGAGTTTGAGAGATTTGGACGTGAAAGGGTATCAGTCTCGTCGGGGATCGGGAACCCTTCGCGAGAATGTCCAAAGTTTCATCGGGATTTGCAAAATGTTGAGAGGAACTCGAAACATGTCAACCTTGGTTTTGAGAATCTCTCCCGGAGTTTGAGAGGTTTGGACGTGAAAGGGTACCAGTCTTGTCAGGGATCGGGAACCCTTCGCGAGAATGTCCAAAGTTTCAGCGGGATTTCCAAAATGTTGAGAGGAACTCGAAACATGTCAACCTTGGTTTTGAGAATCTCTCCCGGAGTTTGAGAGATTTGGACGTGAAAGGGTACCAGTCTTGTCGGGGATTGGGAACCCTTCGCCAGAATGTCCAAAGTTTCAGCGGGATTTCCAAAATGTTGAAAGGAACTCGAAACATGTCAACCTTGGTTTTGAGAATCTCTCCCGGAGTTTGAGAGATTTGGACGTGAAAGGGTACCAGTCTTGTCGGGGATTGGGAACCCTTCGCCAGAATGTCCAAAGTTTCAGCGGGATTTCCAAAATGTTGAGAGGAACTCGAAACATGTCAACCTTGGTTTTGAGAATCTCTCCCGCAGTTTGAGAGATTTGGACGTGAAAGGGTACCAGTCTTGTCGGGGATTGGGAACCCTTCGCGAGAATGTCCAAAGTTTCAGCGGGATTTGAAAAATGTTGAGAGGAACTCGAAACATGTCAACCTTGGTTTTGAGAATCTCTCCCGGAGTTTGAGAGATTTGGACGTGAAAGGGTACCAGTCTTGTCGGGGATTGGGAACCCTTCGCGAGAATGTCCAAAGTTTCAGCGGGATTTGCAAAATGTTGAAAGGAACTCGAAACATGTCAACCTTGGTTTTGAGAATCTCTCCCGGAGTTTGAGAGATTTGGACGTGAAAGGGTATCAGTCTCGTCGGGGATCGGGAACCCTTCGCGAGAATGTCCAAAGTTTCATCGGGATTTGCAAAATGTTGAGAGGAACTCGAAACATGTCAACCTTGGTTTTGAGAATCTCTCCCGGAGTTTGAGAGGTTTGGACGTGAAAGGGTACCAGTCTTGTCAGGGATCGGGAACCCTTCGCGAGAATGTCCAAAGTTTCAGCGGGATTTCCAAAATGTTGAAAGGAACTCGAAACATGTCAACCTTGGTTTTGAGAATCTCTCCCGGAGTTTGAGAGATTTGGACGTGAAAGGGTACCAGTCTTGTCGGGGATTGGGAACCCTTCGCCAGAATGTCCAAAGTTTCAGCGGGATTTCCAAAATGTTGAAAGGAACTCGAAACATGTCAACCTTGGTTTTGAGAATCTCTCCCGGAGTTTGAGAGATTTGGACGTGAAAGGGTACCAGTCTTGTCGGGGATTGGGAACCCTTCGCCAGAATGTCCAAAGTTTCAGCGGGATTTCCAAAATGTTGAGAGGAACTCGAATCATGTCAACCTTGGTTTTGAGAATCTCTCCCGCAGTTTGAGAGATTTGGACGTGAAAGGGTACCAGTCTTGTCGGGGATTGGGAACCCTTCACGAGAATGTCCAAAGTTTCAGCGGGATTTCCAAAATGTTGAAAGGAACTCGAAACATGTCAACCTTGGTTTTGAGAATCTCTCCCGGAGTTTGAGAGATTTGGACGTGAAAGGGTACCAGTCTTGTCGGGGATTGGGAACCCTTTGCGAGAATGTCCAAAGTTTCAGCGGGATTTCCAAAATGTTGAAAGGAACTCGAAACATGTCAACCTTGGTTTTGAGAATCTCTCCTGGAGTTTGAGAGATTTGGACGTGAAAGGGTACCAATCTTGTCGGGGATTGGGAACCCTTCGCGAGAATGTCCAAAGTTTCAGCGGGATTTGAAAAATGTTGAGAGGAACTCGAAACATGTCAACCTTGGTTTTGAGAATCTCTCCCGGAGTTTGAGAGATTTGGACGTGACAGGGTACCAGTCTTGTCGGGGATTGGGAACCCTTCGCGAGAATGTCCAAAGTTTCAGCGGGATTTCCAAAATGTTGAAAGGAACTCGAAACATGTCAACCTTGGTTTTGAGAATCTCTCCCGGACTTTGAGAGATTTGGACGTGAAAGGGTACCAGTCTTGTCGGGGATTGGGAACCCTTCGCGAGAATGTCCAAAGTTTCAGCGGGATTTCCAAAATGTTGAAAGGAACTCGAAACATGTCAACCTTGGTTTTGAGAATCTCTCCCGGAGTTTGAGAGATTTGGACGTGAAAGGGTACCAGTCTTGTCGGGGATTGGGAACCCTTCGCCAGAATGTCCAAAGTTTCAGCGGGATTTGCAAAATGTTGAGAGGAACTCGAAACATGTCAACCTTGGTTTTGAGAATCTCTCCCGGAGTTTGAGAGATTTGGACGTGAAAGGGTACCAGTCTTGTCGGGGATTGGGAACCCTTCGCGAGAATGTCCAAAGTTTCAGCGGGATTTCCAAAATGTTGAAAGGACCTCGAAACATGTCAACCTTGGTTTTGAGAATCTCTCCCGGAGTTTGAGAGATTTGGACGTGAAAGGGTACCAGTCTTGTCGGGGATTGGGAACCCTTCGCGAGAATGTCCAAAATTTCAGCGGGATTTCCAAAATGTTGAAAGGACCTCGAAACATGTCAACCTTGGTTTTGAGAATCTCTCCCGGAGTTTGAGAGATTTGGACGTGAAAGGGTACCAGTCTTGTCGGGGATTGGGAACCCTTCGCGACAATGTCCAAAGTTTCAGCGGGATTTCCGAAATGTTGAAAGGAACTCGAAACATGTCAACCTTGGTTTTGAGAATCTCTCCCGGAGTTTGAGAGATTTGGACGTGAAAGGGTACCAGTCTTGTCGGGGATTGGGAACCCTTCGTGAGAATGTCCAAAGTTTCAGCGGGATTTCCAAAATGTTGAAAGGAACTCGAAACATGTCAACCTTGGTTTTGAGAATCTCTCCCGGAGTTTGAGAGATTTGGACGTGAAAGGGTACCAGTCTTGTCGGGGATTGGGAACCCTTCGCCAGAATGTCCAAAGTTTCAGCGGGATTTCCAAAATGTTGAAAGGAACTCGAAACATGTCAACTTTGGTTTTGAGAATCTCTCACGGAGTTTGAGAGATTTAGACGTGAAAGGGTACCAGTCTTGTCGGGGATTGGGAACCCTTCACGAGAATGTCCAAAGTTTCAGTGGGATTTCCAAAATGTTGAAAGGAACTCGAAACATGTCAACCTTGGTTTTGAGAATCTCTCCCGGAGTTTGAGAGATTTGGACGTGAAAGGGTACCAGTCTTGTCGGGGATTGGGAACCCTTCGCGAGAATGTCCAAAATTTCAGCGGGATTTCCAAAATGTTGAAAGGACCTCGAAACATGTCAACCTTGGTTTTGAGAATCTCTCCCGGAGTTTGAGATATTTGGACGTGAAAGGGTACCAGTCTTGTCGGGGATTGGGAACCCTTCGCGAGAATGTCCAAAGTTTCAGCGGGATTTCCAAAATGTTGAAAGGAACTCGAAACATGTCAACCTTGGTTTTGAGAATCTCTCCCGGAGTTTGAGAGATTTGGACGTGAAAGGGTACCAGTCTTGTCGGGGATCGGGAACCCTTCGCCAGAATGTCCAAAGTTTCAGCGGGATTTCCAAAATGTTGAAAGGAACTCGAAACATGTCAACCTTGGTTTTGAGAATCTCTCCCGGAGTTTGAGAGATTTGGACGTGAAAGGGTACCAGTCTTGTCGGGGATTGGGAACCCTTCGCGAGAATGTCCAAAGTTTCAGCGGGATTTGCAAAATGTTGAAAGGAACTCGAAACATGTCAACCTTGGTTTTGAGAATCTCTCCCGGAGTTTGAGAGATTTGGACGTGAAAGGGTATCAGTCTCGTCGGGGATCGGGAACCCTTCGCGAGAATGTCCAAAGTTTCATCGGGATTTGCAAAATGTTGAGAGGAACTCGAAACATGTCAACCTTGGTTTTGAGAATCTCTCCCGGAGTTTGAGAGGTTTGGACGTGAAAGGGTACCAGTCTTGTCAGGGATCGGGAACCCTTCGCGAGAATGTCCAAAGTTTCAGCGGGATTTCCAAAATGTTGAAAGGAACTCGAAACATGTCAACCTTGGTTTTGAGAATCTCTCCCGGAGTTTGAGAGATTTGGACGTGAAAGGGTACCAGTCTTGTCGGGGATTGGGAACCCTTCGCCAGAATGTCCAAAGTTTCAGCGGGATTTCCAAAATGTTGAAAGGAACTCGAAACATGTCAACCTTGGTTTTGAGAATCTCTCCCGGAGTTTGAGAGATTTGGACGTGAAAGGGTACCAGTCTTGTCGGGGATTGGGAACCCTTCGCCAGAATGTCCAAAGTTTCAGCGGGATTTCCAAAATGTTGAGAGGAACTCGAATCATGTCAACCTTGGTTTTGAGAATCTCTCCCGGAGTTTGAGAGATTTGGACGTGAAAGGGTACCAGTCTTGTCGGGGATTGGGAACCCTTCGCGAGAATGTCCAAAGTTTCAGCGGGATTTGCAAAATGTTGAAAGGAACTCGAAACATGTCAACCTTGGTTTTGAGAATCTCTCCCGGAGTTTGAGAGATTTGGACGTGAAAGGGTACCAGTCTTGTCAGGGATTGGGAACCCTTCGCGAGAATGTCCAAAGTTTCAGCGGGATTTCCAAAATGTTGAAAGGAACTCGAAACATGTCAACCTTGGTTTTGAGAATCTCTCCCGGAGTTTGAGAGATTTGGACGTGAAAGGGTACCAATCTTGTCGGGGATTGGGAACCCTTCGCGAGAATGTCCAAAGTTTCAGCGGGATTTGAAAAATGTTGAGAGGAACTCGAAACATGTCAACCTTGGTTTTGAGAATCTCTCCCGGAGTTTGAGAGATTTGGACGTGAAAGGGTACCAGTCTTGTCGGGGATTGGGAACCCTTCGTGAGAATGTCCAAAGTTTCAGCGGGATTTCCAAAATGTTGAAAGGACCTCGAAACATGTCAACCTTGGTTTTGAGAATCTCTCCCGGAGTTTGAGAGATTTGGACGTGAAAGGGTACCAGTCTTGTCGGGGATTGGGAACCCTTCGCCAGAATGTCCAAAGTTTCAGCGGGATTTCCAAAATGTTGAAAGGAACTCGAAACATGTCAACCTTGGTTTTGAGAATCTCTCCCGGAGTTTGAGAGATTTGGACGTGAAAGGGTACCAGTCTTGTCGGGGATTGGGAACCCTTCGCGAGAATGTCCAAAGTTTCAGCGGGATTTCCAAAATGTTGAGAGGAACTCGAAACATGTCAACCTTGGTTTTGAGAATCTCTCCCGGAGTTTGAGAGATTTGGACGTGAAAGGGTACCAGTCTTGTCGGGGATTGGGAACCCTTCGTGAGAATGTCCAAAGTTTCAGCGGGATTTGCAAAATGTTGAAAGGACCTCGAAACATGTCAACCTTGGTTTTGAGAATCTCTCCCGGAGTTTGAGAGATTTGGACGTGAAAGGGTACCAGTCTTGTCGGGGATTGGGAACCCTTCGCCAGAATGTCCAAAGTTTCAGCGGGATTTCCAAAATGTTGAAAGGAACTCGAAACATGTCAACCTTGGTTTTGAGAATCTCTCCCGGAGTTTGAGAGATTTGGACGTGAAAGGGTACCAGTCTTGTCGGGGATTGGGAACCCTTCGCGAGAATGTCCAAAGTTTCAGCGGGATTTCCAAAATGTTGAAAGGAACTCGAAACATGTCAACCTTGGTTTTGAGAATCTCTCCCGGAGTTTGAGAGATTTGGACGTGACAGGGTACCAGTCTTGTCGGGGATTGGGAACCCTTCGCGAGAATGTCCAAAGTTTCAGCGGGATTTCCAAAATGTTGAAAGGAACTCGAAACATGTCAACCTTGGTTTTGAGAATCTCTCCCGGAGTTTGAGAGATTTGGACGTGAAAGGGTACCAGTCTTGTCGGGGATTGGGAACCCTTCGCCAGAATGTCCAAAGTTTCAGCGGGATTTCCAAAATGTTGAAAGGAACTCGAAACATGTCAACCTTGGTTTTGAGAATCTCTCCCGGAGTTTGAGAGATTTGGACGTGAAAGGGTACCAGTCTTGTCGGGGATCGGGAACCCTTCGCCAGAATGTCCAAAGTTTCAGCGGGATTTGCAAAATGTTGAGAGGAACTCGAAACATGTCAACCTTGGTTTTGAGAATCTCTCCCGGAGTTTGAGAGATTTGGACTTGAAAGAGTACCAGTCTTGTCGGGGATTGGGAACCCTTCGCGAGAATGTCCAAAGTTTCAGCGGGATTTCCAAATTGTTGAGAGGAACTCGAAACATGTCAACCTTGGTTTTGAGAATCTCTCCCGGAGTTTGAGAGATTTGGACGTGAAAGGGTACCAGTCTTGTCGGGGATTGGGAACCCTTCGTGAGAATGTCCAAAGTTTCAGCGGGATTTGCAAAATGTTGAAAGGACCTCGAAACATGTAAACCTTGGTTTTGAGAATCTCTCCCGGAGTTTGAGAGATTTGGACGTGAAAGGGTACCAGTCTTGTCGGGGATTGGGAACCCTTCGCCAGAATGTCCAAAGTTTCAGCGGGATTTCCAAAATGTTGAAAGGAACTCGAAACATGTCAACCTTGGTTTTGAGAATCTCTCCCGGAGTTTGAGAGATTTGGACGTGAAAGGGTACCAGTCTTGTCGGGGATTGGGAACCCTTCGCGAGAATGTCCAAAGTTTCAGCGGGATTTCCAAAATGTTGAGAGGAACTCGAAACATGTCAACCTTGGTTTTGAGAATCTCTCCCGGAGTTTGAGAGATTTGGACGTGACAGGGTACCAGTCTTGTCGGGGATTGGGAACCCTTCGCGAGAATGTCCAAAGTTTCAACGGGATTTCCAAAATGTTGAAAGGAACTCGAAACATGTCAACCTTGGTTTTGAGAATCTCTCCCGGAGTTTGAGAGATTTGGACGTGAAAGGGTACCAGTCTTGTCGGGGATTGGGAACCCTTCGCCAGAATGTCCAAAGTTTCAGCGGGATTTCCAAAATGTTGAAAGGAACTCGAAACATGTCAACCTTGGTTTTGAGAATCTCTCCCGGAGTTTGAGAGATTTGGACGTGAAAGGGTACCAGTCTTGTCGGGGATCGGGAACCCTTCGCCAGAATGTCCAAAGTTTCAGCGGGATTTGCAAAATGTTGAGAGGAACTCGAAACATGTCAACCTTGGTTTTGAGAATCTCTCCCGGAGTTTGAGAGATTTGGACGTGAAAGGGTACCAGTCTTGTCGGGGATTGGGAACCCTTCGCCAGAATGTCCAAAGTTTCAGCGGGATTTCCAAACTGTTGAAAGGAACTCGAAACATGTCAACCTTGGTTTTGAGAATCTCTCCCGGAGTTTGAGAGATTTGGATGTGAAAGGGTACCAGTCTTGTCGGGGATTGGGAACCCTTCGCCAGAATGTCCAAAGTTTCAGCGGGATTTCCAAAATGTTGAGAGGAACTCGAATCATGTCAACCTTTGTTTTGAGAATCTCTCCCGGAGTTTGAGAGATTTGGACGTGAAAGGGTACCAGTCTTGTCGGGGATTGGGAACCCTTTGCAAGAATGTCCAAAGTTTCAGCGGGATTTCCAGAATTTTGAAAGGAACTCGAAACATGTCAACCTTGGTTTTGAGAATCTCTCCCGGAGTTTGAGAGATTTGGACGTGAAAGGGTACCAGTCTTGTCGGGGATTGGGAACCCTTCGCGAGAATGTCCAAAGTTTCAGCGGGATTTGCAAAATGTTGAGAGGAACTCGAAACATGTCAACCTTGGTTTTGAGAATCTCTCCCGGAGTTTGAGAGATTTGGACTTGAAAGAGTACCAGTCTTGTCGGGGATTGGGAACCCTTTGCGAGAATGTCCAAAGTTTCAGCGGGATTTCCAAATTGTTGAGAGGAACTCGAAACATGTCAACCTTGGTTTTGAGAATCTCTCCCGGAGTTTGAGAGATTTGGACGTGAAAGGGTACCAGTCTTGTCGGGGATTGGGAACCCTTCGTGAGAATGTCCAAAGTTTCAGCGGGATTTGCAAAATGTTGAAAGGACCTCGAAACATGTAAACCTTGGTTTTGAGAATCTCTCCCGGAGTTTGAGAGATTTGGACGTGAAAGGGTACCAGTCTTGTCGGGGATTGGGAACCCTTCGCCAGAATGTCCAAAGTTTCAGCGGGATTTCCAAAATGTTGAAAGGAACTCGAAACATGTCAACCTTGGTTTTGAGAATCTCTCCCGGAGTTTGAGAGATTTGGACGTGAAAGGGTACCAGTCTTGTCGGGGATTGGGAACCCTTCGCGAGAATGTCCAAAGTTTCAGCGGGATTTCCAAAATGTTGAGAGGAACTCGAAACATGTCAACCTTGGTTTTGAGAATCTCTCCCGGAGTTTGAGAGATTTGGACGTGACAGGGTACCAGTCTTGTCGGGGATTGGGAACCCTTCGCGAGAATGTCCAAAGTTTCAACGGGATTTCCAAAATGTTGAAAGGAACTCGAAACATGTCAACCTTGGTTTTGAGAATCTCTCCCGGAGTTTGAGAGATTTGGACGTGAAAGGGTACCAGTCTTGTCGGGGATTGGGAACCCTTCGCCAGAATGTCCAAAGTTTCAGCGGGATTTCCAAAATGTTGAAAGGAACTCGAAACATGTCAACCTTGGTTTTGAGAATCTCTCCCGGAGTTTGAGAGATTTGGACGTGAAAGGGTACCAGTCTTGTCGGGGATCGGGAACCCTTCGCCAGAATGTCCAAAGTTTCAGCGGGATTTGCAAAATGTTGAGAGGAACTCGAAACATGTCAACCTTGGTTTTGAGAATCTCTCCCGGAGTTTGAGAGATTTGGACGTGAAAGGGTACCAGTCTTGTCGGGGATTGGGAACCCTTCGCCAGAATGTCCAAAGTTTCAGCGGGATTTCCAAACTGTTGAAAGGAACTCGAAACATGTCAACCTTGGTTTTGAGAATCTCTCCCGGAGTTTGAGAGATTTGGATGTGAAAGGGTACCAGTCTTGTCGGGGATTGGGAACCCTTCGCCAGAATGTCCAAAGTTTCAGCGGGATTTCCAAAATGTTGAGAGGAACTCGAATCATGTCAACCTTTGTTTTGAGAATCTCTCCCGGAGTTTGAGAGATTTGGACGTGAAAGGGTACCAGTCTTGTCGGGGATTGGGAACCCTTTGCAAGAATGTCCAAAGTTTCAGCGGGATTTCCAGAATTTTGAAAGGAACTCGAAACATGTCAACCTTGGTTTTGAGAATCTCTCCCGGAGTTTGAGAGATTTGGACGTGAAAGGGTACCAGTCTTGTCGGGGATTGGGAACCCTTCGCGAGAATGTCCAAAGTTTCAGCGGGATTTGCAAAATGTTGAAAGGAACTCGAAACATGTCAACCTTGGTTTTGAGAATCTCTCCCGGAGTTTGAGAGATTTGGACGTGAAAGGGTACCAGTCTTGTCAGGGATTGGGAACCCTTCGCGAGAATGTCCAAAGTTTCAGCGGGATTTCCAAAATGTTGAAAGGAACTCGAAACATGTCAACCTTGGTTTTGAGAATCTCTCCCGGAGTTTGAGAGATTTGGACGTGAAAGGGTACCAATCTTGTCGGGGATTGGGAACCCTTCGCGAGAATGTCCAAAGTTTCAGCGGGATTTGAAAAATGTTGAGAGGAACTCGAAACATGTCAACCTTGGTTTTGAGAATCTCTCCCGGAGTTTGAGAGATTTGGACGTGAAAGGGTACCAGTCTTGTCGGGGATTGGGAACCCTTCGTGAGAATGTCCAAAGTTTCAGCGGGATTTGCAAAATGTTGAAAGGACCTCGAAACATGTCAACCTTGGTTTTGAGAATCTCTCCCGGAGTTTGAGAGATTTGGACGTGAAAGGGTACCAGTCTTGTCGGGGATTGGGAACCCTTCGCCAGAATGTCCAAAGTTTCAGCGGGATTTCCAAAATGTTGAAAGGAACTCGAAACATGTCAACCTTGGTTTTGAGAATCTCTCCCGGAGTTTGAGAGATTTGGACGTGAAAGGGTACCAGTCTTGTCGGGGATTGGGAACCCTTCGCGAGAATGTCCAAAGTTTCAGCGGGATTTCCAAAATGTTGAGAGGAACTCGAAACATGTCAACCTTGGTTTTGAGAATCTCTCCCGGAGTTTGAGAGATTTGGACGTGAAAGGGTACCAGTCTTGTCGGGGATTGGGAACCCTTCGTGAGAATGTCCAAAGTTTCAGCGGGATTTGCAAAATGTTGAAAGGACCTCGAAACATGTCAACCTTGGTTTTGAGAATCTCTCCCGGAGTTTGAGAGATTTGGACGTGAAAGGGTACCAGTCTTGTCGGGGATTGGGAACCCTTCGCCAGAATGTCCAAAGTTTCAGCGGGATTTCCAAAATGTTGAAAGGAACTCGAAACATGTCAACCTTGGTTTTGAGAATCTCTCCCGGAGTTTGAGAGATTTGGACGTGAAAGGGTACCAGTCTTGTCGGGGATTGGGAACCCTTCGCGAGAATGTCCAAAGTTTCAGCGGGATTTCCAAAATGTTGAAAGGAACTCGAAACATGTCAACCTTGGTTTTGAGAATCTCTCCCGGAGTTTGAGAGATTTGGACGTGACAGGGTACCAGTCTTGTCGGGGATTGGGAACCCTTCGCGAGAATGTCCAAAGTTTCAGCGGGATTTCCAAAATGTTGAAAGGAACTCGAAACATGTCAACCTTGGTTTTGAGAATCTCTCCCGGAGTTTGAGAGATTTGGACGTGAAAGGGTACCAGTCTTGTCGGGGATTGGGAACCCTTCGCCAGAATGTCCAAAGTTTCAGCGGGATTTCCAAAATGTTGAAAGGAACTCGAAACATGTCAACCTTGGTTTTGAGAATCTCTCCCGGAGTTTGAGAGATTTGGACGTGAAAGGGTACCAGTCTTGTCGGGGATCGGGAACCCTTCGCCAGAATGTCCAAAGTTTCAGCGGGATTTGCAAAATGTTGAGAGGAACTCGAAACATGTCAACCTTGGTTTTGAGAATCTCTCCCGGAGTTTGAGAGATTTGGACTTGAAAGAGTACCAGTCTTGTCGGGGATTGGGAACCCTTCGCGAGAATGTCCAAAGTTTCAGCGGGATTTCCAAATTGTTGAGAGGAACTCGAAACATGTCAACCTTGGTTTTGAGAATCTCTCCCGGAGTTTGAGAGATTTGGACGTGAAAGGGTACCAGTCTTGTCGGGGATTGGGAACCCTTCGTGAGAATGTCCAAAGTTTCAGCGGGATTTGCAAAATGTTGAAAGGACCTCGAAACATGTAAACCTTGGTTTTGAGAATCTCTCCCGGAGTTTGAGAGATTTGGACGTGAAAGGGTACCAGTCTTGTCGGGGATTGGGAACCCTTCGCCAGAATGTCCAAAGTTTCAGCGGGATTTCCAAAATGTTGAAAGGAACTCGAAACATGTCAACCTTGGTTTTGAGAATCTCTCCCGGAGTTTGAGAGATTTGGACGTGAAAGGGTACCAGTCTTGTCGGGGATTGGGAACCCTTCGCGAGAATGTCCAAAGTTTCAGCGGGATTTCCAAAATGTTGAGAGGAACTCGAAACATGTCAACCTTGGTTTTGAGAATCTCTCCCGGAGTTTGAGAGATTTGGACGTGACAGGGTACCAGTCTTGTCGGGGATCGGGAACCCTTCGCCAGAATGTCCAAAGTTTCAGCGGGATTTGCAAAATGTTGAGAGGAACTCGAAACATGTCAACCTTGGTTTTGAGAATCTCTCCCGGAGTTTGAGAGATTTGGACGTGAAAGGGTACCAGTCTTGTCGGGGATTGGGAACCCTTCGCCAGAATGTCCAAAGTTTCAGCGGGATTTCCAAACTGTTGAAAGGAACTCGAAACATGTCAACCTTGGTTTTGAGAATCTCTCCCGGAGTTTGAGAGATTTGGACGTGAAAGGGTACCAGTCTTGTCGGGGATTGGGAACCCTTCGCCAGAATGTCCAAAGTTTCAGCGGGATTTCCAAAATGTTGAGAGGAACTCGAATCATGTCAACCTTTGTTTTGAGAATCTCTCCCGGAGTTTGAGAGATTTGGACGTGAAAGGGTACCAGTCTTGTCGGGGATTGGGAACCCTTTGCAAGAATGTCCAAAGTTTCAGCGGGATTTCCAGAATTTTGAAAGGAACTCGAAACATGTCAACCTTGGTTTTGAGAATCTCTCCCGGAGTTTGAGAGATTTGGACGTGAAAGGGTACCAGTCTTGTCGGGGATTGGGAACCCTTCGCGAGAATGTCCAAAGTTTCAGCGGGATTTCCAGAATGTTGAAAGGAACTCGAAACATGTCAACCTTGGTTTTGAGAATCTCTCCCAGAGTTTGAGAGATTTGGATGTGAAAGGGTACCAATCTTTTCGCGGATTGGGAACCCTCCGCGAGAATGTCCAAAGTTTCAGCGGGATTTCCAAAATGTTGAAAGGAACTCGAAACATGTCAACCTCGGTTTTGAGAATCTCTCCCGGAGTTTGAGAGATTTGGACGGGAAAGGGTACCAGTCTTGTCGGGGATTGGGAACCCTTCGCGAGAATGTCCAAAGTTTCAGCGGGATTTGCAAAATGTTGAGAGGAACTCGAAACATGTCAACCTTGGTTTTGAGAACCTCTCCCGGAGTTTGAGATATTTGGACGTGAAAGGGTACCAGTCTTGTCGGGGATTGGGAACCCTTCGCGAGAATGTCCAAAGTTTCAGCGGGATTTCCAAAATGTTGAAAGGAACTCGAAACATGTCAACCTTGGTTTTGAGAATCTCTCCCGGAGTTTGAGAGATTTGGACGTGAAAGGGTACCAGTCTTGTCGGGGATTGGGAACCCTTCGGCAGAATGTCCAAAGTTTCAGCGGGATTTCCAAAATGTTGAAAGGAACTCGAAACATGTCAACCTTGGTTTTGAGAATCTCTCCCGGAGTTTGAGAGATTTGGACGTGAAAGGGTACCAGTCTTGTCGGGGATTGGGAACCCTTCGCGAGAATGTCCAAAGTTTCAGCGGGATTTGCAAAATGTTGAGAGGAACTCGAAACATGTCAACCTTGGTTTTGAGAATCTCTCCCGGAGTTTGAGAGATTTGGACGTGAAAGGGTACCAGTCTTGTCGGGGATCGGGAACCCTTCGCCAGAATGTCCAAAGTTTCAGCGGGATTTCCAAAATGTTGAAAGGAACTCGAAACATGTCAACCTTGGTTTTGAGAATCTCTCCCGGAGTTTGAGAGATTTGGACGTGAAAGGGTACCAGTCTTGTCGGGGATCGGGAACCCTTCGCCAGAATGTCCAAAGTTTCAGCGGGATTTCCAAAATGTTGAAAGGAACTCGAAACATGTCAACCTTGGTTTTGAGAATCTCTCCCGGAGTTTGAGAGATTTGGACGTGAAAGGGTACCAGTCTTGTCGGGGATTGGGAACCCTTCGCCAGAATGTCCAAAGTTTCAGCGGGATTTCCAAAATGTTGAAAGGAACTCGAAACATGTCAACCTTGGTTTTGAGAATCTCTCCCGGAGTTTGAGAGATTTGGACGTGAAAGGGTACCAGTCTTGTCGGGGATTGGGAACCCTTCGCCAGAATGTCCAAAGTTTCAGCGGGATTTCCAAAATGTTGAAAGGAACTCGAAACATGTCAACCTTGGTTTTGAGAATCTCTCCCGGAGTTTGAGAGATTTGGACGTGAAAGGGTACCAGTCTTGTCGGGGATTGGGAACCCTTCGCGAGAATGTCCAAAGTTTCAGCGGGATTTCCAAAATGTTGAAAGGAACTCGAAACATGTCAACCTTGGTTTTGAGAATCTCTCCCGGAGTTTGAGAGATTTGGACGTGAAAGGGTACCAGTCTTGTCGGGGATTGGGAACCCTTCGCGAGAATGTCCAAAGTTTCAGCGGGATTTCCAAAATGTTGAAAGGAACTCGAAACATGTCAACCTTGGTTTTGAGAATCTCTCCCGGAGTTTGAGAGATTTGGACGTGAAAGGGTACCAGTCTTGTCGGGGATCGGGAACCCTTCGCCAGAATGTCCAAAGTTTCAGCGGGATTTGCAAAATGTTGAGAGGAACTCGAAACATGTCAACCTTGGTTTTGAGAATCTCTCCCGGAGTTTGAGAGATTTGGACGTGAAAGGGTACCAGTCTTGTCGGGGATCGGGAACCCTTCGCCAGAATGTCCAAAGTTTCAGCGGGATTTCCAAAATGTTGAAAGGAACTCGAAACATGTCAACCTTGGTTTTGAGAATCTCTCCCGGAGTTTGAGAGATTTGGACGTGAAAGGGTACCAGTCTTGTCGGGGATTGGGAACCCTTCGCCAGAATGTCCAAAGTTTCAGCGGGATTTCCAAAATGTTGAAAGGAACTCGAAACATGTCAACCTTGGTTTTGAGAATCTCTCCCGGAGTTTGAGAGATTTGGACGTGAAAGGGTACCAGTCTTGTCGGGGATTGGGAACCCTTCGCCAGAATGTCCAAAGTTTCAGCGGGATTTCCAAAATGTTGAAAGGAACTCGAAACATGTCAACCTTGGTTTTGAGAATCTCTCCCGGAGTTTGAGAGATTTGGACGTGAAAGGGTACCAGTCTTGTCGGGGATTGGGAACCCTTCGCCAGAATGTCCAAAGTTTCAGCGGGATTTCCAAAATGTTGAAAGGAACTCGAAACATGTCAACCTTGGTTTTGAGAATCTCTCCCGGAGTTTGAGAGATTTGGACGTGAAAGGGTACCAGTCTTGTCGGGGATTGGGAACCCTTCCCCAGAATGTCCAAAGTTTCAGCGGGATTTCCAAAATGTTGAAAGGAACTCGAAACATGTCAACCTTGGTTTTGAGAATCTCTCCCGGAGTTTGAGAGATTTGGACGTGAAAGGGTACCAGTCTTGTCGGGGATTGGGAACCCTTCGCCAGAAAGTCCAAAGTTTCAGCGGGATTTCCAAAATGTTGAAAGGAACTCGAAACATGTCAACCTTGGTTTTGAGAATCTCTCCCGGAGTTTGAGAGATTTGGACGTGAAAGGGTACCAGTCTTGTCGGGGATCGGGAACCCTTCGCCAGAATGTCCAAAGTTTCAGCGGGATTTCCAAAATGTTGAAAGGAACTCGAAACATGTCAACCTTGGTTTTGAGAATCTCTCCCGGAGTTTGAGAGATTTGGACGTGAAAGGGTACCAGTCTTGTCGGGGATCGGGAACTCTTCGCCAGAATGTCCAAAGTTTCAGCGGGATTTCCAAAATGTTGAAAGGAACTCGAAACATGTCAACCTTGGTTTTGAGAATCTCTCCCGGAGTTTGAGAGATTTGGACGTGAAAGGGTACCAGTCTTGTCGGGGATTGGGAACCCTTCGCCAGAATGTCCAAAGTTTCAGCGGGATTTCCAAAATGTTGAAAGGAACTCGAAACATGTCAACCTTGGTTTTGAGAATCTCTCCCGGAGTTTGAGAGATTTGGACGTGAAAGGGTACCAGTCTTGTCGGGGATTGGGAACCCTTCGCCAGAATGTCCAAAGTTTCAGCGGGATTTCCAAAATGTTGAAAGGAACTCGAAACATGTCAACCTTGGTTTTGAGAATCTCTCCCGGAGTTTGAGAGATTTGGACGTGAAAGGGTACCAGTCTTGTCGGGGATCGGGAACCCTTCGCCAGAATGTCCAAAGTTTCAGCGGGATTTCCAAAATGTTGAAAGGAACTCGAAACATGTCAACCTTGGTTTTGAGAATCTCTCCCGGAGTTTGAGAGATTTGGACGTGAAAGGGTACCAGTCTTGTCGGGGATCGGGAACCCTTCGCCAGAATGTCCAAAGTTTCAGCGGGATTTCCAAAATGTTGAAAGGAACTCGAAACATGTCAACCTTGGTTTTGAGAATCTCTCCCGGAGTTTGAGAGATTTGGACGTGAAAGGGTACCAGTCTTGTCGGGGATCGGGAACCCTTCGCCAGAATGTCCAAAGTTTCAGCGGGATTTCCAAAATGTTGAAAGGAACTCGAAACATGTCAACCTTGGTTTTGAGAATCTCTCCCGGAGTTTGAGAGATTTGGACGTGAAAGGGTACCAGTCTTGTCGGGGATTGGGAACCCTTCGCCAGAATGTCCAAAGTTTCAGCGGGATTTCCAAAATGTTGAAAGGAACTCGAAACATGTCAACCTTGGTTTTGAGAATCTCTCCCGGAGTTTGAGAGATTTGGACGTGAAAGGGTACCAGTCTTGTCGGGGATTGGGAACCCTTCGCCAGAATGTCCAAAGTTTCAGCGGGATTTCCAAAATGTTGAAAGGAACTCGAAACATGTCAACCTTGGTTTTGAGAATCTCTCCCAGAGTTTGAGAGATTTGGACGTGAAAGGGTACCAGTCTTGTCGGGGATTGGGAACCCTTCGCGAGAATGTCCAAAGTTTCAGCGGGATTTCCAAAATGTTGAAAGGAACTCGAAACATGTCAACCTTGGTTTTGAGAATCTCTCCCGGAGTTTGAGAGATTTGGACGTGAAAGGGTACCAGTCTTGTCGGGGATCGGGAACCCTTCGCGAGAATGTCCAAAGTTTCAGCGGGATTTCCAAAATGTTGAAAGGAACTCGAAACATGTCAACCTTGGTTTTGAGAATCTCTCCCGGAGTTTGAGAGATTTGGACGTGAAAGGGTACCAGTCTTGTCGGGGATTGGGAACCCTTCGCCAGAATGTCCAAAGTTTCAGCGGGATTTCCAAAATGTTGAAAGGAACTCGAAACATGTCAACCTTGGTTTTGAGAATCTCTCCCGGAGTTTGAGAGATTTGGACGTGAAAGGGTACCAGTCTTGTCGGGGATTGGGAACCCTTCGCCAGAATGTCCAAAGTTTCAGCGGGATTTCCAAAATGTTGAAAGGAACTCGAAACATGTCAACCTTGGTTTTGAGAATCTCTCCCGGAGTTTGAGAGATTTGGACGTGAAAGGGTACCAGTCTTGTCGGGGATCGGGAACCCTTCGCGAGAATGTCCAAAGTTTCAGCGGGATTTCCAAAATGTTGAAAGGAACTCGAAACATGTCAACCTTGGTTTTGAGAATCTCTCCCGGAGTTTGAGAGATTTGGACGTGAAAGGGTACCAGTCTTGTCGGGGATTGGGAACCCTTCGCGAGAATGTCCAAAGTTTCAGCGGGATTTCCAAAATGTTGAAAGGAACTCGAAACATGTCAACCTTGGTTTTGAGAATCTCTCCCGGAGTTTGAGAGATTTGGACGTGAAAGGGTACCAGTCTTGTCGGGGATTGGGAACCCTTTGCCAGAATGTCCAAAGTTTCAGCGGGATTTCCAAAATGTTGAAAGGAACTCGAAACATGTCAACCTTGGTTTTGAGAATCTCTCCCGGAGTTTGAGAGATTTGGACGTGAAAGGGTACCAGTCTTGTCGGGGATTGGGAACCCTTCGCGAGAATGTCCAAAGTTTCAGCGGGATTTCCAAAATGTTGAAAGGAACTCGAAACATGTCAACCTTGGTTTTGAGAATCTCTCCCGGAGTTTGAGAGATTTGGACGTGAAAGGGTACCAGTCTTGTCGGGGATTGGGAACCCTTCGCGAGAATGTCCAAAGTTTCAGCGGGATTTCCAAAATGTTGAAAGGAACTCGAAACATGTCAACCTTGGTTTTGAGAATCTCTCCCGGAGTTTGAGAGATTTGGACGTGAAAGGGTACCAGTCTTGTCGGGGATTGGGAACCCTTCGCCAGAATGTCCAAAGTTTCAGCGGGATTTCCAAAATGTTGAAAGGAACTTGAAACATGTCAACCTTGGTTTTGAGAATCTCTCCCGGAGTTTGAGAGATTTGGACGTGAAAGGGTACCAGTCTTGTCGGGGATCGGGAACCCTTCGCGAGAATGTCCAAAGTTTCAGCGGGATTTCCAAAATGTTGAAAGGAACTCGAAACATGTCAACCTTGGTTTTGAGAATCTCTCCCGGAGTTTGAGAGATTTGGACGTGAAAGGGTACCAGTCTTGTCGGGGATCGGGAACCCTTCGCCAGAATGTCCAAAGTTTCAGCGGGATTTCCAAAATGTTGAAAGGAACTCGAAACATGTCAACCTTGGTTTTGAGAATCTCTCCCGGAGTTTGAGAGATTTGGACGTGAAAGGGTACCAGTCTTGTCGGGGATCGGGAACCCTTCGCCAGAATGTCCAAAGTTTCAGCGGGATTTCCAAAATGTTGAAAGGAACTCGAAACATGTCAACCTTGGTTTTGAGAATCTCTCCCGGAGTTTGAGAGATTTGGACGTGAAAGGGTACCAGTCTTGTCGGGGATCGGGAACCCTTCGCCAGAATGTCCAAAGTTTCAGCGGGATTTCCAAAATGTTGAAAGGAACTCGAAACATGTCAACCTTGGTTTTGAGAATCTCTCCCGGAGTTTGAGAGATTTGGACGTGAAAGGGTACCAGTCTTGTCGGGGATTGGGAACCCTTCGCCAGAATGTCCAAAGTTTCAGCGGGATTTCCAAAATGTTGAAAGGAACTCGAAACATGTCAACCTTGGTTTTGAGAATCTCTCCCGGAGTTTGAGAGATTTGGACGTGAAAGGGTACCAGTCTTGTCGGGGATTGGGAACCCTTCGCCAGAATGTCCAAAGTTTCAGCGGGATTTCCAAAATGTTGAAAGGAACTCGAAACATGTCAACCTTGGTTTTGAGAATCTCTCCCAGAGTTTGAGAGATTTGGACGTGAAAGGGTACCAGTCTTGTCGGGGATTGGGAACCCTTCGCGAGAATGTCCAAAGTTTCAGCGGGATTTCCAAAATGTTGAAAGGAACTCGAAACATGTCAACCTTGGTTTTGAGAATCTCTCCCGGAGTTTGAGAGATTTGGACGTGAAAGGGTACCAGTCTTGTCGGGGATCGGGAACCCTTCGCGAGAATGTCCAAAGTTTCAGCGGGATTTCCAAAATGTTGAAAGGAACTCGAAACATGTCAACCTTGGTTTTGAGAATCTCTCCCGGAGTTTGAGAGATTTGGACGTGAAAGGGTACCAGTCTTGTCGGGGATTGGGAACCCTTCGCCAGAATGTCCAAAGTTTCAGCGGGATTTCCAAAATGTTGAAAGGAACTCGAAACATGTCAACCTTGGTTTTGAGAATCTCTCCCGGAGTTTGAGAGATTTGGACGTGAAAGGGTACCAGTCTTGTCGGGGATTGGGAACCCTTCGCCAGAATGTCCAAAGTTTCAGCGGGATTTCCAAAATGTTGAAAGGAACTCGAAACATGTCAACCTTGGTTTTGAGAATCTCTCCCGGAGTTTGAGAGATTTGGACGTGAAAGGGTACCAGTCTTGTCGGAGATTGGGAACCCTTCGCGAGAATGTCCAAAGTTTCAGCGGGATTTCCAAAATGTTGAAAGGAACTCGAAACATGTCAACCTTGGTTTTGAGAATCTCTCCCGGAGTTTGAGAGATTTGGACGTGAAAGGGTACCAGTCTTGTCGGGGATCGGGAACCCTTCGCGAGAATGTCCAAAGTTTCAGCGGGATTTCCAAAATGTTGAAAGGAACTCGAAACATGTCAACCTTGGTTTTGAGAATCTCTCCCGGAGTTTGAGAGATTTGGACGTGAAAGGGTACCAGTCTTGTCGGGGATTGGGAACCCTTCGCCAGAATGTCCAAAGTTTCAGCGGGATTTCCAAAATGTTGAAAGGAACTCGAAACATGTCAACCTTGGTTTTGAGAATCTCTCCCGGAGTTTGAGAGATTTGGACGTGAAAGGGTACCAGTCTTGTCGGGGATTGGGAACCCTTCGCGAGAATGTCCAAAGTTTCAGCGGGATTTCCAAAATGTTGAAAGGAACTCGAAACATGTCAACCTTGGTTTTGAGAATCTCTCCCGGAGTTTGAGAGATTTGGACGTGAAAGGGTACCAGTCTTGTCGGGGATTGGGAACCCTTCGCGAGAATGTCCAAAGTTTCAGCGGGATTTCCAAAATGTTGAAAGGAACTCGAAACATGTCAACCTTGGTTTTGAGAATCTCTCCCGGAGTTTGAGAGATTTGGACGTGAAAGGGTACCAGTCTTGTCGGGGATTGGGAACCCTTCGCCAGAATGTCCAAAGTTTCAGCGGGATTTCCAAAATGTTGAAAGGAACTTGAAACATGTCAACCTTGGTTTTGAGAATCTCTCCCGGAGTTTGAGAGATTTGGACGTGAAAGGGTACCAGTCTTGTCGGGGATCGGGAACCCTTCGCCAGAATGTCCAAAGTTTCAGCGGGATTTCCAAAATGTTGAAAGGAACTCGAAACATGTCAACCTTGGTTTTGAGAATCTCTCCCGGAGTTTGAGAGATTTGGACGTGAAAGGGTACCAGTCTTGTCGGGGATCGGGAACCCTTCGCCAGAATGTCCAAAGTTTCAGCGGGATTTCCAAAATGTTGAAAGGAACTCGAAACATGTCAACCTTGGTTTTGAGAATCTCTCCCGGAGTTTGAGAGATTTGGACGTGAAAGGGTACCAGTCTTGTCGGGGATTGGGAACCCTTCGCCAGAATGTCCAAAGTTTCAGCGGGATTTCTAAAATGTTGAAAGGAACTCGAAACATGTCAACCTTGGTTTTGAGATCTCTCCCGGAGTTTGAGAGATTTGGACGTGAAAGGGTACCAGTCTTGTCGGGGATTGGGAACCCTTCGCCAGAATGTCCAAAGTTTCAGCGGGATTTCCAAAATGTTGAGAGGAACTCGAAACATGTCAACCTTGGTTTTGAGAATCTCTCCCGGAGTTTGAGAGATTTGGACGTGAAAGGGTACCAGTCTTGTCGGGGATTGGGAACCCTTCGCGAGAATGTCCAAAGTTTCAGCAGGATTTCCAAAATGTTGAAAGGAACTCGAAACATGTCAACCTTGGTTTTGAGAATCTCTCCGGGAGTTTGAGAGATTTGGACGTGAAAGGGTACCAGTCTTGTCGGGGATCGGGAACCCTTCGCGAGAATGTCCAAAGTTTCAGCGGGATTTGCAAAATGTTGAGAGGAACTCGAAACATGTCAACCTTGGTTTTGAGAATCTCTCCCGGAGTTTGAGAGATTTGGACGTGAAAGGGTACCAGTCTTGTCGGGGATTGGGAACCCTTCGCCAGAATGTCCAAAGTTTCAGCGGGATTTCCAAAATGTTGAAAGGAACTCTAAACATGTCAACCTTGGTTTTGAGAATCTCTCCCGGAGTTTGAGAGATTTGGACGTGAAAGGGTACCAGTCTTGTCGGGGATTGGGAACCCTTCGCCAGAATGTCCAAAGTTTCAGCGGGATTTCCAAAATGTTGAAAGGAACTCAAAACATGTCAACCTTGGTTTTGAGAATCTCTCCCGGAGTTTGAGAGATTTGGACGTGAAAGGGTACCAGTCTTGTCGGGGATTGGGAACCCTTCGCCAGAATGTCCAAAGTTTCAGCGGGATTTCCAGAATGTTGAAAGGAACTCGAAACATGTCAACCTTGGTTTTGAGAATCTCTCCCGGAGTTTGAGAGATTTGGACGTGAAAGGGTACCAGTCTTGTCGGGGATCGGGAACCCTTCGCCAGAATGTCCAAAGTTTCAGCGGGATTTCCAAAATGTTGAAAGGAACTTGAAACATGTCAACCTTGGTTTTGAGAATCTCTCCCGGAGTTTGAGAGATTTGGACGTGAAAGGGTACCAGTCTTGTCGGGGATCGGGAACCCTTCGCCAGAATGTCCAAAGTTTCAGCGGGATTTCCAAAATGTTGAAAGGAACTCGAAACATGTCAACCTTGGTTTTGAGAATCTCTCCCGGAGTTTGAGAGATTTGGACGTGAAAGGGTACCAGTCTTGTCGGGGATCGGGAACCCTTCGCCAGAATGTCCAAAGTTTCAGCGGGATTTCCAAAATGTTGAAAGGAACTCGAAACATGTCAACCTTGGTTTTGAGAATCTCTCCCGGAGTTTGAGAGATTTGGACGTGAAAGGGTACCAGTCTTGTCGGGGATTGGGAACCCTTCGCCAGAATGTCCAAAGTTTCAGCGGGATTTCTAAAATGTTGAAAGGAACTCGAAACATGTCAACCTTGGTTTTGAGATCTCTCCCGGAGTTTGAGAGATTTGGACGTGAAAGGGTACCAGTCTTGTCGGGGATTGGGAACCCTTCGCCAGAATGTCCAAAGTTTCAGCGGGATTTCCAAAATGTTGAGAGGAACTCGAAACATGTCAACCTTGGTTTTGAGAATCTCTCCCGGAGTTTGAGAGATTTGGACGTGAAAGGGTACCAGTCTTGTCGGGGATTGGGAACCCTTCGCGAGAATGTCCAAAGTTTCAGCAGGATTTCCAAAATGTTGAAAGGAACTCGAAACATGTCAACCTTGGTTTTGAGAATCTCTCCGGGAGTTTGAGAGATTTGGACGTGAAAGGGTACCAGTCTTGTCGGGGATCGGGAACCCTTCGCGAGAATGTCCAAAGTTTCAGCGGGATTTGCAAAATGTTGAGAGGAACTCGAAACATGTCAACCTTGGTTTTGAGAATCTCTCCCGGAGTTTGAGAGATTTGGACGTGAAAGGGTACCAGTCTTGTCGGGGATTGGGAACCCTTCGCCAGAATGTCCAAAGTTTCAGCGGGATTTCCAAAATGTTGAAAGGAACTCTAAACATGTCAACCTTGGTTTTGAGAATCTCTCCCGGAGTTTGAGAGATTTGGACGTGAAAGGGTACCAGTCTTGTCGGGGATTGGGAACCCTTCGCCAGAATGTCCAAAGTTTCAGCGGGATTTCCAAAATGTTGAAAGGAACTCAAAACATGTCAACCTTGGTTTTGAGAATCTCTCCCGGAGTTTGAGAGATTTGGACGTGAAAGGGTACCAGTCTTGTCGGGGATTGGGAACCCTTCGCCAGAATGTCCAAAGTTTCAGCGGGATTTCCAGAATGTTGAAAGGAACTCGAAACATGTCAACCTTGGTTTTGAGAATCTCTCCCGGAGTTTGAGAGATTTGGACGTGAAAGGGTACCAGTCTTGTCGGGGATCGGGAACCCTTCGCGAGAATGTCCAAAGTTTCAGCGGGATTTCCAAAATGTTGAAAGGAACTCGAAACATGTCAACCTTGGTTTTGAGAATCTCTCCCGGAGTTTGAGAGATTTGCACGTGAAAGGGTACCAGTCTTGTCGGGGATCGGGAAGCCTTCGCGAGAATGTCCAAAGTTTCAGCGGGATTTGAAAATGTTGAGAGGAACTCGAAACATGTCAACCTTGGTTTTGAGAATCTCTCCCGGAGTTTGAGAGATTTGGACGTGAAAGGGTACCAGTCTTGTCGGGGATTGGGAACCCTTCGCCAGAATGTCCAAAGTTTCAGCGGGATTTCCAAAATGTTGAAAGGAACTCGAAACATGTCAACCTTGGTTTTGAGAATCTCTCCCGGAGTTTGAGAGATTTGGACGTGAAAGGGTACCAGTCTTGTCGGGGATTGGGAACCCTTCGCGAGAATGTCCAAAGTTTCAGCGGGATTTCCAAAATGTTGAAAGGAACTCGAAACATGTCAACCTTGGTTTTGAGAATCTCTCCCGGAGTTTGAGAGATTTGGACGTGAAAGGGTACCAGTCTTGTCGGGGATCGGGAACCCTTCGCGAGAATGTCCAAAGTTTCAGCGGGATTTCCAAAATGTTGAAAGGAACTCGAAACATGTCAACCTTGGTTTTGAGAATCTCTCCCGGAGTTTGAGAGATTTGGACGTGAAAGGGTACCAGTCTTGTCGGGGATCGGGAACCCTTCGCGAGAATGTCCAAAGTTTCAGCGGGATTTGCAAAATGTTGAGAGGAACTCGAAACATGTCAACCTTGGTTTTGAGAATCTCTCCCGGAGTTTGAGAGATTTGGACGTGAAAGGGTACCAGTCTTGTCGGGGATTGGGAACCCTTCGCCAGAATGTCCAAAGTTTCAGCGGGATTTCCAAAATGTTGAAAGGAACTCGAAACATGTCAACCTTGGTTTTGAGAATCTCTCCCGGAGTTTGAGAGATTTGGACGTGAAAGGGTACCAGTCTTGTCGGAGATTGGGAACCCTTCGCCAGAATGTCCAAAGTTTCAGCGGGATTTCCAAAATGTTGAAAGGAACTCGAAACATGTCAACCTTGGTTTTGAGAATCTCTCCCGGAGTTTGAGAGATTTGGACGTGAAAGGGTACCAGTCTTGTCGGGGATCGGGAACCCTTCGCGAGAATGTCCAAAGTTTCAGCGGGATTTCCAAAATGTTGAAAGGAACTCGAAACATGTCAACCTTGGTTTTGAGAATCTCTCCCGGAGTTTGAGAGATTTGGACGTGAAAGGGTACCAGTCTTGTCGGGGATTGGGAACCCTTCGCCAGAATGTCCAAAGTTTCAGCGGGATTTCCAAAATGTTGAAAGGAACTCGAAACATGTCAACCTTGGTTTTGAGAATCTCTCCCGGAGTTTGAGAGATTTGGACGTGAAAGGGTACCAGTCTTGTCGGGGATTGGGAACCCTTCGCGAGAATGTCCAAAGTTTCAGCGGGATTTCCAAAATGTTGAAAGGAACTCGAAACATGTCAACCTTGGTTTTGAGAATCTCTCCCGGAGTTTGAGAGATTTGGACGTGAAAGTGTACCAGTCTTGTCGGGGATCGGGAACCCTTCGCGAGAATGTCCAAAGTTTCAGCGGGATTTCCAAAATGTTGAAAGGAACTCGAAACATGTCAACCTTGGTTTTGAGAATCTCTCCCGGAGTTTGAGAGATTTGGACGTGAAAGGGTACCAGTCTTGTCGGGGATCGGGAACCCTTCGCGAGAATGTCCAAAGTTTCAGCGGGATTTGCAAAATGTTGAGAGGAACTCGAAACATGTCAACCTTGGTTTTGAGAATCTCTCCCGGAGTTTGAGAGATTTGGACGTGAAAGGGTACCAGTCTTGTCGGGGATTGGGAACCCTTCGCCAGAATGTCCAAAGTTTCAGCGGGATTTCCAAAATGTTGAAAGGAACTCGAAACATGTCAACCTTGGTTTTGAGAATCTCTCCCGGAGTTTGAGAGATTTGGACGTGAAAGGGTACCAGTCTTGTCGGGGATCGGGAACCCTTCGCGAGAATGTCCAAAGTTTCAGCGGGATTTCCAAAATGTTGAAAGGAACTCGAAACATGTCAACCTTGGTTTTGAGAATCTCTCCCGGAGTTTGAGAGATTTGGACGTGAAAGGGTACCAGTCTTGTCGGGGATTGGGAACCCTTCGCCAGAATGTCCAAAGTTTCAGCGGGATTTCCAAAATGTTGAAAGGAACTCGAAACATGTCAACCTTGGTTTTGAGAATCTCTCCCGGAGTTTGAGAGATTTGGACGTGAAAGGGTACCAGTCTTGTCGGGGATCGGGAACCCTTCGCGAGAATGTCCAAAGTTTCAGCGGGATTTCCAAAATGTTGAAAGGAACTCGAAACATGTCAACCTTGGTTTTGAGAATCTCTCCCGGAGTTTGAGAGATTTGGACGTGAAAGGGTACCAGTCTTGTCGGGGATTGGGAACCCTTCGCCAGAATGTCCAAAGTTTCAGCGGGATTTCCAAAATGTTGAAAGGAACTCGAAACATGTCAACCTTGGTTTTGAGAATCTCTCCCGGAGTTTGAGAGATTTGGACGTGAAAGGGTACCAGTCTTGTCGGGGATTGGGAACC
Organism: Streptopelia decaocto; assembly: GCF_964273445.1. Taxonomy (NCBI): domain Eukaryota; kingdom Metazoa; phylum Chordata; class Aves; order Columbiformes; family Columbidae; genus Streptopelia; species Streptopelia decaocto. The sequence continues at coordinate 195,328 of NW_028116315.1, forward strand.
CTTCGCGAGAATGTCCAAAGTTTCAGCGGGATTTCCAGAATGTTGAAAGGAACTCGAAACATGTCAACCTTGGTTTTGAGAATCTCTCCCGGAGTTTGAGAGATTTGGACGTGAAAGGGTACCAGTCTTGTCGGGGATCGGGAACCCTTCGCGAGAATGTCCAAAGTTTCAGCGGGATTTCCAAAATGTTGAAAGGAACTCGAAACATGTCAACCTTGGTTTTGAGAATCTCTCCCGGAGTTTGAGAGATTTGGACGTGAAAGGGTACCAGTCTTGTCGGAGATTGGGAACCCTTCGCCAGAATGTCCAAAGTTTCAGCGGGATTTCCAAAATGTTGAAAGGAACTCGAAACATGTCAACCTTGGTTTTGAGAATCTCTCCCGGAGTTTGAGAGATTTGGACGTGAAAGGGTACCAGTCTTGTCGGGGATTGGGAACCCTTCGCCAGAATGTCCAAAGTTTCAGCGGGATTTCCAAAATGTTGAAAGGAACTCGAAACATGTCAACCTTGGTTTTGAGAATCTCTCCCGGAGTTTGAGAGATTTGGACGTGAAAGGGTACCAGTCTTGTCGGGGATTGGGAACCCTTCGCGAGAATGTCCAAAGTTTCAGCGGGATTTCCAGAATGTTGAAAGGAACTTGAAACATGTCAACCTTGGTTTTGAGAATCTCTCCCGGAGTTTGAGAGATTTGGACGTGAAAGGGTACCAGTCTTGTCGGGGATCGGGAACCCTTCGCGAGAATGTCCAAAGTTTCAGCGGGATTTCCAAAATGTTGAAAGGAACTCGAAACATGTCAACCTTGGTTTTGAGAATCTCTCCCGGAGTTTGAGAGATTTGGACGTGAAAGGGTACCAGTCTTGTCGGGGATCGGGAACCCTTCGCGAGAATGTCCAAAGTTTCAGCGGGATTTGCAAAATGTTGAGAGGAACTCGAAACATGTCAACCTTGGTTTTGAGAATCTCTCCCGGAGTTTGAGAGATTTGGACGTGAAAGGGTACCAGTCTTGTCGGGGATTGGGAACCCTTCGCCAGAATGTCCAAAGTTTCAGCGGGATTTCCAAAATGTTGAAAGGAACTCGAAACATGTCAACCTTGGTTTTGAGAATCTCTCCCGGAGTTTGAGAGATTTGGACGTGAAAGGGTACCAGTCTTGTCGGAGATTGGGAACCCTTCGCCAGAATGTCCAAAGTTTCAGCGGGATTTCCAAAATGTTGAAAGGAACTCGAAACATGTCAACCTTGGTTTTGAGAATCTCTCCCGGAGTTTGAGAGATTTGGACGTGAAAGGGTACCAGTCTTGTCGGGGATTGGGAACCCTTCGCCAGAATGTCCAAAGTTTCAGCGGGATTTCCAAAATGTTGAAAGGAACTCGAAACATGTCAACCTTGGTTTTGAGAATGTCTCCCGGAGTTTGAGAGATTTGGACGTGAAAGGGTACCAGTCTTGTCGGGGATCAGGAACCCTTCGCGAGAATGTCCAAAGTTTCAGCGGGATTTGCAAAATGTTGAGAGGAACTCGAAACATGTCAACCTTGGTTTTGAGAATCTCTCCCGGAGTTTGAGAGATTTGGACGTGAAAGGGTACCAGTCTTGTCGGGGATTGGGAACCCTTCGCCAGAATGTCCAAAGTTTCAGCGGGATTTCCAAAATGTTGAAAGGAACTCGAAACATGTCAACCTTGGTTTTGAGAATCTCTCCCGGAGTTTGAGAGATTTGGACGTGAAAGGGTACCAGTCTTGTCGGGGATTGGGAACCCTTCGCCAGAATGTCCAAAGTTTCAGCGGGATTTCCAAAATGTTGAAAGGAACTCGAAACATGTCAAACTTGGTTTTGAGAATCTCTCCCGGAGTTTGAGAGATTTGGACGTGAAAGGGTACCAGTCTTGTCGGGGATCGGGAACCCTTCGCGAGAATGTCCAAAGTTTCAGCGGGATTTCCAAAATGTTGAAAGGAACTCGAAACATGTCAACCTTGGTTTTGAGAATCTCTCCCGGAGTTTGAGAGATTTGGACGTAAAAGGGTACCAGTCTTGTCGGGGATTGGGAACCCTTCGCCAGAATGTCCAAAGTTTCAGCGGGATTTCCAAAATGTTGAAAGGAACTCGAAACATGTCAACCTTGGTTTTGAGAATCTCTCCCGGAGTTTGAGAGATTTGGACGTGAAAGGGTACCAGTCTTGTCGGGGATTGGGAACCCTTCGCGAGAATGTCCAAAGTTTCAGCGGGATTTCCAGAATGTTGAAAGGAACTCGAAACATGTCAACCTTGGTTTTGAGAATCTCTCCCGGAGTTTGAGAGATTTGGACGTGAAAGGGTACCAGTCTTGTCGGGGATCGGGAACCCTTCGCGAGAATGTCCAAAGTTTCAGCGGGATTTCCAAAATGTTGAAAGGAACTCGAAACATGTCAACCTTGGTTTTGAGAATCTCTCCCGGAGTTTGAGAGATTTGGACGTGAAAGGGTACCAGTCTTGTCGGGGATCGGGAACCCTTCGCGAGAATGTCCAAAGTTTCAGCGGGATTTGCAAAATGTTGAGAGGAACTCGAAACATGTCAACCTTGGTTTTGAGAATCTCTCCCGGAGTTTGAGAGATTTGGACGTGAAAGGGTACCAGTCTTGTCGGGGATTGGGAACCCTTCGCCAGAATGTCCAAAGTTTCAGCGGGATTTCCAAAATGTTGAAAGGAACTCGAAACATGTCAACCTTGGTTTTGAGAATCTCTCCCGGAGTTTGAGAGATTTGGACGTGAAAGGGTACCAGTCTTGTCGGAGATTGGGAACCCTTCGCCAGAATGTCCAAAGTTTCAGCGGGATTTCCAAAATGTTGAAAGGAACTCGAAACATGTCAAACTTGGTTTTGAGAATCTCTCCCGGAGTTTGAGAGATTTGGACGTGAAAGGGTACCAGTCTTGTCGGGGATTGGGAACCCTTCGCCAGAATGTCCAAAGTTTCAGCGGGATTTCCAAAATGTTGAAAGGAACTCGAAACATGTCAACCTTGGTTTTGAGAATCTCTCCCGGAGTTTGAGAGATTTGGACGTGAAAGGGTACCAGTCTTGTCGGGGATTGGGATCCCTTCGCGACAATGTCCAAAGTTTCAGCGGGATTTCCAAAATGTTGAAAGGAACTCGAAACATGTCAACCTTGGTTTTGAGAATCTCTCCCGGAGTTTGAGAGATTTGGACGTGAAAGGGTACCAGTCTTGTCGGGGATTGGGAACCCTTCGCGAGAATGTCCAAAGTTTCAGCGGGATTTCCAAAATGTTGAAAGGAACTCGAAACATGTCAACCTTGGTTTTGAGAATCTCTCCCAGAGTTTGAGAGATTTGGACGTGAAAGGGTACCAGTCTTGTCGGGGATCGGGAACCCTTCGCGAGAATGTCCAAAGTTTCAGCGGGATTTCCAAAATGTTGAAAGGAACTCGAAACATGTCAACCTCGGTTTTGAGAATCTCTCCCGGAGTTTGAGAGATTTGGACGTGAAAGGGTACCAGTCTTGTCGGGGATCGGGAACCCTTCGCGAGAATGTCCAAAGTTTCAGCGGGATTTGCAAAATGTTGAGAGGAACTCGAAACATGTCAACCTTGGTTTTGAGAATCTCTCCCGGAGTTTGAGAGATTTGGACGTGAAAGGGTACCAGTCTTGTCGGGGATTGGGAACCCTTCACGAGAATGTCCAAAGTTTCAGCGGGATTTCCAAAATGTTGAAAGGAACTCGAAACATGTCAACCTTGGTTTTGAGAATCTCTCCCGGAGTTTGAGAGATTTGGACGTGAAAGGGTACCAGTCTTGTCGGGGATTGGGAACCCTTCGCGAGAATGTCCAAAGTTTCAGCGGGATTTCCAAAATGTTGAAAGGAACTCGAAACATGTCAACCTTGGTTTTGAGAATCTCTCCCGGAGTTTGAGAGATTTGGACGTGAAAGGGTACCAGTCTTGTCGGGGATTGGGAACCCTTCGCGAGAATGTCCAAAGTTTCAGCGGGATTTGCAAAATGTTGAGAGGAACTCGAAACATGTCAACCTTGGTTTTGAGAATCTCTCCCGGAGTTTGAGAGATTTGGACGTGAAAGGGTACCAGTCTTGTCGGGGATTGGGAACCCTTCGCCAGAATGTCCAAAGTTTCAGCGGGATTTCCAAAATGTTGAAAGGAACTCGAAACATGTCAACCTTGGTTTTGAGAATCTCTCCCGGAGTTTGAGAGATTTGGACGTGAAAGGGTACCAGTCTTGTCGGGGATTGGGAACCCTTCGCCAGAATGTCCAAAGTTTCAGCGGGATTTCCAAAATGTTGGAAGGAACTCGTAACATGTCAAACTTGGTTTTGAGAATCTCTCCCGGAGTTTGAGAGATTTGGACGTGAAAGGGTACCAGTCTTGTCGGGGATCGGGAACCCTTCGCGAGAATGTCCAAAGTTTCAGCGGGATTTCCAAAATGTTGAAAGGAACTCGAAACATGTCAACCTTGGTTTTGAGAATCTCTCCCGGAGTTTGAGAGATTTGGACGTGAAAGGGTACCAGTCTTGTCGGGGATTGGGAACCCTTCGCCAGAATGTCCAAAGTTTCAGCGGGATTTCCAAAATGTTGAAAGGAACTCGAAACATGTCAACCTTGGTTTTGAGAATCTCTCCCGGAGTTTGAGAGATTTGGACGTGAAAGGGTACCAGTCTTGTCGGGGATTGGGAACCCTTCGCGAGAATGTCCAAAGTTTCAGCGGGATTTCCAGAATGTTGAGAGGAACTCGAAACATGTCAACCTTGGTTTTGAGAATCTCTCCCGGAGTTTGAGAGATTTGGACGTGAAAGGGTACCAGTCTTGTCGGGGATTGGGAACCCTTCGCCAGAATGTCCAAAGTTTCAGCGGGATTTCCAAAATGTTGAAAGGAACTCGAAACATGTCAACCTTGGTTTTGAGAATCTCTCCCGGAGTTTGAGAGATTTGGACGTGAAAGGGTACCAGTCTTGTCGGGGATTGGGAACCCTTCGCCAGAATGTCCAAAGTTTCAGCGGGATTTCCAAAATGTTGAAAGGAACTCGTAACATGTCAAACTTGGTTTTGAGAATCTCTCCCGGAGTTTGAGAGATTTGGACGTGAAAGGGTACCAGTCTTGTCGGGGATCGGGAACCCTTCGCGAGAATGTCCAAAGTTTCAGCGGGATTTCCAAAATGTTGAAAGGAACTCGAAACATGTCAACCTTGGTTTTGAGAATCTCTCCCGGAGTTTGAGAGATTTGGACGTGAAAGGGTACCAGTCTTGTCGGGGATTGGGAACCCTTCGCGAGAATGTCCAAAGTTTCAGCGGGATTTCCAAAATGTTGAAAGGAACTCGAAACATGTCAACCTTGGTTTTGAGAATCTCTCCCGGAGTTTGAGAGATTTGGACGTGAAAGGGTACCAGTCTTGTCGGGGATTGGGAACCCTTCGCGAGAATGTCCAAAGTTTCAGCGGGATTTCCAGAATGTTGAAAGGAACTCGAAACATGTCAACCTTGGTTTTGAGAATCTCTCCCGGAGTTTGAGAGATTTGGACGTGAAAGGGTACCAGTCTTGTCGGGGATCGGGAACCCTTCGCGAGAATGTCCAAAGTTTCAGCGGGATTTCCAAAATGTTGAAAGGAACTCGAAACATGTCAACCTTGGTTTTGAGAATCTCTCCCGGAGTTTGAGAGATTTGGACGTGAAAGGGTACCAGTCTTGTCGGGGATCGGGAACCCTTCGCGAGAATGTCCAAAGTTTCAGCGGGATTTGCAAAATGTTGAGAGGAACTCGAAACATGTCAACCTTGGTTTTGAGAATCTCTCCCGGAGTTTGAGAGATTTGGACGTGAAAGGGTACCAGTCTTGTCGGGGATTGGGAACCCTTCGCCAGAATGTCCAAAGTTTCAGCGGGATTTCCAAAATGTTGAAAGGAACTCGAAACGTCAACCTTGGTTTTGAGAATCTCTCCCGGAGTTTGAGAGATTTGGACGTGAAAGGGTACCAGTCTTGTCGGAGATTGGGAACCCTTCGCCAGAATGTCCAAAGTTTCAGCGGGATTTCCAAAATGTTGAAAGGAACTCGAAACATGTCAAACTTGGTTTTGAGAATCTCTCCCGGAGTTTGAGAGATTTGGACGTGAAAGGGTACCAGTCTTGTCGGGGATTGGGAACCCTTCGCGAGAATGTCCAAAGTTTCAGCGGGATTTCCAAAATGTTGAAAGGAACTCGAAACATGTCAACCTTGGTTTTGAGAATCTCTCCCGGAGTTTGAGAGATTTGGACGTGAAAGGGTACCAGTCTTGTCGGGGATTGGGATCCCTTCGCGACAATGTCCAAAGTTTCAGCGGGATTTCCAAAATGTTGAAAGGAACTCGAAACATGTCAACCTTGGTTTTGAGAATCTCTCCCGGAGTTTGAGAGATTTGGACGTGAAAGGGTACCAGTCTTGTCGGGGATTGGGAACCCTTCGCGAGAATGTCCAAAGTTTCAGCGGGATTTCCAAAATGTTGAAAGGAACTCGAAACATGTCAACCTTGGTTTTGAGAATCTCTCCCAGAGTTTGAGAGATTTGGACGTGAAAGGGTACCAGTCTTGTCGGGGATCGGGAACCCTTCGCGAGAATGTCCAAAGTTTCAGCGGGATTTCCAAAATGTTGAAAGGAACTCGAAACATGTCAACCTCGGTTTTGAGAATCTCTCCCGGAGTTTGAGAGATTTGGACGTGAAAGGGTACCAGTCTTGTCGGGGATCGGGAACCCTTCGCGAGAATGTCCAAAGTTTCAGCGGGATTTGCAAAATGTTGAGAGGAACTCGAAACATGTCAACCTTGGTTTTGAGAATCTCTCCCGGAGTTTGAGAGATTTGGACGTGAAAGGGTACCAGTCTTGTCGGGGATTGGGAACCCTTCACGAGAATGTCCAAAGTTTCAGCGGGATTTCCAAAATGTTGAAAGGAACTCGAAACATGTCAACCTTGGTTTTGAGAATCTCTCCCGGAGTTTGAGAGATTTGGACGTGAAAGGGTACCAGTCTTGTCGGGGATTGGGAACCCTTCGCGAGAATGTCCAAAGTTTCAGCGGGATTTCCAAAATGTTGAAAGGAACTCGAAACATGTCAACCTTGGTTTTGAGAATCTCTCCCGGAGTTTGAGAGATTTGGACGTGAAAGGGTACCAGTCTTGTCGGGGATTGGGAACCCTTCGCGAGAATGTCCAAAGTTTCAGCGGGATTTCCAGAATGTTGAAAGGAACTCGAAACATGTCAACCTTGGTTTTGAGAATCTCTCCCGGAGTTTGAGAGATTTGGACGTGAAAGGGTACCAGTCTTGTCGGGGATCGGGAACCCTTCGCGAGAATGTCCAAAGTTTCAGCGGGATTTCCAAAATGTTGAAAGGAACTCGAAACATGTCAACCTTGGTTTTGAGAATCTCTCCCGGAGTTTGAGAGATTTGCACGTGAAAGGGTACCAGTCTTGTCGGGGATCGGGAAGCCTTCGCGAGAATGTCCAAAGTTTCAGCGGGATTTGCAAAATGTTGAGAGAAACTCGAAACATGTCAACCTTGGTTTTGAGAATCTCTCCCGGAGTTTGAGAGATTTGGACGTGAAAGGGTACCAGTCTTGTCGGGGATTGGGAACCCTTCGCCAGAATGTCCAAAGTTTCAGCGGGATTTCCAAAATGTTGAAAGGAACTCGAAACATGTCAACCTTGGTTTTGAGAATCTCTCCCGGAGTTTGAGAGATTTGGACGTGAAAGGGTACCAGTCTTGTCGGGGATTGGGAACCCTTCGCGAGAATGTCCAAAGTTTCAGCGGGATTTCCAAAATGTTGAAAGGAACTTGAAACATGTCAACCTTGGTTTTGAGAATCTCTCCCGGAGTTTGAGAGATTTGGACGTGAAAGGGTACCAGTCTTGTCGTGGATCGGGAACCCTTCGCGAGAATGTCCAAAGTTTCAGCGGGATTTCCAAAATGTTGAAAGGAACTCGAAACATGTCAACCTTGGTTTTGAGAATCTCTCCCGGAGTTTGAGAGATTTGGACGTGAAAGGGTACCAGTCTTGTCGGGGATCGGGAACCCTTCGCGAGAATGTCCAAAGTTTCAGCGGGATTTGCAAAATGTTGAGAGGAACTCGAAACATGTCAACCTTGGTTTTGAGAATCTCTCCCGGAGTTTGAGAGATTTGGACGTGAAAGGGTACCAGTCTTGTCGGGGATTGGGAACCCTTCGCCAGAATGTCCAAAGTTTCAGCGGGATTTCCAAAATGTTGAAAGGAACTCGAAACATGTCAACCTTGGTTTTGAGAATCTCTCCCGGAGTTTGAGAGATTTGGACGTGAAAGGGTACCAGTCTTGTCGGAGATTGGGAACCCTTCGCCAGAATGTCCAAAGTTTCAGCGGGATTTCCAAAATGTTGAAAGGAACTCGAAACATGTCAACCTTGGTTTTGAGAATCTCTCCCGGAGTTTGAGAGATTTGGACGTGAAAGGGTACCAGTCTTGTCGGGGATCGGGAACCCTTCGCGAGAATGTCCAAAGTTTCAGCGGGATTTGCAAAATGTTGAGAGGAACTCGAAACATGTCAACCTTGGTTTTGAGAATCTCTCCCGGAGTTTGAGAGATTTGGACGTGAAAGGGTACCAGTCTTGTCGGGGATTGGGAACCCTTCGCGAGAATGTCCAAAGTTTCAGCGGGATTTCCAAAATGTTGAAAGGAACTCGAAACATGTCAACCTTGGTTTTGAGAATCTCTCCCGGAGTTTGAGAGATTTGGACGTGAAAGGGTACCAGTCTTGTCGGAGATTGGGAACCCTTCGCCAGAATGTCCAAAGTTTCAGCGGGATTTCCAAAATGTTGAAAGGAACTCGAAACATGTCAAACTTGGTTTTGAGAATCTCTCCCGGAGTTTGAGAGATTTGGACGTGAAAGGGTACCAGTCTTGTCGGGGATCGGGAACCCTTCGCGAGAATGTCCAAAGTTTCAGCGGGATTTCCAAAATGTTGAAAGGAACTCGAAACATGTCAACCTTGGTTTTGAGAATCTCTCCCGGAGTTTGAGAGATTTGGACGTGAAAGGGTACCAGTCTTGTCGGGGATTGGGAACCCTTTGCCAGAATGTCCAAAGTTTCAGCGGGATTTCCAAAATGTTGAAAGGAACTCGAAACATGTCAACCTTGGTTTTGAGAATCTCTCCCGGAGTTTGAGAGATTTGGACGTGAAAGGGTACCAGTCTTGTCGGGGATTGGGATCCCTTCGCGACAATGTCCAAAGTTTCAGCGGGATTTCCAAAATGTTGAAAGGAACTCGAAACATGTCAACCTTGGTTTTGAGAATCTCTCCCGGAGTTTGAGAGATTTGGACGTGAAAGGGTACCAGTCTTGTCGGGGATTGGGAACCCTTCGCGAGAATGTCCAAAGTTTCAGCGGGATTTCCGAAATGTTGAAAGGAACTCGAAACATGTCAACCTTGGTTTTGAGAATCTCTCCCAGAGTTTGAGAGATTTGGACGTGAAAGGGTACCAGTCTTGTCGGGGATCGGGAACCCTTCGCGAGAATGTCCAAAGTTTCAGCGGGATTTCCAAAATGTTGAAAGGAACTCGAAACATGTCAACCTCGGTTTTGAGAATCTCTCCCGGAGTTTGAGAGATTTGGACGTGAAAGGGTACCAGTCTTGTCGGGGATCGGGAACCCTTCGCGAGAATGTCCAAAGTTTCAGCGGGATTTGCAAAATGTTGAGAGGAACTCGAAACATGTCAACCTTGGTATTGAGAATCTCTCCCGGAGTTTGAGAGATTTGGACGTGAAAGGGTACCAGTCTTGTCGGGGATTGGGAACCCTTCCCCAGAATGTCCAAAGTTTCAGCGGGATTTCCAAAATGTTGAAAGGAACTCGAAACATGTCAACCTTGGTTTTGAGAATCTCTCCCGGAGTTTGAGAGATTTGGACGTGAAAGGGTACCAGTCTTGTCGGGGATTGGGAACCCTTCGCGAGAATGTCCAAAGTTTCAGCGGGATTTCCAAAATGTTGAAAGGAACTCGAAACATGTCAACCTTGGTTTTGAGAATCTCTCCCGGAGTTTGAGAGATTTGGACGTGAAAGGGTACCAGTCTTGTCGGGGATTGGGAACCCTTCGCGAGAATGTCCAAAGTTTCAGCGGGATTTCCAAAATGTTGAAAGGAACTCGAAACATGTCAACCTTGGTTTTGAGAATCTCTCCCGGAGTTTGAGAGATTTGGACGTGAAAGGTTACCAGTCTTATCAGGGATTGGGAACCCTTCGCGAGAATGTCCAAAGTTTCAGCGGGATTTCCAAAATGTTGAAAGGAACTCTAAACATGTCAACCTTGGTTTTGAGAATCTCTCCCGGAGTTTGAGAGATTTGGACGTGAAAGGGTACCAGTCTTGTCGGGGATTGGGAACCCTTCGCGAGAATGTCCAAAGTTTCAGCGGGATTTCCAAAATGTTGAAAGGAACTCGAAACATGTCAACCTTGGTTTTGAGAATCTCTCCCGGAGTTTGAGAGATTTGGACGTGAAAGGTTACCAGTCTTGTCAGGGATTGGGAACCCTTCGCGAGAATGTCCAAAGTTTCAGCGGGATTTCCAAAATGTTGAAAGGAACTCGAAACATGTCAACCTTGGTTTTGAGAATCTCTCCCGGAGTTTGAGAGATTTGGACGTGAAAGGGTACCAGTCTTGTCGGGGATTGGGAACCCTTCGCCAGAATGTCCAAAGTTTCAGCGGGATTTCAAAAATGTTGAAAGGAACTCGAAACATGTCAACCTTGGTTTTGAGAATCTCTCCCGGAGTTTGAGAGATTTGGACGTGAAAGGGTACCAGTCTTGTCGGGGATTGGGAACCCTTCGCGAGAATGTCCAAAGTTTCAGCGGGATTTGCAAAATGTTGAGAGGAACTCGAAACATGTCAACCTTGGTTTTGAGAATCTCTCCCGGAGTTTGAGAGATTTGGACGTGAAAGGGTACCAGTCTTGTCGGGGATCGGGAACCCTTCGCGAGAATGTCCAAAGTTTCAGCGGGATTTCCAAAATGTTGAAAGGAACTCGAAACATGTCAACCTTGGTTTTGAGAATCTCTCCCGGAGATTGAGAGATTTGGACGTGAAAGGGTACCAGTCTTGTCGGAGATTGGGAACCCTTCGCCAGAATGTCCAAAGTTTCAGCGGGATTTCCAAAATGTTGAAAGGAACTCGAAACATGTCAAACTTGGTTTTGAGAATCTCTCCCGGAGTTTGAGAGATTTGGACGTGAAAGGGTACCAGTCTTGTCGGGGATTGGGAACCCTTCGCCAGAATGTCCAAAGTTTCAGCGGGATTTCAAAAATGTTGAAAGGAACTCGAAACATGTCAACCTTGGTTTTGAGAATCTCTCCCGGAGTTTGAGAGATTTGGACGTGAAAGGGTACCAGTCTTGTCGGGGATTGGGAACCCTTCGCGAGAATGTCCAAAGTTTCAGCGGGATTTGCAAAATGTTGAGAGGAACTCGAAACATGTCAACCTTGGTTTTGAGAATCTCTCCCGGAGTTTGAGAGATTTGGACGTGAAAGGGTACCAGTCTTGTCGGGGATCGGGAACCCTTCGCGAGAATGTCCAAAGTTTCAGCGGGATTTCCAAAATGTTGAAAGGAACTCGAAACATGTCAACCTTGGTTTTGAGAATCTCTCCCGGAGATTGAGAGATTTGGACGTGAAAGGGTACCAGTCTTGTCGGAGATTGGGAACCCTTCGCCAGAATGTCCAAAGTTTCAGCGGGATTTCCAAAATGTTGAAAGGAACTCGAAACATGTCAAACTTGGTTTTGAGAATCTCTCCCGGAGTTTGAGAGATTTGGACGTGAAAGGGTACCAGTCTTGTCGGGGATCGGGAACCCTTCGCGAGAATGTCCAAAGTTTCAGCGGGATTTCCAAAATGTTGAAAGGAACTCGAAACATGTCAACCTTGGTTTTGAGAATCTCTCCCGGAGTTTGAGAGATTTGGACGTGAAAGGGTACCAGTCTTGTCGGGGATTGGGAACCCTTTGCCAGAATGTCCAAAGTTTCAGCGGGATTTCCAAAATGTTGAAAGGAACTCGAAACATGTCAACCTTGGTTTTGAGAATCTCTCCCGGAGTTTGAGAGATTTGGACGTGAAAGGGTACCAGTCTTGTCGGGGATTGGGATCCCTTCGCGACAATGTCCAAAGTTTCAGCGGGATTTCCAAAATGTTGAAAGGAACTCGAAACATGTCAACCTTGGTTTTGAGAATCTCTCCCGGAGTTTGAGAGATTTGGACGTGAAAGGGTACCAGTCTTGTCGGGGATTGGGAACCCTTCGCGAGAATGTCCAAAGTTTCAGCGGGATTTCCGAAATGTTGAAAGGAACTCGAAACATGTCAACCTTGGTTTTGAGAATCTCTCCCAGAGTTTGAGAGATTTGGACGTGAAAGGGTACCAGTCTTGTCGGGGATCGGGAACCCTTCGCGAGAATGTCCAAAGTTTCAGCGGGATTTCCAAAATGTTGAAAGGAACTCGAAACATGTCAACCTCGGTTTTGAGAATCTCTCCCGGAGTTTGAGAGATTTGGACGTGAAAGGGTACCAGTCTTGTCGGGGATCGGGAACCCTTCGCGAGAATGTCCAAAGTTTCAGCGGGATTTGCAAAATGTTGAGAGGAACTCGAAACATGTCAACCTTGGTATTGAGAATCTCTCCCGGAGTTTGAGAGATTTGGACGTGAAAGGGTACCAGTCTTGTCGGGGATTGGGAACCCTTCCCCAGAATGTCCAAAGTTTCAGCGGGATTTCCAAAATGTTGAAAGGAACTCGAAACATGTCAACCTTGGTTTTGAGAATCTCTCCCGGAGTTTGAGAGATTTGGACGTGAAAGGGTACCAGTCTTGTCGGGGATTGGGAACCCTTCGCGAGAATGTCCAAAGTTTCAGCGGGATTTCCAAAATGTTGAAAGGAACTCGAAACATGTCAACCTTGGTTTTGAGAATCTCTCCCGGAGTTTGAGAGATTTGGACGTGAAAGGGTACCAGTCTTGTCGGGGATTGGGAACCCTTCGCGAGAATGTCCAAAGTTTCAGCGGGATTTCCAAAATGTTGAAAGGAACTCGAAACATGTCAACCTTGGTTTTGAGAATCTCTCCCGGAGTTTGAGAGATTTGGACGTGAAAGGTTACCAGTCTTATCAGGGATTGGGAACCCTTCGCGAGAATGTCCAAAGTTTCAGCGGGATTTCCAAAATGTTGAAAGGAACTCTAAACATGTCAACCTTGGTTTTGAGAATCTCTCCCGGAGTTTGAGAGATTTGGACGTGAAAGGGTACCAGTCTTGTCGGGGATTGGGAACCCTTCGCGAGAATGTCCAAAGTTTCAGCGGGATTTCCAAAATGTTGAAAGGAACTCGAAACATGTCAACCTTGGTTTTGAGAATCTCTCCCGGAGTTTGAGAGATTTGGACGTGAAAGGTTACCAGTCTTGTCAGGGATTGGGAACCCTTCGCGAGAATGTCCAAAGTTTCAGCGGGATTTCCAAAATGTTGAAAGGAACTCGAAACATGTCAACCTTGGTTTTGAGAATCTCTCCCGGAGTTTGAGAGATTTGGACGTGAAAGGGTACCAGTCTTGTCGGGGATTGGGAACCCTTCGCCAGAATGTCCAAAGTTTCAGCGGGATTTCAAAAATGTTGAAAGGAACTCGAAACATGTCAACCTTGGTTTTGAGAATCTCTCCCGGAGTTTGAGAGATTTGGACGTGAAAGGGTACCAGTCTTGTCGGGGATTGGGAACCCTTCGCGAGAATGTCCAAAGTTTCAGCGGGATTTGCAAAATGTTGAGAGGAACTCGAAACATGTCAACCTTGGTTTTGAGAATCTCTCCCGGAGTTTGAGAGATTTGGACGTGAAAGGGTACCAGTCTTGTCGGGGATCGGGAACCCTTCGCGAGAATGTCCAAAGTTTCAGCGGGATTTCCAAAATGTTGAAAGGAACTCGAAACATGTCAACCTTGGTTTTGAGAATCTCTCCCGGAGATTGAGAGATTTGGACGTGAAAGGGTACCAGTCTTGTCGGAGATTGGGAACCCTTCGCCAGAATGTCCAAAGTTTCAGCGGGATTTCCAAAATGTTGAAAGGAACTCGAAACATGTCAAACTTGGTTTTGAGAATCTCTCCCGGAGTTTGAGAGATTTGGACGTGAAAGGGTACCAGTCTTGTCGGGGATCGGGAACCCTTCGCGAGAATGTCCAAAGTTTCAGCGGGATTTCCAAAATGTTGAAAGGAACTCGAAACATGTCAACCTTGGTTTTGAGAATCTCTCCCGGAGTTTGAGAGATTTGGACGTGAAAGGGTACCAGTCTTGTCGGGGATTGGGAACCCTTCGCGAGAATGTCCAAAGTTTCAGCGGGATTTCCAAAATGTTGAAAGGAACTCGAAACATGTCAACCTTGGTTTTGAGAATCTCTCCCGGAGTTTGAGAGATTTGGACGTGAAAGGGTACCAGTCTTGTCGGGGATTGGGAACCCTTCCCCAGAATGTCCAAAGTTTCAGCGGGATTTCCAAAATGTTGAAAGGAACTCGAAACATGTCAACCTTGGTTTTGAGAATCTCTCCCGGAGTTTGAGAGATTTGGACGTGAAAGGGTACCAGTCTTGTCGGGGATCGGGAACCCTTCGCGAGAATGTCCAAAGTTTCAGCGGGATTTGCAAAATGTTGAGAGGAACTCGAAACATGTCAACCTTGGTTTTGAGAATCTCTCCCGGAGTTTGAGAGATTTGGACGTGAAAGGGTACCAGTCTTGTCGGGGATTGGGAACCCTTCGCGAGAATGTCCAAAGTTTCAGCGGGATTTCCAAAATGTTGAAAGGAACTCGAAACATGTCAACCTTGGTTTTGAGAATCTCTCCCGGAGTTTGAGAGATTTGGACGTGAAAGGGTACCAGTCTTGTCGGAGATTGGGAACCCTTCGCCAGAATGTCCAAAGTTTCAGCGGGATTTCCAAAATGTTGAAAGGAACTCGAAACATGTCAAACTTGGTTTTGAGAATCGCTCCCAGAGTTTGAGAGATTTGGACGTGAAAGGGTACCAGTCTTGTCGGGGATCGGGAACCCTTCGCGAGAATGTCCAAAGTTTCAGCGGGATTTCCAAAATGTTGAAAGGAACTCGAAACATGTCAACCTTGGTTTTGAGAATCTCTCCCGGAGTTTGAGAGATTTGGACGTGAAAGGGTACCAGTCTTGTCGGGGATTGGGAACCCTTCGCCAGAATGTCCAAAGTTTCAGCGGGATTTCCAAAATGTTGAAAGGAACTCGAAACATGTCAACCTCGGTTTTGAGAATCTCTCCCGGAGTTTGAGAGATTTGGACGTGAAAGGGTACCAGTCTTGTCGGGGATCGGGAACCCTTCGCGAGAATGTCCAAAGTTTCAGCGGGATTTGCAAAATGTTGAGAGGAACTCGAAACATGTCAACCTTGGTTTTGAGAATCTCTCCCGGAGTTTGAGAGATTTGGACGTGAAAGGGTACCAGTCTTGTCGGGGATTGGGAACCCTTCGCGAGAATGTCCAAAGTTTCAGCGGGATTTCCAAAATGTTGAAAGGAACTCGAAACATGTCAACCTTGGTTTTGAGAATCTCTCCCGGAGTTTGAGAGATTTGGACGTGAAAGGGTACCAGTCTTGTCGGAGATTGGGAACCCTTCGCCAGAATGTCCAAAGTTTCAGCGGGATTTCCAAAATGTTGAAAGGAACTCGAAACATGTCAAACTTGGTTTTGAGAATCTCTCCCGGAGTTTGAGAGATTTGGACGTGAAAGGGTACCAGTCTTGTCGGGGATCGGGAACCCTTCGCGAGAATGTCCAAAGTTTCAGCGGGATTTCCAAAATGTTGAAAGGAACTCGAAACATGTCAACCTTGGTTTTGAGAATCTCTCCCGGAGTTTGAGAGATTTGGACGTGAAAGGGTACCAGTCTTGTCGGGGATTGGGAACCCTTTGCCAGAATGTCCAAAGTTTCAGCGGGATTTCCAAAATGTTGAAAGGAACTCGAAACATGTCAACCTTGGTTTTGAGAATCTCTCCCGGAGTTTGAGAGATTTGGACGTGAAAGGGTACCAGTCTTGTCGGGGATTGGGATCCCTTCGCGACAATGTCCAAAGTTTCAGCGGGATTTCCAAAATGTTGAAAGGAACTCGAAACATGTCAACCTTGGTTTTGAGAATCTCTCCCGGAGTTTGAGAGATTTGGACGTGAAAGGGTACCAGTCTTGTCGGGGATTGGGAACCCTTCGCGAGAATGTCCAAAGTTTCAGCGGGATTTCCAAAATGTTGAAAGGAACTCGAAACATGTCAACCTTGGTTTTGAGAATCTCTCCCGGAGTTTGAGAGATTTGGACGTGAAAGGGTACCAGTCTTGTCGGGGATCGGGAACCCTTCGCGAGAATGTCCAAAGTTTCAGCGGGATTTCCAAAATGTTGAAAGGAACTCGAAACATGTCAACCTCGGTTTTGAGAATCTCTCCCGGAGTTTGAGAGATTTGGACGTGAAAGGGTACCAGTCTTGTCGGGGATCGAGAACCCTTCGCGAGAATGTCCAAAGTTTCAGCGGGATTTGCAAAATGTTGAGAGGAACTCGAAACATGTCAACCTTGGTTTTGAGAATCTCTCCCGGAGTTTGAGAGATTTGGACGTGAAAGGGTACCAGTCTTGTCGGGGATTGGGAACCCTTCCCCAGAATGTCCAAAGTTTCAGCGGGATTTCCAAAATGTTGAAAGGAACTCGAAACATGTCAACCTTGGTTTTGAGAATCTCTCCCGGAGTTTGAGAGATTTGGACGTGAAAGGGTACCAGTCTTGTCGGGGATTGGGAACCCTTCGCGAGAATGTCCAAAGTTTCAGCGGGATTTCCAAAATGTTGAAAGGAACTCGAAACATGTCAACCTTGGTTTTGAGAATCTCTCCCGGAGTTTGAGAGATTTGGACGTGAAAGGGTACCAGTCTTGTCGGGGATTGGGAACCCTTCGCGAGAATGTCCAAAGTTTCAGCGGGATTTCCAAAATGTTGAAAGGAACTCGAAACATGTCAACCTTGGTTTTGAGAATCTCTCCCGGAGTTTGAGAGATTTGGACGTGAAAGGGTACCAGTCTTATCAGGGATTGGGAACCCTTCGCGAGAATGTCCAAAGTTTCAGCGGGATTTCCAAAATGTTGAAAGGAACTCTAAACATGTCAACCTTGGTTTTGAGAATCTCTCCCGGAGTTTGAGAGATTTGGACGTGAAAGGGTACCAGTCTTGTCGGGGATTGGGAACCCTTCGCGAGAATGTCCAAAGTTTCAGCGGGATTTCCAAAATGTTGAAAGGAACTCGAAACATGTCAACCTTGGTTTTGAGAATCTCTCCCGGAGTTTGAGAGATTTGGACGTGAAAGGTTACCAGTCTTGTCAGGGATTGGGAACCCTTCGCGAGAATGTCCAAAGTTTCAGCGGGATTTCCAAAATGTTGAAAGGAACTCGAAACATGTCAACCTTGGTTTTGAGAATCTCTCCCGGAGTTTGAGAGATTTGGACGTGAAAGGGTACCAGTCTTGTCGGGGATTGGGAACCCTTCGCGAGAATGTCCAAAGTTTCAGCGGGATTTCCAAAATGTTGAAAGGAACTCGAAACATGTCAACCTTGGTTTTGAGAATCTCTCCCGGAGTTTGAGAGATTTGGACGTGAAAGGGTACCAGTCTTGTCGGGGATTGGGAACCCTTCGCCAGAATGTCCAAAGTTTCAGCGGGATTTCCAAAATGTTGAAAGGAACTCGAAACATGTCAACCTTGGTTTTGAGAATCTCTCCCGGAGTTTGAGAGATTTGGACGTGAAAGGGTACCAGTCTTGTCGGGGATTGGGAACCCTTCGTGAGAATGTCCAAAGTTTCAGCGGGATTTCCAAAATGTTGAAAGGAACTCGAAACATGTCAACCTTGGTTTTGAGAATCTCTCCCGGAGTTTGAGAGATTTGGACGTGAAAGGGTACCAGTCTTGTCGGGGATTGGGAACCCTTCGCGAGAATGTCCAAAGTTTCAGCGGGATTTCCAAAATGTTGAAAGGAACTCGAAACATGTCAACCTTGGTTTTGAGAATCTCTCCCGGAGTTTGAGAGATTTGGACGTGAAAGGTTACCAGTCTTGTCAGGGATTGGGAACCCTTCGCGAGAATGTCCAAAGTTTCAGCGGGATTTCCAAAATGTTGAAAGGAACTCGAAACATGTCAACCTTGGTTTTGAGAATCTCTCCCGGAGTTTGAGAGATTTGGACGTGAAAGGGTACCAGTCTTGTCGGGGATTGGGAACCCTTCGCCAGAATGTCCAAAGTTTCAGCGGGATTTCAAAAATGTTGAAAGGAACTCGAAACATGTCAACCTTGGTTTTGAGAATCTCTCCCGGAGTTTGAGAGATTTGGACGTGAAAGGGTACCAGTCTTGTCGGGGATTGGGAACCCTTCGCGAGAATGTCCAAAGTTTCAGCGGGATTTGCAAAATGTTGAGAGGAACTCGAAACATGTCAACCTTGGTTTTGAGAATCTCTCCCGGAGTTTGAGAGATTTGGACGTGAAAGGGTACCAGTCTTGTCGGGGATCGGGAACCCTTCGCGAGAATGTCCAAAGTTTCAGCGGGATTTCCAAAATGTTGAAAGGAACTCGAAACATGTCAACCTTGGTTTTGAGAATCTCTCCCGGAGATTGAGAGATTTGGACGTGAAAGGGTACCAGTCTTGTCGGAGATTGGGAACCCTTCGCCAGAATGTCCAAAGTTTCAGCGGGATTTCCAAAATGTTGAAAGGAACTCGAAACATGTCAAACTTGGTTTTGAGAATCTCTCCCGGAGTTTGAGAGATTTGGACGTGAAAGGGTACCAGTCTTGTCGGGGATCGGGAACCCTTCGCGAGAATGTCCAAAGTTTCAGCGGGATTTCCAAAATGTTGAAAGGAACTCGAAACATGTCAACCTTGGTTTTGAGAATCTCTCCCGGAGTTTGAGAGATTTGGACGTGAAAGGGTACCAGTCTTGTCGGGGATTGGGAACCCTTCGCGAGAATGTCCAAAGTTTCAGCGGGATTTCCAAAATGTTGAAAGGAACTCGAAACATGTCAACCTTGGTTTTGAGAATCTCTCCCGGAGTTTGAGAGATTTGGACGTGAAAGGGTACCAGTCTTGTCGGGGATTGGGAACCCTTCCCCAGAATGTCCAAAGTTTCAGCGGGATTTCCAAAATGTTGAAAGGAACTCGAAACATGTCAACCTTGGTTTTGAGAATCTCTCCCGGAGTTTGAGAGATTTGGACGTGAAAGGGTACCAGTCTTGTCGGGGATCGGGAACCCTTCGCGAGAATGTCCAAAGTTTCAGCGGGATTTGCAAAATGTTGAGAGGAACTCGAAACATGTCAACCTTGGTTTTGAGAATCTCTCCCGGAGTTTGAGAGATTTGGACGTGAAAGGGTACCAGTCTTGTCGGGGATTGGGAACCCTTCGCGAGAATGTCCAAAGTTTCAGCGGGATTTCCAAAATGTTGAAAGGAACTCGAAACATGTCAACCTTGGTTTTGAGAATCTCTCCCGGAGTTTGAGAGATTTGGACGTGAAAGGGTACCAGTCTTGTCGGAGATTGGGAACCCTTCGCCAGAATGTCCAAAGTTTCAGCGGGATTTCCAAAATGTTGAAAGGAACTCGAAACATGTCAAACTTGGTTTTGAGAATCTCTCCCAGAGTTTGAGAGATTTGGACGTGAAAGGGTACCAGTCTTGTCGGGGATCGGGAACCCTTCGCGAGAATGTCCAAAGTTTCAGCGGGATTTCCAAAATGTTGAAAGGAACTCGAAACATGTCAACCTTGGTTTTGAGAATCTCTCCCGGAGTTTGAGAGATTTGGACGTGAAAGGGTACCAGTCTTGTCGGGGATTGGGAACCCTTCGCCAGAATGTCCAAAGTTTCAGCGGGATTTCCAAAATGTTGAAAGGAACTCGAAACATGTCAACCTCGGTTTTGAGAATCTCTCCCGGAGTTTGAGAGATTTGGACGTGAAAGGGTACCAGTCTTGTCGGGGATCGGGAACCCTTCGCGAGAATGTCCAAAGTTTCAGCGGGATTTGCAAAATGTTGAGAGGAACTCGAAACATGTCAACCTTGGTTTTGAGAATCTCTCCCGGAGTTTGAGAGATTTGGACGTGAAAGGGTACCAGTCTTGTCGGGGATTGGGAACCCTTCGCGAGAATGTCCAAAGTTTCAGCGGGATTTCCAAAATGTTGAAAGGAACTCGAAACATGTCAACCTTGGTTTTGAGAATCTCTCCCGGAGTTTGAGAGATTTGGACGTGAAAGGGTACCAGTCTTGTCGGAGATTGGGAACCCTTCGCCAGAATGTCCAAAGTTTCAGCGGGATTTCCAAAATGTTGAAAGGAACTCGAAACATGTCAAACTTGGTTTTGAGAATCTCTCCCGGAGTTTGAGAGATTTGGACGTGAAAGGGTACCAGTCTTGTCGGGGATCGGGAACCCTTCGCGAGAATGTCCAAAGTTTCAGCGGGATTTCCAAAATGTTGAAAGGAACTCGAAACATGTCAACCTTGGTTTTGAGAATCTCTCCCGGAGTTTGAGAGATTTGGACGTGAAAGGGTACCAGTCTTGTCGGGGATTGGGAACCCTTTGCCAGAATGTCCAAAGTTTCAGCGGGATTTCCAAAATGTTGAAAGGAACTCGAAACATGTCAACCTTGGTTTTGAGAATCTCTCCCGGAGTTTGAGAGATTTGGACGTGAAAGGGTACCAGTCTTGTCGGGGATTGGGATCCCTTCGCGACAATGTCCAAAGTTTCAGCGGGATTTCCAAAATGTTGAAAGGAACTCGAAACATGTCAACCTTGGTTTTGAGAATCTCTCCCGGAGTTTGAGAGATTTGGACGTGAAAGGGTACCAGTCTTGTCGGGGATTGGGAACCCTTCGCGAGAATGTCCAAAGTTTCAGCGGGATTTCCAAAATGTTGAAAGGAACTCGAAACATGTCAACCTTGGTTTTGAGAATCTCTCCCGGAGTTTGAGAGATTTGGACGTGAAAGGGTACCAGTCTTGTCGGGGATCGGGAACCCTTCGCGAGAATGTCCAAAGTTTCAGCGGGATTTCCAAAATGTTGAAAGGAACTCGAAACATGTCAACCTCGGTTTTGAGAATCTCTCCCGGAGTTTGAGAGATTTGGACGTGAAAGGGTACCAGTCTTGTCGGGGATCGAGAACCCTTCGCGAGAATGTCCAAAGTTTCAGCGGGATTTGCAAAATGTTGAGAGGAACTCGAAACATGTCAACCTTGGTTTTGAGAATCTCTCCCGGAGTTTGAGAGATTTGGACGTGAAAGGGTACCAGTCTTGTCGGGGATTGGGAACCCTTCCCCAGAATGTCCAAAGTTTCAGCGGGATTTCCAAAATGTTGAAAGGAACTCGAAACATGTCAACCTTGGTTTTGAGAATCTCTCCCGGAGTTTGAGAGATTTGGACGTGAAAGGGTACCAGTCTTGTCGGGGATTGGGAACCCTTCGCGAGAATGTCCAAAGTTTCAGCGGGATTTCCAAAATGTTGAAAGGAACTCGAAACATGTCAACCTTGGTTTTGAGAATCTCTCCCGGAGTTTGAGAGATTTGGACGTGAAAGGGTACCAGTCTTGTCGGGGATTGGGAACCCTTCGCGAGAATGTCCAAAGTTTCAGCGGGATTTCCAAAATGTTGAAAGGAACTCGAAACATGTCAACCTTGGTTTTGAGAATCTCTCCCGGAGTTTGAGAGATTTGGACGTGAAAGGGTACCAGTCTTATCAGGGATTGGGAACCCTTCGCGAGAATGTCCAAAGTTTCAGCGGGATTTCCAAAATGTTGAAAGGAACTCTAAACATGTCAACCTTGGTTTTGAGAATCTCTCCCGGAGTTTGAGAGATTTGGACGTGAAAGGGTACCAGTCTTGTCGGGGATTGGGAACCCTTCGCGAGAATGTCCAAAGTTTCAGCGGGATTTCCAAAATGTTGAAAGGAACTCGAAACATGTCAACCTTGGTTTTGAGAATCTCTCCCGGAGTTTGAGAGATTTGGACGTGAAAGGTTACCAGTCTTGTCAGGGATTGGGAACCCTTCGCGAGAATGTCCAAAGTTTCAGCGGGATTTCCAAAATGTTGAAAGGAACTCGAAACATGTCAACCTTGGTTTTGAGAATCTCTCCCGGAGTTTGAGAGATTTGGACGTGAAAGGGTACCAGTCTTGTCGGGGATTGGGAACCCTTCGCGAGAATGTCCAAAGTTTCAGCGGGATTTCCAAAATGTTGAAAGGAACTCGAAACATGTCAACCTTGGTTTTGAGAATCTCTCCCGGAGTTTGAGAGATTTGGACGTGAAAGGGTACCAGTCTTGTCGGGGATTGGGAACCCTTCGCCAGAATGTCCAAAGTTTCAGCGGGATTTCCAAAATGTTGAAAGGAACTCGAAACATGTCAACCTTGGTTTTGAGAATCTCTCCCGGAGTTTGAGAGATTTGGACGTGAAAGGGTACCAGTCTTGTCGGGGATTGGGAACCCTTCGTGAGAATGTCCAAAGTTTCAGCGGGATTTCCAAAATGTTGAAAGGAACTCGAAACATGTCAACCTTGGTTTTGAGAATCTCTCCCGGAGTTTGAGAGATTTGGACGTGAAAGGGTACCAGTCTTGTCGGGGATCGGGAACCCTTCACGAGAATGTCCAAAATTTCAGCGGGATTTCCAAAATGTTGAAAGGAACTCGAAACATGTCAACCTTGGTTTTGAGAATCTCTCCCGGAGTTTGAGAGATTTGGACGTGAAAGGGTATCAGTCTTATCGGGGATCGGGAACCCTTCGCGAGAATGTCCA
The DNA here is from genome assembly GCF_964273445.1 of Streptopelia decaocto. Lineage (NCBI taxonomy): Eukaryota > Metazoa > Chordata > Aves > Columbiformes > Columbidae > Streptopelia > Streptopelia decaocto. Next base: position 218,119 of record NW_028116315.1, read on the forward strand.
AAGTTTCAGCGGGATTTCCAAAATGTTGAAAGGAACTCGAAACATGTCAACCTTGGTTTTGAGAATCTCTCCCGGAGTTTGAGAGATTTGGACGTGAAAGGGTACCAGTCTTGTCGGGGATTGGGAACCCTTCGCGAGAATGTCCAAAGTTTCAGCGGGATTTCCAAAATGTTGAAAGGAACTCGAAACATGTCAACCTTGGTTTTGAGAATCTCTCCCGGAGTTTGAGAGATTTGGACGTGAAAGGGTACCAGTCTTGTCGGGGATTGGGAACCCTTCGCGAGAATGTCCAAAGTTTCAGCGGGATTTCCAAAATGTTGAAAGGAACTTGAAACATGTCAACCTTGGTTTTGAGAATCTCTCCCGGAGTTTGAGAGATTTGGACGTGAAAGGGTACCAGTCTTGTCGGGGATCGGGAACCCTTCGCCAGAATGTCCAAAGTTTCAGCGGGATTTGCAAAATGTTGAGAGGAACTCGAAACATGTCAACCTTGGTTTTGAGAATCTCTCCCGGAGTTTGAGAGATTTGGACGTGAAAGGGTACCAGTCTTGTCGGGGATTGGGAACCCTTCGCCAGAATGTCCAAAGTTTCAGCGGGATTTCCAAAATGTTGAAAGGAACTCGAAACATGTCAACCTTGGTTTTGAGAATCTCTCCCGGAGTTTGAGAGATTTGGACGTGAAAGGGTACCAGTCTTGTCGGGGATTGGGAACCCTTCGCCAGAATGTCCAAAGTTTCAGCGGGATTTCCAAAATGTTGAAAGGAACTCGAAACATGTCAACCTTGGTTTTGAGAATCTCTCCCGGAGTTTGAGAGATTTGGACGTGAAAGGGTACCAGTCTTGTCGGGGATTGGGAACCCTTCGCGAGAATGTCCAAAGTTTCAGCGGGATTTCCAAAATGTTGAAAGGAACTCTAAACATGTCAACCTTGGTTTTGAGAATCTCTCCCGGAGTTTGAGAGATTTGGACGTGAAAGGGTACCAGTCTTGTCGGGGATTGGGAACCCTTTGCGAGAATGTCCAAAGTTTCAGCGGGATTTCCAAAATGTTGAAAGGAACTCGAAACATGTCAACCTTGGTTTTGAGAATCTCTCCCGGAGTTTGAGAGATTTGGACGTGAAAGGTTACCAGTCTTCTCAGGGATTGGGAACCCTTCACGAGAATGTCCAAAGTTTCAGTGGGATTTCCAAAATGTTGAAAGGAACTCGAAACATGTCAACCTTGGTTTTGAGAATCTCTCCCGGAGTTTGAGAGCTTTGGACGTGAAAGGGTACCAGTCTTGTCGGGGATTGGGAACCCTTCGCGACAATGTCCAAAGTTTCAGCGGGATTTCCAAAATGTTGAAAGGAACTCGAAACATGTCAACCTTGGTTTTGAGAATCTCTCCCGGAGTTTGAGAGATTTGGACGTGAAAGGGTACCAGTCTTGTCAGGGATTGGGAACCCTTCGCGAGAATGTCCAAAGTTTCAGCGGGATTTCCAAAATGTTGAAAGGAACTCGAAACATGTCAACCTTGGTTTTGAGAATCTCTCCCGGAGTTTGAGAGATTTGGACGTGAAAGGGTACCAGTCTTGTCGGGGATTGGGAACCCTTCGCCAGAATGTCCAAAGTTTCAGCGGGATTTCCAAAATGTTGAAAGGAACTCGAAACATGTCAACCTTGGTTTTGAGAATCTCTCCCGGAGTTTGAGAGATTTGGACGTGAAAGGGTACCAGTCTTGTCGGGGATTGGGAACCCTTTGCGAGAATGTCCAAAGTTTCAGCGGGATTTCCAAAATGTTGAAAGGAACTCGAAACATGTCAACCTTGGTTTTGAGAATCTCTCCCGGAGTTTGAGAGATTTGGACGTGAAAGGGTACCAGTCTTGTCGGGGATTGGGAACCCTTCGCGAGAATGTCCAAAGTTTCAGCGGGATTTCCAAAATGTTGAAAGGAACTCGAAACATGTCAACCTTGGTTTTGAGAATCTCTCCCGGAGTTTGAGAGATTTGGACGTGAAAGGGTACCAGTCTTGTCGGGGATTGGGAACCCTTCGCGAGAATGTCCAAAGTTTCAGCGGGATTTCCAAAATGTTGAAAGGAACTCGAAACATGTCAACCTTGGTTTTGAGAATCTCTCCCGGAGTTTGAGAGATTTGGACGTGAAAGGTTACCAGTCTTATCAGGGATTGGGAACCCTTCGCGAGAATGTCCAAAGTTTCAGCGGGATTTCCAAAATGTTGAAAGGAACTCTAAACATGTCAACCTTGGTTTTGAGAATCTCTCCCGGAGTTTGAGAGATTTGGACGTGAAAGGGTACCAGTCTTGTCGGGGATTGGGAACCCTTCGCGAGAATGTCCAAAGTTTCAGCGGGATTTCCAAAATGTTGAAAGGAACTCGAAACATGTCAACCTTGGTTTTGAGAATCTCTCCCGGAGTTTGAGAGATTTGGACGTGAAAGGTTACCAGTCTTGTCAGGGATTGGGAACCCTTCGCGAGAATGTCCAAAGTTTCAGCGGGATTTCCAAAATGTTGAAAGGAACTCGAAACATGTCAACCTTGGTTTTGAGAATCTCTCCCGGAGTTTGAGAGATTTGGACGTGAAAGGGTACCAGTCTTGTCGGGGATTGGGAACCCTTCGCCAGAATGTCCAAAGTTTCAGCGGGATTTCAAAAATGTTGAAAGGAACTCGAAACATGTCAACCTTGGTTTTGAGAATCTCTCCCGGAGTTTGAGAGATTTGGACGTGAAAGGGTACCAGTCTTGTCGGGGATTGGGAACCCTTCGCGAGAATGTCCAAAGTTTCAGCGGGATTTGCAAAATGTTGAGAGGAACTCGAAACATGTCAACCTTGGTTTTGAGAATCTCTCCCGGAGTTTGAGAGATTTGGACGTGAAAGGGTACCAGTCTTGTCGGGGATCGGGAACCCTTCGCGAGAATGTCCAAAGTTTCAGCGGGATTTCCAAAATGTTGAAAGGAACTCGAAACATGTCAACCTTGGTTTTGAGAATCTCTCCCGGAGATTGAGAGATTTGGACGTGAAAGGGTACCAGTCTTGTCGGAGATTGGGAACCCTTCGCCAGAATGTCCAAAGTTTCAGCGGGATTTCCAAAATGTTGAAAGGAACTCGAAACATGTCAAACTTGGTTTTGAGAATCTCTCCCGGAGTTTGAGAGATTTGGACGTGAAAGGGTACCAGTCTTGTCGGGGATTGGGAACCCTTCGCCAGAATGTCCAAAGTTTCAGCGGGATTTCAAAAATGTTGAAAGGAACTCGAAACATGTCAACCTTGGTTTTGAGAATCTCTCCCGGAGTTTGAGAGATTTGGACGTGAAAGGGTACCAGTCTTGTCGGGGATTGGGAACCCTTCGCGAGAATGTCCAAAGTTTCAGCGGGATTTGCAAAATGTTGAGAGGAACTCGAAACATGTCAACCTTGGTTTTGAGAATCTCTCCCGGAGTTTGAGAGATTTGGACGTGAAAGGGTACCAGTCTTGTCGGGGATCGGGAACCCTTCGCGAGAATGTCCAAAGTTTCAGCGGGATTTCCAAAATGTTGAAAGGAACTCGAAACATGTCAACCTTGGTTTTGAGAATCTCTCCCGGAGATTGAGAGATTTGGACGTGAAAGGGTACCAGTCTTGTCGGAGATTGGGAACCCTTCGCCAGAATGTCCAAAGTTTCAGCGGGATTTCCAAAATGTTGAAAGGAACTCGAAACATGTCAAACTTGGTTTTGAGAATCTCTCCCGGAGTTTGAGAGATTTGGACGTGAAAGGGTACCAGTCTTGTCGGGGATCGGGAACCCTTCGCGAGAATGTCCAAAGTTTCAGCGGGATTTCCAAAATGTTGAAAGGAACTCGAAACATGTCAACCTTGGTTTTGAGAATCTCTCCCGGAGTTTGAGAGATTTGGACGTGAAAGGGTACCAGTCTTGTCGGGGATTGGGAACCCTTTGCCAGAATGTCCAAAGTTTCAGCGGGATTTCCAAAATGTTGAAAGGAACTCGAAACATGTCAACCTTGGTTTTGAGAATCTCTCCCGGAGTTTGAGAGATTTGGACGTGAAAGGGTACCAGTCTTGTCGGGGATTGGGATCCCTTCGCGACAATGTCCAAAGTTTCAGCGGGATTTCCAAAATGTTGAAAGGAACTCGAAACATGTCAACCTTGGTTTTGAGAATCTCTCCCGGAGTTTGAGAGATTTGGACGTGAAAGGGTACCAGTCTTGTCGGGGATTGGGAACCCTTCGCGAGAATGTCCAAAGTTTCAGCGGGATTTCCGAAATGTTGAAAGGAACTCGAAACATGTCAACCTTGGTTTTGAGAATCTCTCCCAGAGTTTGAGAGATTTGGACGTGAAAGGGTACCAGTCTTGTCGGGGATCGGGAACCCTTCGCGAGAATGTCCAAAGTTTCAGCGGGATTTCCAAAATGTTGAAAGGAACTCGAAACATGTCAACCTCGGTTTTGAGAATCTCTCCCGGAGTTTGAGAGATTTGGACGTGAAAGGGTACCAGTCTTGTCGGGGATTGGGAACCCTTCGCGAGAATGTCCAAAGTTTCAGCGGGATTTCCAAAATGTTGAAAGGAACTCGAAACATGTCAACCTTGGTTTTGAGAATCTCTCCCGGAGTTTGAGAGATTTGGACGTGAAAGGGTACCAGTCTTGTCGGGGATTGGGAACCCTTCGCGAGAATGTCCAAAGTTTCAGCGGGATTTCCAAAATGTTGAAAGGAACTCGAAACATGTCAACCTTGGTTTTGAGAATCTCTCCCGGAGTTTGAGAGATTTGGACGTGAAAGGTTACCAGTCTTATCAGGGATTGGGAACCCTTCGCGAGAATGTCCAAAGTTTCAGCGGGATTTCCAAAATGTTGAAAGGAACTCGAAACATGTCAACCTTGGTTTTGAGAATCTCTCCCGGAGTTTGAGAGATTTGGACGTGAAAGGTTACCAGTCTTATCAGGGATTGGGAACCCTTCGCGAGAATGTCCAAAGTTTCAGCGGGATTTCCAAAATGTTGAAAGGAACTCTAAACATGTCAACCTTGGTTTTGAGAATCTCTCCCGGAGTTTGAGAGATTTGGACGTGAAAGGGTACCAGTCTTGTCGGGGATTGGGAACCCTTCGCGAGAATGTCCAAAGTTTCAGCGGGATTTCCAAAATGTTGAAAGGAACTCGAAACATGTCAACCTTGGTTTTGAGAATCTCTCCCGGAGTTTGAGAGATTTGGACGTGAAAGGTTACCAGTCTTGTCAGGGATTGGGAACCCTTCGCGAGAATGTCCAAAGTTTCAGCGGGATTTCCAAAATGTTGAAAGGAACTCGAAACATGTCAACCTTGGTTTTGAGAATCTCTCCCGGAGTTTGAGAGATTTGGACGTGAAAGGGTACCAGTCTTGTCGGGGATTGGGAACCCTTCGCCAGAATGTCCAAAGTTTCAGCGGGATTTCAAAAATGTTGAAAGGAACTCGAAACATGTCAACCTTGGTTTTGAGAATCTCTCCCGGAGTTTGAGAGATTTGGACGTGAAAGGGTACCAGTCTTGTCGGGGATTGGGAACCCTTCGCGAGAATGTCCAAAGTTTCAGCGGGATTTGCAAAATGTTGAGAGGAACTCGAAACATGTCAACCTTGGTTTTGAGAATCTCTCCCGGAGTTTGAGAGATTTGGACGTGAAAGGGTACCAGTCTTGTCGGGGATCGGGAACCCTTCGCGAGAATGTCCAAAGTTTCAGCGGGATTTCCAAAATGTTGAAAGGAACTCGAAACATGTCAACCTTGGTTTTGAGAATCTCTCCCGGAGATTGAGAGATTTGGACGTGAAAGGGTACCAGTCTTGTCGGAGATTGGGAACCCTTCGCCAGAATGTCCAAAGTTTCAGCGGGATTTCCAAAATGTTGAAAGGAACTCGAAACATGTCAACCTTGGTTTTGAGAATCTCTCCCGGAGTTTGAGAGATTTGGACGTGAAAGGGTACCAGTCTTGTCGGGGATCGGGAACCCTTCGCGAGAATGTCCAAAGTTTCAGCGGGATTTCCAAAATGTTGAAAGGAACTCGAAACATGTCAACCTTGGTTTTGAGAATCTCTCCCGGAGTTTGAGAGATTTGGACGTGAAAGGGTACCAGTCTTGTCGGGGATTGGGAACCCTTCGCGAGAATGTCCAAAGTTTCAGCGGGATTTCCAAAATGTTGAAAGGAACTCGAAACATGTCAACCTTGGTTTTGAGAATCTCTCCCGGAGTTTGAGAGATTTGGACGTGAAAGGGTACCAGTCTTGTCGGGGATTGGGAACCCTTCCCCAGAATGTCCAAAGTTTCAGCGGGATTTCCAAAATGTTGAAAGGAACTCGAAACATGTCAACCTTGGTTTTGAGAATCTCTCCCGGAGTTTGAGAGATTTGGACGTGAAAGGGTACCAGTCTTGTCGGGGATCGGGAACCCTTCGCGAGAATGTCCAAAGTTTCAGCGGGATTTGCAAAATGTTGAGAGGAACTCGAAACATGTCAACCTTGGTTTTGAGAATCTCTCCCGGAGTTTGAGAGATTTGGACGTGAAAGGGTACCAGTCTTGTCGGGGATTGGGAACCCTTCGCGAGAATGTCCAAAGTTTCAGCGGGATTTCCAAAATGTTGAAAGGAACTCGAAACATGTCAACCTTGGTTTTGAGAATCTCTCCCGGAGTTTGAGAGATTTGGACGTGAAAGGGTACCAGTCTTGTCGGAGATTGGGAACCCTTCGCCAGAATGTCCAAAGTTTCAGCGGGATTTCCAAAATGTTGAAAGGAACTCGAAACATGTCAAACTTGGTTTTGAGAATCTCTCCCAGAGTTTGAGAGATTTGGACGTGAAAGGGTACCAGTCTTGTCGGGGATCGGGAACCCTTCGCGAGAATGTCCAAAGTTTCAGCGGGATTTCCAAAATGTTGAAAGGAACTCGAAACATGTCAACCTTGGTTTTGAGAATCTCTCCCGGAGTTTGAGAGATTTGGACGTGAAAGGGTACCAGTCTTGTCGGGGATTGGGAACCCTTCGCCAGAATGTCCAAAGTTTCAGCGGGATTTCCAAAATGTTGAAAGGAACTCGAAACATGTCAACCTCGGTTTTGAGAATCTCTCCCGGAGTTTGAGAGATTTGGACGTGAAAGGGTACCAGTCTTGTCGGGGATTGGGAACCCTTCGCGACAATGTCCAAAGTTTCAGCGGGATTTCCAAAATGTTGAAAGGAACTCGAAACATGTCAACCTTGGTTTTGAGAATCTCTCCCGGAGTTTGAGAGATTTGGACGTGAAAGGGTACCAGTCTTGTCGGGGATCGGGAACCCTTCGCGAGAATGTCCAAAGTTTCAGCGGGATTTCCAAAATGTTGAAAGGAACTCGAAACATGTCAACCTTGGTTTTGAGAATCTCTCCCGGAGTTTGAGAGATTTGGACGTGAAAGGGTACCAGTCTTGTCGGGGATCGGGAACCCTTCGCGAGAATGTCCAAAGTTTCAGCGGGATTTGCAAAATGTTGAGAGGAACTCGAAACATGTCAACCTTGGTTTTGAGAATCTCTCCCGGAGTTTGAGAGATTTGGACGTGAAAGGGTACCAGTCTTGTCGGGGATTGGGAACCCTTCGCGAGAATGTCCAAAGTTTCAGCGGGATTTCCAAAATGTTGAAAGGAACTCGAAACATGTCAACCTTGGTTTTGAGAATCTCTCCCGGAGTTTGAGAGATTTGGACGTGAAAGGGTACCAGTCTTGTCGGAGATTGGGAACCCTTCGCCAGAATGTCCAAAGTTTCAGCGGGATTTCCAAAATGTTGAAAGGAACTCGAAACATGTCAAACTTGGTTTTGAGAATCTCTCCCGGAGTTTGAGAGATTTGGACGTGAAAGGGTACCAGTCTTGTCGGGGATCGGGAACCCTTCGCGAGAATGTCCAAAGTTTCAGCGGGATTTCCAAAATGTTGAAAGGAACTCGAAACATGTCAACCTTGGTTTTGAGAATCTCTCCCGGAGTTTGAGAGATTTGGACGTGAAAGGGTACCAGTCTTGTCGGGGATTGGGAACCCTTTGCCAGAATGTCCAAAGTTTCAGCGGGATTTCCAAAATGTTGAAAGGAACTCGAAACATGTCAACCTTGGTTTTGAGAATCTCTCCCGGAGTTTGAGAGATTTGGACGTGAAAGGGTACCAGTCTTGTCGGGGATTGGGATCCCTTCGCGACAATGTCCAAAGTTTCAGCGGGATTTCCAAAATGTTGAAAGGAACTCGAAACATGTCAACCTTGGTTTTGAGAATCTCTCCCGGAGTTTGAGAGATTTGGACGTGAAAGGGTACCAGTCTTGTCGGGGATTGGGAACCCTTCGCGAGAATGTCCAAAGTTTCAGCGGGATTTCCAAAATGTTGAAAGGAACTCGAAACATGTCAACCTTGGTTTTGAGAATCTCTCCCGGAGTTTGAGAGATTTGGACGTGAAAGGGTACCAGTCTTGTCGGGGATCGGGAACCCTTCGCGAGAATGTCCAAAGTTTCAGCGGGATTTCCAAAATGTTGAAAGGAACTCGAAACATGTCAACCTCGGTTTTGAGAATCTCTCCCGGAGTTTGAGAGATTTGGACGTGAAAGGGTACCAGTCTTGTCGGGGATCGAGAACCCTTCGCGAGAATGTCCAAAGTTTCAGCGGGATTTGCAAAATGTTGAGAGGAACTCGAAACATGTCAACCTTGGTTTTGAGAATCTCTCCCGGAGTTTGAGAGATTTGGACGTGAAAGGGTACCAGTCTTGTCGGGGATTGGGAACCCTTCCCCAGAATGTCCAAAGTTTCAGCGGGATTTCCAAAATGTTGAAAGGAACTCGAAACATGTCAACCTTGGTTTTGAGAATCTCTCCCGGAGTTTGAGAGATTTGGACGTGAAAGGGTACCAGTCTTGTCGGGGATTGGGAACCCTTCGCGAGAATGTCCAAAGTTTCAGCGGGATTTCCAAAATGTTGAAAGGAACTCGAAACATGTCAACCTTGGTTTTGAGAATCTCTCCCGGAGTTTGAGAGATTTGGACGTGAAAGGGTACCAGTCTTGTCGGGGATTGGGAACCCTTCGCGAGAATGTCCAAAGTTTCAGCGGGATTTCCAAAATGTTGAAAGGAACTCGAAACATGTCAACCTTGGTTTTGAGAATCTCTCCCGGAGTTTGAGAGATTTGGACGTGAAAGGGTACCAGTCTTATCAGGGATTGGGAACCCTTCGCGAGAATGTCCAAAGTTTCAGCGGGATTTCCAAAATGTTGAAAGGAACTCTAAACATGTCAACCTTGGTTTTGAGAATCTCTCCCGGAGTTTGAGAGATTTGGACGTGAAAGGGTACCAGTCTTGTCGGGGATTGGGAACCCTTCGCGAGAATGTCCAAAGTTTCAGCGGGATTTCCAAAATGTTGAAAGGAACTCGAAACATGTCAACCTTGGTTTTGAGAATCTCTCCCGGAGTTTGAGAGATTTGGACGTGAAAGGTTACCAGTCTTGTCAGGGATTGGGAACCCTTCGCGAGAATGTCCAAAGTTTCAGCGGGATTTCCAAAATGTTGAAAGGAACTCGAAACATGTCAACCTTGGTTTTGAGAATCTCTCCCGGAGTTTGAGAGATTTGGACGTGAAAGGGTACCAGTCTTGTCGGGGATTGGGAACCCTTCGCGAGAATGTCCAAAGTTTCAGCGGGATTTCCAAAATGTTGAAAGGAACTCGAAACATGTCAACCTTGGTTTTGAGAATCTCTCCCGGAGTTTGAGAGATTTGGACGTGAAAGGGTACCAGTCTTGTCGGGGATTGGGAACCCTTCGCGAGAATGTCCAAAGTTTCAGCGGGATTTCCAAAATGTTGAAAGGAACTCGAAACATGTCAACCTTGGTTTTGAGAATCTCTCCCGGAGTTTGAGAGATTTGGACGTGAAAGGGTACCAGTCTTGTCGGGGATTGGGAACCCTTCGTGAGAATGTCCAAAGTTTCAGCGGGATTTCCAAAATGTTGAAAGGAACTCGAAACATGTCAACCTTGGTTTTGAGAATCTCTCCCGGAGTTTGAGAGATTTGGACGTGAAAGGGTACCAGTCTTGTCGGGGATCGGGAACCCTTCACGAGAATGTCCAAAATTTCAGCGGGATTTCCAAAATGTTGAAAGGAACTCGAAACATGTCAACCTTGGTTTTGAGAATCTCTCCCGGAGTTTGAGAGATTTGGACGTGAAAGGGTATCAGTCTTGTCGGGGATCGGGAACCCTTCGCGAGAATGTCCAAAGTTTCAGCGGGATTTCCAAAATGTTGAAAGGAACTCGAAACATGTCAACCTTGGTTTTGAGAATCTCTCCCGGAGTTTGAGAGATTTGGACGTGAAAGGGTACCAGTCTTGTCGGGGATTGGGAACCCTTCGCGAGAATGTCCAAAGTTTCAGCGGGATTTCCAAAATGTTGAAAGGAACTCGAAACATGTCAACCTTGGTTTTGAGAATCTCTCCCGGAGTTTGAGAGATTTGGACGTGAAAGGGTACCAGTCTTGTCGGGGATTGGGAACCCTTCGCGAGAATGTCCAAAGTTTCAGCGGGATTTCCAAAATGTTGAAAGGAACTTGAAACATGTCAACCTTGGTTTTGAGAATCTCTCCCGGAGTTTGAGAGATTTGGACGTGAAAGGGTACCAGTCTTGTCGGGGATCGGGAACCCTTCGCGAGAATGTCCAAAGTTTCAGCGGGATTTGCAAAATGTTGAGAGGAACTCGAAACATGTCAACCTTGGTTTTGAGAATCTCTCCCGGAGTTTGAGAGATTTGGACGTGAAAGGGTACCAGTCTTGTCGGGGATTGGGAACCCTTCGCCAGAATGTCCAAAGTTTCAGCGGGATTTCCAAAATGTTGAAAGGAACTCGAAACATGTCAACCTTGGTTTTGAGAATCTCTCCCGGAGTTTGAGAGATTTGGACGTGAAAGGGTACCAGTCTTGTCGGGGATTGGGAACCCTTCGCCAGAATGTCCAAAGTTTCAGCGGGATTTCCAAAATGTTGAAAGGAACTCGAAACATGTCAACCTTGGTTTTGAGAATCTCTCCCGGAGTTTGAGAGATTTGGACGTGAAAGGGTACCAGTCTTGTCGGGGATTGGGAACCCTTCGCGAGAATGTCCAAAGTTTCAGCGGGATTTCCAAAATGTTGAAAGGAACTCTAAACATGTCAACCTTGGTTTTGAGAATCTCTCCCGGAGTTTGAGAGATTTGGACGTGAAAGGGTACCAGTCTTGTCGGGGATTGGGAACCCTTTGCGAGAATGTCCAAAGTTTCAGCGGGATTTCCAAAATGTTGAAAGGAACTCGAAACATGTCAACCTTGGTTTTGAGAATCTCTCCCGGAGTTTGAGAGATTTGGACGTGAAAGGTTACCAGTCTTCTCAGGGATTGGGAACCCTTCACGAGAATGTCCAAAGTTTCAGTGGGATTTCCAAAATGTTGAAAGGAACTCGAAACATGTCAACCTTGGTTTTGAGAATCTCTCCCGGAGTTTGAGAGCTTTGGACGTGAAAGGGTACCAGTCTTGTCGGGGATTGGGAACCCTTCGCGACAATGTCCAAAGTTTCAGCGGGATTTCCAAAATGTTGAAAGGAACTCGAAACATGTCAACCTTGGTTTTGAGAATCTCTCCCGGAGTTTGAGAGATTTGGACGTGAAAGGGTACCAGTCTTGTCAGGGATTGGGAACCCTTCGCGAGAATGTCCAAAGTTTCAGCGGGATTTCCAAAATGTTGAAAGGAACTCGAAACATGTCAACCTTGGTTTTGAGAATCTCTCCCGGAGTTTGAGAGATTTGGACGTGAAAGGGTACCAGTCTTGTCGGGGATTGGGAACCCTTCGCCAGAATGTCCAAAGTTTCAGCGGGATTTCCAAAATGTTGAAAGGAACTCGAAACATGTCAACCTTGGTTTTGAGAATCTCTCCCGGAGTTTGAGAGATTTGGACGTGAAAGGGTACCAGTCTTGTCGGGGATTGGGAACCCTTTGCGAGAATGTCCAAAGTTTCAGCGGGATTTCCAAAATGTTGAAAGGAACTCGAAACATGTCAACCTTGGTTTTGAGAATCTCTCCCGGAGTTTGAGAGATTTGGACGTGAAAGTGTACCAGTCTTCTCAGGGATTGGGAACCCTTCGCGAGAATGTCCAAAGTTTCAGCGGGATTTCCAAAATGTTGAAAGGAACTCGAAACATGTCAACCTTGGTTTTGAGAATCTCTCCCGGAGTTTGAGAGATTTGGACGTGAAAGGGTACCAGTCTTGTCAGGTATTGGGAACCCTTCGCGAGAATGTCCAAAGTTTCAGCGGGATTTCCAAAATGTTGAAAGGAACTCGAAACATGTCAACCTTGGTTTTGAGAATCTCTCCCGGAGTTTGAGAGATTTGGACGTGAAAGGGTACCAGTCTTGTCGGGGATTGGGAACCCTTTGCGAGAATGTCCAAAGTTTCAGCGGGATTTCCAAAATGTTGAAAGGAACTCGAAACATGTCAACCTTGGTTTTGAGAATCTCTCCCGGAGTTTGAGAGATTTGGACGTGAAAGGTTACCAGTCTTCTCAGGGATTGGGAACCCTTCACGAGAATGTCCAAAGTTTCAGTGGGATTTCCAAAATGTTGAAAGGAACTCGAAACATGTCAACCTTGGTTTTGAGAATCTCTCCCGGAGTTTGAGAGCTTTGGACGTGAAAGGGTACCAGTCTTGTCGGGGATTGGGAACCCTTCGCGACAATGTCCAAAGTTTCAGCGGGATTTCCAAAATGTTGAAAGGAACTCGAAACATGTCAACCTTGGTTTTGAGAATCTCTCCCGGAGTTTGAGAGATTTGGACGTGAAAGGGTACCAGTCTTGTCAGGGATTGGGAACCCTTCGCGAGAATGTCCAAAGTTTCAGCGGGATTTCCAAAATGTTGAAAGGAACTCGAAACATGTCAACCTTGGTTTTGAGAATCTCTCCCGGAGTTTGAGAGATTTGGACGTGAAAGGGTACCAGTCTTGTCGGGGATTGGGAACCCTTCGCCAGAATGTCCAAAGTTTCAGCGGGATTTCCAAAATGTTGAAAGGAACTCGAAACATGTCAACCTTGGTTTTGAGAATCTCTCCCGGAGTTTGAGAGATTTGGACGTGAAAGGGTACCAGTCTTGTCGGGGATTGGGAACCCTTTGCGAGAATGTCCAAAGTTTCAGCGGGATTTCCAAAATGTTGAAAGGAACTCGAAACATGTCAACCTTGGTTTTGAGAATCTCTCCCGGAGTTTGAGAGATTTGGACGTGAAAGTGTACCAGTCTTCTCAGGGATTGGGAACCCTTCGCGAGAATGTCCAAAGTTTCAGCGGGATTTCCAAAATGTTGAAAGGAACTCGAAACATGTCAACCTTGGTTTTGAGAATCTCTCCCGGAGTTTGAGAGATTTGGACGTGAAAGGGTACCAGTCTTGTCAGGTATTGGGAACCCTTCGCGAGAATGTCCAAAGTTTCAGCGGGATTTCCAAAATGTTGAAAGGAACTCGAAACATGTCAACCTTGGTTTTGAGAATCTCTCCCGGAGTTTGAGAGATTTGGACGTGAAAGGGTACCAGTCTTGTCGGGGATTGGGAACCCTTCGCGAGAATGTCCAAAGTTTCAGCGGGATTTCCAGAATGTTGAAAGGAACTCGAAACATGTCAACCTTGGTTTTGAGAATCTCTCCCGGAGTTTGAGAGATTTGGACGTGAAAGGGTACCAGTCTTGTCGGGGATCGGGAACCCTTCACGAGAATGTCCAAAATTTCAGCGGGATTTCCAAAATGTTGAAAGGAACTCGAAACATGTCAACCTTGGTTTTGAGAATCTCTCCCGGAGTTTGAGAGATTTGGACGTGAAAGGGTATCAGTCTTGTCGGGGATCGGGAACCCTTCGCGAGAATGTCCAAAGTTTCAGCGGGATTTCCAAAATGTTGAAAGGAACTCGAAACATGTCAACCTTGGTTTTGAGAATCTCTCCTGGAGTTTGAGAGATTTGGACGTGAAAGGGTACTAGTCTTGTCGGGGATTGGGAACCGTTCGCGAGAATGTCCAAAGTTTCAGCGGGACTTCCAAAATGTTGAAAGGAACTCGAAACATGTCAACCTTGGTTTTGAGAATCTCTCCCGGAGTTTGAGAGATTTGGACGTGAAAGGGTACCAGTCTTGTCGGGGATTGGGAACCCTTCGCGAGAATGTCCAAAGTTTCAGCGGGATTTCCAAAATGTTGAAAGGAACTCGAAACATGTCAACCTTGGTTTTGAGAATCTCTCCCGGAGTTTGAGAGATTTGGACGTGAAAGGGTACCAGTCTTGTCGGGGATTGGGAACCCTTCGCGAGAATGTCCAAAGTTTCAGCGGGATTTCCAAAATGTTGAAAGGAACTCGAAACATGTCAACCTTGGTTTTGAGAATCTCTCCCGGAGTTTGAGAGATTTGGACGTGAAAGGGTACCAGTCTTGTCGGGGATTGGGAACCCTTTGCCAGAATGTCCAAAGTTTCAGCAGGATTTCCAAAATGTTGAAAGGAACTCGAAACATGTCAACCTTGGTTTTGAGAATCTCTCCCGGAGTTTGAGAGATTTGGACGTGAAAGGGTACCAGTCTTGTCGGGGATTGGGAACCCTTCGCGAGAATGTCCAAAGTTTCAGCGGGATTTCCAAAATGTTGAAAGGAACTCGAAACATGTCAACCTTGGTTTTGAGAATCTCTCCCGGAGTTTGAGAGATTTGGACGTGAAAGGGTACCAGTCTTGTCGGGGATTGGGAACCCTTTGCGAGAATGTCCAAAGTTTCAGCGGGATTTCCAAAATGTTGAAAGGAACTCGAAACATGTCAATCTTGGTTTTGAGAATCTCTCCCGGAGTTTGAGAGATTTGGACGTGAAAGGGTACCAGTCTTGTCGGGGATTGGGAACCCTTCGCCAGAATGTCCAAAGTTTCAGCGGGATTTCCAAAATGTTGAAAGGAACTCGAAACATGTCAACCTTGGTTTTGAGAATCTCTCCCGGAGTTTGAGAGATTTGGACGTGAAAGGGTACCAGTCTTGTCGGGGATTGGGAACCCTTCGCGAGAATGTCCAAAGTTTCAGCGGGATTTCCAAAATGTTGAGAGGAACTCGAAACATGTCAACCTTGGTTTTGAGAATCTCTCCCGGAGTTTGAGAGATTTGGACGTGAAAGGGTACCAGTCTTGTCGGGGATTGGGAACCCTTCGCGAGAATGTCCAAAGTTTCAGCGGGATTTCCAAAATGTTGAAAGGAACTCGAAACATGTCAACCTTGGTTTTGAGAATCTCTCCCGGATTTTGAGAGATTTGGACGTGAAAGGGTACCAATCTTGTCCGGGATTGGGAACCCTTCGCCAGAATGTCCAAAGTTTCAGCGGGATTTCCAAAATGTTGAAAGGAACTCGAAACATGTCAACCTTGGTTTTGAGAATCTCTCCTGGAGTTTGAGAGATTTGGACGTGAAAGGGTACCAGTCTTGTCTGGGATTGGGAACCCTTCACGAGAATGTCCAAAGTTTCAGCGGGATATCCAAAATGTTGAGAGGAACTCGAAACATGTCAACCTTGGTTTTGAGAATCTCTCCCGGAGTTTGAGAGATTTGGACGTGACAGGGTACCAGTCTTGTCGGGGATTGGGAACCCTTTGCGAGAATGTCCAAAGTTTCAGCGGGATTTCCAAAATGTTGAAAGGAACTCGAAACATGTCAACCTTGGTTTTGAGAATCTCTCCCGGAGTTTGAGAGATTTGGACGTGAAAGGTTACCAGTCTTCTCAGGGATTGGGAACCCTTCACGAGAATGTCCAAAGTTTCAGTGGGATTTCCAAAATGTTGAAAGGAACTCGAAACATGTCAACCTTGGTTTTGAGAATCTCTCCCGGAGTTTGAGAGCTTTGGACGTGAAAGGGTACCAGTCTTGTCGGGGATTGGGAACCCTTCGCGACAATGTCCAAAGTTTCAGCGGGATTTCCAAAATGTTGAAAGGAACTCGAAACATGTCAACCTTGGTTTTGAGAATCTCTCCCGGAGTTTGAGAGATTTGGACGTGAAAGGGTACCAGTCTTGTCAGGGATTGGGAACCCTTCGCGAGAATGTCCAAAGTTTCAGCGGGATTTCCAAAATGTTGAAAGGAACTCGAAACATGTCAACCTTGGTTTTGAGAATCTCTCCCGGAGTTTGAGAGATTTGGACGTGAAAGGGTACCAGTCTTGTCGGGGATTGGGAACCCTTCGCCAGAATGTCCAAAGTTTCAGCGGGATTTCCAAAATGTTGAAAGGAACTCGAAACATGTCAACCTTGGTTTTGAGAATCTCTCCCGGAGTTTGAGAGATTTGGACGTGAAAGGGTACCAGTCTTGTCGGGGATTGGGAACCCTTCGCGAGAATGTCCAAAGTTTCAGCGGGATTTCCAGAATGTTGAAAGGAACTCGAAACATGTCAACCTTGGTTTTGAGAATCTCTCCCGGAGTTTGAGAGATTTGGACGTGAAAGGGTACCAGTCTTGTCGGGGATCGGGAACCCTTCACGAGAATGTCCAAAATTTCAGCGGGATTTCCAAAATGTTGAAAGGAACTCGAAACATGTCAACCTTGGTTTTGAGAATCTCTCCCGGAGTTTGAGAGATTTGGACGTGAAAGGGTATCAGTCTTGTCGGGGATCGGGAACCCTTCGCGAGAATGTCCAAAGTTTCAGCGGGATTTCCAAAATGTTGAAAGGAACTCGAAACATGTCAACCTTGGTTTTGAGAATCTCTCCTGGAGTTTGAGAGATTTGGACGTGAAAGGGTACTAGTCTTGTCGGGGATTGGGAACCGTTCGCGAGAATGTCCAAAGTTTCAGCGGGACTTCCAAAATGTTGAAAGGAACTCGAAACATGTCAACCTTGGTTTTGAGAATCTCTCCCGGAGTTTGAGAGATTTGGACGTGAAAGGGTACCAGTCTTGTCGGGGATTGGGAACCCTTCGCGAGAATGTCCAAAGTTTCAGCGGGATTTCCAAAATGTTGAAAGGAACTCGAAACATGTCAACCTTGGTTTTGAGAATCTCTCCCGGAGTTTGAGAGATTTGGACGTGAAAGGGTACCAGTCTTGTCGGGGATTGGGAACCCTTCGCGAGAATGTCCAAAGTTTCAGCGGGATTTCCAAAATGTTGAAAGGAACTCGAAACATGTCAACCTTGGTTTTGAGAATCTCTCCGGGAGTTTGAGAGATTTGGACGTGAAAGGGTACCAGTCTTGTCGGGGATTGGGAACCCTTTGCCAGAATGTCCAAAGTTTCAGCAGGATTTCCAAAATGTTGAAAGGAACTCGAAACATGTCAACCTTGGTTTTGAGAATCTCTCCCGGAGTTTGAGAGATTTGGACGTGAAAGGGTACCAGTCTTGTCGGGGATTGGGAACCCTTCGCGAGAATGTCCAAAGTTTCAGCGGGATTTCCAAAATGTTGAAAGGAACTCGAAACATGTCAACCTTGGTTTTGAGAATCTCTCCCGGAGTTTGAGAGATTTGGACGTGAAAGGGTACCAGTCTTGTCGGGGATTGGGAACCCTTTGCGAGAATGTCCAAAGTTTCAGCGGGATTTCCAAAATGTTGAAAGGAACTCGAAACATGTCAATCTTGGTTTTGAGAATCTCTCCCGGAGTTTGAGAGATTTGGACGTGAAAGGGTACCAGTCTTGTCGGGGATTGGGAACCCTTCGCCAGAATGTCCAAAGTTTCAGCGGGATTTCCAAAATGTTGAAAGGAACTCGAAACATGTCAACCTTGGTTTTGAGAATCTCTCCCGGAGTTTGAGAGATTTGGACGTGAAAGGGTACCAGTCTTGTCGGGGATTGGGAACCCTTCGCGAGAATGTCCAAAGTTTCAGCGGGATTTCCAAAATGTTGAGAGGAACTCGAAACATGTCAACCTTGGTTTTGAGAATCTCTCCCGGAGTTTGAGAGATTTGGACGTGAAAGGGTACCAGTCTTGTCGGGGATTGGGAACCCTTCGCGAGAATGTCCAAAGTTTCAGCGGGATTTCCAAAATGTTGAAAGGAACTCGAAACATGTCAACCTTGGTTTTGAGAATCTCTCCCGGATTTTGAGAGATTTGGACGTGAAAGGGTACCAATCTTGTCCGGGATTGGGAACCCTTCGCCAGAATGTCCAAAGTTTCAGCGGGATTTCCAAAATGTTGAAAGGAACTCGAAACATGTCAACCTTGGTTTTGAGAATCTCTCCTGGAGTTTGAGAGATTTGGACGTGAAAGGGTACCAGTCTTGTCTGGGATTGGGAACCCTTCACGAGAATGTCCAAAGTTTCAGCGGGATATCCAAAATGTTGAGAGGAACTCGAAACATGTCAACCTTGGTTTTGAGAATCTCTCCCGGAGTTTGAGAGATTTGGACGTGACAGGGTACCAGTCTTGTCGGGGATTGGGAACCCTTCGCGAGAATGTCCAAAGTTTCAGCGGGATTTCCAAAATGTTGAAAGGAACTCGAAACATGTCAACCTTGGTTTTGAGAATCTCTCCCGGAGTTTGAGAGATTTGGACGTGAAAGGGTACCAGTCTTGTCGGGGATTGGGAACCCTTCGCGAGAATGTCCAAAGTTTCAGCGGGATTTCCAAAATGTTGAAAGGAACTCGAAACATGTCAACCTTGGTTTTGAGAATCTCTCCCGGAGTTTGAGAGATTTGGACGTGAAAGGGTACCAGTCTTGTCGGGGATTGGGAACCCTTCGCGAGAATGTCCAAAGTTTCAGCGGGATTTCCAAAATGTTGAAAGGAACTCGAAACATGTCAACCTTGGTTTTGAGAATCTCTCCCGGAGTTTGAGAGATTTGGACGTGAAAGGGTACCAGTCTTGTCGGGGATTGGGAACCCTTCGCCAGAATGTCCAAAGTTTCAGCGGGATTTCCAAAATGTTGAAAGGAACTCGAAACATGTCAATCTTGGTTTTGAGAATCTCTCCCGGAGTTTGAGAGATTTAGACGTGAAAGGGTACCAGTCTTGTCGGGGATTGGGAACCCTTCGCGAGAATGTCCAAAGTTTCAGCAGGATTTCCAAAATGTTGAAAGGAACTCGAAACATGTCAACCTTGGTTTTGAGAATCTCTCCCGGAGTTTGAGAGATTTGGACGTGAAAGGGTACCAGTCTTGTCGGGGATTGGGAACCCTTCGCGAGAATGTCCAAAGTTTCAGCGGGATTTCCAAAATGTTGAAAGGAACTCGAAACATGTCAACCTTGGTTTTGAGAATCTCTCCCGGAGTTTGAGAGATTTGAACGTGAAAGGGTACCAGTCTTGACGAGGATTGGGAACCCTTCGCGAGAATGTCCAAAGTTTCAGCGGGATTTCCAAAATGTTGAAAGGAACTCGAAACATGTCAACCTTGGTTTTGAGAATCTCTCCCGGAGTTTGAGAGATTTGGACGTGAAAGGGTACCAGTCTTGTCGGGGATTGGGAACCCTTCGCGAGAATGTCCAAAGTTTCAGCGGGATTTCCAAAATGTTGAAAGGAACTCGAAACATGTCAACCTTGGTTTTGAGAATCTCTCCCGGAGTTTGAGAGATTTGGACGTGAAAGGGTACCAGTCTTGTCGGGGATTGGGAACCCTTCGCCAGAATGTCCAAAGTTTCAGCGGGATTTCCAAAATGTTGAAAGGAACTCGAAACATGTCAACCTTGGTTTTGAGAATCTCTCCCGGAGTTTGAGAGATTTGGACGTGAAAGGGTACCAGTCTTGTCGGGGATTGGGAACCCTTCGCGAGAATGTCCAAAGTTTCAGCGGGATTTCCAAAATGTTGAAAGGAACTCGAAACATGTCAACCTTGGTTTTGAGAATCTCTCCCGGAGTTTGAGAGATTTGGACGTGAAAGGGTACCAGTCTTGTCGGGGATTGGGAACCCTTCGCGAGAATGTCCAAAGTTTCAGCGGGATTTCCAAAATGTTGAAAGGAACTCGAAACCTGTCAACCTTGGTTTTGAGAATCTCTCCCGGAGTTTGAGAGATTTGGACGTGAAAGGGTACCAGTCTTGTCGGGGATTGGGAACCCTTTGCGAGAATGTCCAAAGTTTCAGCGGGATTTCCAAAATGTTGAAAGGAACTCGAAACATGTCAACCTTGGTTTTGAGAATCTCTCCCGGAGTTTGAGAGATTTGGACGTGAAAGGGTACCAGTCTTGTCGGGGATTGGGAACCCTTCGCGAGAATGTCCAAAGTTTCAGCGGGATTTCCAAAATGTTGAAAGGAACTCGAAACATGTCAACCTTGGTTTTGAGAATCTCTCCCGGAGTTTGAGAGATTTGGACGTGAAAGGGTACCAGTCTTGTCGGGGATTGGGAACCCTTCGCGAGAATGTCCAAAGTTTCAGCGGGATTTCCAAAATGTTGAAAGGAACTCGAAACATGTCAACCTTGGTTTTGAGAATCTCTCCCGGAGTTTGAGAGATTTGGACGTGAAAGGGTACCAGTCTTGTCGGGGATTGGGAACCCTTCGCGAGAATGTCCAAAGTTTCAGCGGGATTTCCAAAATGTTGAAAGGAACTCGAAACATGTCAACCTTGGTTTTGAGAATCTCTCCCGGAGTTTGAGAGATTTGGACATGAAAGGGTACCAGTCTTGTCGGGGATTGGGAACCCTTCGCCAGAATGTCCAAAGTTTCAGCGGGATTTCCAAAATGTTGAGAGGAACTCGAAACATGTCAACCTCGGTTTTGAGAATCTCTCCCGGAGTTTGAGAGATTTGGACGTGAAAGGGTACCAGTCTTGTCGGGGATTGGGAACCCTTCGCCAGAATGTCCAAAGTTTCAGCGGGATTTCCAAAATGTTGAAAGGAACTCGAAACCTGTCAACCTTGGTTTTGAGAATCTCTCCCGGAGTTTGAGAGATTTGGACGTGAAAGGGTACCAGTCTTGTCGGGGATTGGGAACCCTTTGCGAGAATGTCCAAAGTTTCAGCGGGATTTCCAAAATGTTGAAAGGAACTCGAAACATGTCAACCTTGGTTTTGAGAATCTCTCCCGGAGTTTGAGAGATTTGGACGTGAAAGGGTACCAGTCTTGTCGGGGATTGGGAACCCTTCGCGAGAATGTCCAAAGTTTCAGCGGGATTTGCAAAATGTTGAAAGGAACTCGAAACATGTCAACCTTGGTTTTGAGAATCTCTCCCGGAGTTTGAGAGATTTGGACGTGAAAGGGTACCAGTCTTGTCGGGGATTGGGAACCCTTCGCCAGAATGTCCAAAGTTTCAGCGGGATTTCCAAAATGTTGAAAGGAACTCGAAACATGTCAACCTTGGTTTTGAGAATCTCTCCCGGAGTTTGAGAGATTTGGACGTGAAAGGGTACCAGTCTTGTCGGGGATTGGGAACCCTTCGCGAGAATGTCCAAAGTTTCAGCGGGATTTCCAAAATGGTGAAAGGAACTCGAAACATGTCAACCTTGGTTTTGAGAATCTCTCCCGGAGTTTGAGAGATTTGGACATGAAAGGGTACCAGTCTTGTCGGGGATTGGGAACCCTTCGCCAGAATGTCCAAAGTTTCAGCGGGATTTCCAAAATGTTGAGAGGAACTCGAAACATGTCAACCTCGGTTTTGAGAATCTCTCCCGGAGTTTGAGAGATTTGGACGTGAAAGGGTACCAGTCTTGTCGGGTATTGGGAACCCTTCGCCAGAATGTCCAAAGTTTCAGCGGGATTTCCAAAATGTTGAAAGGAACTCGAAACATGTCAACCTTGGTTTTGAGAATCTCTCCCGGAGTTTGAGAGATTTGGACGTGAAAGGGTACCAGTCTTGTCGGGGATTGGGAACCCTTCGCGAGAATGTCCAAAGTTTCAGCGGGATTTCCAAAATGTTGAAAGGAACTCGAAACATGTCAACCTTGGTTTTGAGAATCTCTCCCGGAGTTTGAGAGATTTGGACGTGAAAGGGTACCAGTCTTGTCGGGGATTGGGAACCCTTCGCGAGAATGTCCAAAGTTTCAGCGGGATTTCCAAAATGTTGAAAGGAACTCGAAACATGTCAACCTTGGTTTTGAGAATCTCTCCCGGAGTTTGAGAGATTTGGACGTGAAAGGGTACCAGTCTTGTCGGGGATTGGGAACCCTTCGCCAGAATGTCCAAAGTTTCAGCGGGATTTCCAAAATGTTGAAAGGAACTCGAAACATGTCAACCTTGGTTTTGAGAATCTCTCCCGGACTTAGAGATTTGGACGTGAAAGGGTACCAGTCTTGTCGGGGATTGGGAACCCTTCGCGAGAATGTCCAAAGTTTCAGCGGGATTTGCAAAATGTTGAAAGGAACTCGAAACGTGTCAACCTTGGTTTTGAGAATCTCTCCCGGAGTTTGAGAGATTTGGACGTGAAAGGGTACCAGTCTTGTCAGGGATCGGGAACCCTTCGCGAGAATGTCCAAAGTTTCAGCGGGATTTCCAAAATGTTGAAAGGAACTCGAAACATGTCAACCTTGGTTTTGAGAATCTCTCCCGGAGTTGGAGAGATTTGGACGTGAAAGGGTACCAGTCTTGTCGGGGATCGGGAACCCTTCGCGAGAATGTCCAAAGTTTCAGCGGGATTTCCAAAATGTTGAAAGGAACTCGAAACATGTCAACCTTGGTTTTGAGAATCTCTCCCGGAGTTTGAGAGATTTGGACGTGAGAGGGTACCAGTCTTGTCGGGGATTGGGAACCCTTCGCGAGAATGTCCAAAATTTCAGCGGGATTTCCAAGATGTTGAGAGGAACTCGAAACATGTCAACCTTGGTTTTGAGAATCTCTCCCGGAGTTTGAGAGATTTGGACGTGAAAGGGTACCAATCTTGTCGGGGATTGGGAACCCTTCGCGAGAATGTCCAAAGTTTCAGCAGGATTTCCAAAATGTTGAAAGGAACTCGAAACATGTCAACCTTGGTTTTGAGAATCTCTCCCGGCGTTTGAGAGATTTGGACGTGAAAGGGTACCAGTCTTGTGGGGGATTGGGAACCCTTCGCGAGAATGTCCAAAGTTTCAGCGGGATTTCCAAAATGTTGAAAGGAACTCGAAACATGTCAACCTTGGTTTTGAGAATCTCTCCCGGAGTTTGAGAGATTTGGACGTGAAAGGGTATCAGTCTTGTCGGGGATTGGGAACCCTTCGCGAGAATGTCCAAAGTTTCAGCGGGATTTCCAGAATGTTGAAAGGAACTCGAAACATGTCAACCTTGGTTTTGAGAATCTCTCCCGGCGTTTGAGAGATTTGGACGTGAAAGGGTACCAGTCTTGTCGGGGATTGGGAACCCTTTGCGAGAATGTCCAAAGTTTCAGCGGGATTTCCAAGATGTTGAAAGGAACTCGAAACATGTCAACCTTGGTTTTGAGAATCTCTCCCGGAGTTTGAGAGATTTGGACGTGATGGGTACCAGTCTTGTCGGGGATTGGGAACCCTTCGCGAGAATGTCGAAAGTTTCAGCGGGATTTCCAAAATGTTGAAAGGAACTCGAAACATGTCAACCTTGGTTTTGAGAATCTCTCCCGGAGTTTGAGAGATTTGGACGTGAAAGGGTACCAATCATGTCGAAGATCGGGAACGCTTCGCGAGAATGTCCAAAGTTTCAGCGGGATTTCCAAAATGTTGAAAGGAACTCGAAACATGTCAACCTTGGTTTTGAGAATCTCTCCCGGAGTTTGAGAGATTTGGACGTGAAAGGGTACCAGTCTTGTCGGGGATTGGGAACCCTTCGCCAGAATGTCCAAAGTTTCAGCGGGATTTCCAGAATGTTGAAAGGAACTCGAAACATGTCAACCTTGGTTTTGAGAATCTCTCCCGGCGTTTGAGAGATTTGGACGTGAAAGGGTACCAGTCTTGTCGGGGATTGGGAACCCTTCGCGAGAATGTCCAAAGTTTCAGCGGGATTTCCAAAATGTTGAGAGGAACTCGAAACATGTCAACCTTGGTTTTGAGAATCTCTCCCGGAGTTTGAGAGATTTGGACGTGAAAGGGTACCAGTCTTGTCGGGGATTGGGATCCTTCGCCAGAATGTCCAAAGTTTCAGCGGGATTTCCAAAATGTTGAAAGGAACTCGAAACATGTCAACCTTGGTTTTGAGAATCTCTCCCGGAGTTTGAGAGATTTGGACGTGAAAGGGTACCAGTCTTGTCGGGGATTGGGAACCCTTCGCGAGAATGTCCAAAGTTTCAGCGGGATTTCCAAAATGTTGAAAGGAACTCGAAACATGTCAACCTTGGTTTTGAGAATCTCTCCCGGAGTTTGAGAGATTTGGACGTGAAAGGGTACCAGTCTTGTCGGGGATTGGGAACCCTTCGCCAGAATGTCCAAAGTTTCAGCGGGATTTCCAAAATGTTGAAAGGAACTCGAAACATGTCAACCTTGGTTTTGAGAATCTCTCCCGGAGTTTGAGAGATTTGGACGTGAAAGGGTACCAGTCTTGTCGGGGATTGGGAACCCTTCGCGAGAATGTCCAAAGTTTCAGCGGGATTTCCAAAATGTTGAAAGGAACTCGCAACGTGTCAACCTTGGTTTTGAGAATCTCTCCCGGAGTTTGAGAGATTTGGACGTGAAAGGGTACCAGTCTTGTCGGGGATCGGGAACCCTTCGCGAGAATGTCCAAAGTTTCAGCGGGATTTCCAAAATGTTGAAAGGAACTCGAAACATGTCAACCTTGGTTTTGAGAATCTCTCCCGGAGTTGGAGAGATTTGGACGTGAAAGGGTACCAGTCTTGTCGGGGATCGGGAACCCTTCGCGAGAATGTCCAAAGTTTCAGCGGGATTTCCAAAATGTTTAAAGGAACTCTAAACATGTCAACCTTGGTTTTGAGAATCTCTCCCGGAGTTTGAGAGATTTGGACGTGAGAGGGTACCAGTCTTGTCGGGGATTGGGAACCCTTCGCGAGAATGTCCAAAATTTCAGCGGGATTTCCAAGATGTTGAGAGGAACTCGAAACATGTCAACCTTGGTTTTGAGAATCTCTCCCGGAGTTTGAGAGATTTGGACGTGAAAGGGTACCAATCTTGTCGGGGATTGGGAACCCTTCGCGAGAATGTCCAAAGTTTCAGCAGGATTTCCAAAATGTTG
This sequence comes from Streptopelia decaocto, assembly GCF_964273445.1. Taxonomy (NCBI): domain Eukaryota; kingdom Metazoa; phylum Chordata; class Aves; order Columbiformes; family Columbidae; genus Streptopelia; species Streptopelia decaocto. Next base: position 243,109 of record NW_028116315.1, read on the forward strand.
AAAGGAACTCGAAACATGTCAACCTTGGTTTTGAGAATCTCTCCCGGCGTTTGAGAGATTTGGACGTGAAAGGGTACCAGTCTTGTCGGGGATTGGGAACCCTTCGCGAGAATGTCCAAAGTTTCAGCGGGATTTCCAAAATGTTGAAAGGAACTCGAAACATGTCAACCTTGGTTTTGAGAATCTCTCCCGGAGTTTGAGAGATTTGGACGTGAAAGGGTATCAGTCTTGTCGGGGATTGGGAACCCTTCGCGAGAATGTCCAAAGTTTCAGCGGGATTTCCAGAATGTTGAAAGGAACTCGAAACATGTCAACCTTGGTTTTGAGAATCTCTCCCGGCGTTTTAGAGATTTGGACGTGAAAGGGTACTAGTCTTGTCGGGGATTGGGAACCCTTTGCGAGAATGTCCAAAGTTTCAGCGGGATTTCCAAGATGTTGAAAGGAACTCGAAACATGTCAACCTTGGTTTTGAGAATCTCTCCCGGAGTTTGAGAGATTTGGTCGTGATGGGTACCAGTCTTGTCGGGGATTGGGAACCCTTCGCGAGAATGTCCAAAGTTTCAGCGGGATTTCCAAAATGTTGAAAGGAACTCGAAACATGTCAACCTTGGTTTTGAGAATCTCTCCCGGAGTTTGAGAGATTTGGACGTGAAAGGGTATCAGTCTTGTCGGGGATTGGGAACCCTTCGCGAGAATGTCCAAAGTTTCAGCGGGATTTCCAAAATGTTGAAAGGAACTCGAAACATGTCAACCTTGGTTTTGAGAATCTCTCCCGGCGTTTGAGAGATTTGGACGTGAAAGGGTACCAGTCTTGTCGGGGATTGGGAACCCTTTGCGAGAATGTCCAAAGTTTCAGCGGGATTTCCAAGATGTTGAAAGGAACTCGAAACATGTCAACCTTGGTTTTGAGAATCTCTCCCGGCGTTTGAGAGATTTGGACGTGAAAGGGTACCAGTCTTGTCGGGGATTGGGAACCCTTCGCGAGAATGTCCAAAGTTTCAGCGGGATTTCCAAAATGTTGAGAGGAACTCGAAACATGTCAACCTTGGTTTTGAGAATCTCTCCCGGAGTTTGAGAGATTTGGACGTGAAAGGGTACCAGTCTTGTCGGGGATTGGGAACCCTTCGCCAGAATGTCCAAAGTTTCAGCGGGATTTCCAAAATGTTGAAAGGAACTCGAAACATGTCAACCTTGGTTTTGAGAATCTCTCCCGGAGTTTGAGAGATTTGGACGTGAAAGGGTACCAGTCTTGTCGGGGATTGGGAACCCTTCGCGAGAATGTCCAAAGTTTCAGCGGGATTTCCAAAATGTTGAAAGGAACTCGAAACATGTCAACCTTGGTTTTGAGAATCTCTCCCGGAGTTTGAGAGATTTGGACGTGAAAGGGTACCAGTCTTGTCGGGGATTGGGAACCCTTCGCCAGAATGTCCAAAGTTTCAGCGGGATTTCCAAAATGTTGAAAGGAACTCGAAACATGTCAACCTTGGTTTTGAGAATCTCTCCCGGAGTTTGAGAGATTTGGACGTGAAAGGGTACCAGTCTTGTCGGGGATTGGGAACCCTTCGCGAGAATGTCCAAAGTTTCAGCGGGATTTCCAAAATGTTGAAAGGAACTCGCAACGTGTCAACCTTGGTTTTGAGAATCTCTCCCGGAGTTTGAGAGATTTGGACGTGAAAGGGTACCAGTCTTGTCGGGGATCGGGAACCCTTCGCGAGAATGTCCAAAGTTTCAGCGGGATTTCCAAAATGTTGAAAGGAACTCGAAACATGTCAACCTTGGTTTTGAGAATCTCTCCCGGAGTTTGAGAGATTTGGACGTGAAAGGGTACCAGTCTTGTCGGGGATTGGGAACCCTTCGCGAGAATGTCCAAAGTTTCAGCGGGATTTCCAAAATGTTGAAAGGAACTCGCAACGTGTCAACCTTGGTTTTGAGAATCTCTCCCGGAGTTTGAGAGATTTGGACGTGAAAGGGTACCAGTCTTGTCGGGGATCGGGAACCCTTCGCGAGAATGTCCAAAGTTTCAGCGGGATTTCCAAAATGTTGAAAGGAACTCGAAACATGTCAACCTTGGTTTTGAGAATCTCTCCCGGAGTTGGAGAGATTTGGACGTGAAAGGGTACCAGTCTTGTCGGGGATCGGGAACCCTTCGCGAGAATGTCCAAAGTTTCAGCGGGATTTCCAAAATGTTTAAAGGAACTCTAAACATGTCAACCTTGGTTTTGAGAATCTCTCCCGGAGTTTGAGAGATTTGGACGTGAGAGGGTACCAGTCTTGTCGGGGATTGGGAACCCTTCGCGAGAATGTCCAAAATTTCAGCGGGATTTCCAAGATGTTGAGAGGAACTCGAAACATGTCAACCTTGGTTTTGAGAATCTCTCCCGGAGTTTGAGAGATTTGGACGTGAAAGGGTACCAATCTTGTCGGGGATTGGGAACCCTTCGCGAGAATGTCCAAAGTTTCAGCAGGATTTCCAAAATGTTGAAAGGAACTCGAAACATGTCAACCTTGGTTTTGAGAATCTCTCCCGGCGTTTGAGAGATTTGGACGTGAAAGGGTACCAGTCTTGTCGGGGATTGGGAACCCTTCGCGAGAATGTCCAAAGTTTCAGCGGGATTTCCAAAATGTTGAAAGGAACTCGAAACATGTCAACCTTGGTTTTGAGAATCTCTCCCGGAGTTTGAGAGATTTGGACGTGAAAGGGTATCAGTCTTGTCGGGGATTGGGAACCCTTCGCGAGAATGTCCAAAGTTTCAGCGGGATTTCCAGAATGTTGAAAGGAACTCGAAACATGTCAACCTTGGTTTTGAGAATCTCTCCCGGCGTTTTAGAGATTTGGACGTGAAAGGGTACCAGCCTTGTCGGGGATTGGGAACCCTTTGCGAGAATGTCCAAAGTTTCAGCGGGATTTCCAAGATGTTGAAAGGAACTCGAAACATGTCAACCTTGGTTTTGAGAATCTCTCCCGGAGTTTGAGAGATTTGGACGTGATGGGTACCAGTCTTGTCGGGGATTGGGAACCCTTCGCGAGAATGTCCAAAGTTTCAGCGGGATTTCCAAAATGTTGAAAGGAACTCGAAACATGTCAACCTTGGTTTTGAGAATCTCTCCCGGAGTTTGAGAGATTTGGACGTGAAAGGGTATCAGTCTTGTCGGGGATTGGGAACCCTTCGCGAGAATGTCCAAAGTTTCAGCGGGATTTCCAAAATGTTGAAAGGAACTCGAAACATGTCAACCTTGGTTTTGAGAATCTCTCCCGGCGTTTGAGAGATTTGGACGTGAAAGGGTACCAGTCTTGTCGGGGATTGGGAACCCTTTGCGAGAATGTCCAAAGTTTCAGCGGGATTTCCAAGATGTTGAAAGGAACTCGAAACATGTCAACCTTGGTTTTGAGAATCTCTCCCGGAGTTTGAGAGATTTGGACGTGAAATGGTACCAGTCTTGTCGGGGATTGGGAACCCTTCGCGAGAATGTCCAAAGTTTCAGCGGGATTTCCAAAATGTTGAAAGGAACTCGAAACATGTCAACCTTGGTTTTGAGAATCTCTCCCGGAGTTGGAGAGATTTGGACGTGAAAGGGTACCAGTCTTGTCGGGGATCGGGAACCCTTCGCGAGAATGTCCAAAGTTTCAGCGGGATTTCCAAAATGTTGAAAGGAACTCGAAACATGTCAACCTTGGTTTTGAGAATCTCTCCCGGAGTTTGAGAGATTTGGACGTGAGAGGGTACCAGTCTTGTCGGGGATTGGGAACCCTTCGCGAGAATGTCCAAAATTTCAGCGGGATTTCCAAGATGTTGAGAGGAACTCGAAACATGTCAACCTCGGTTTTGAGAATCTCTCCCGGAGGTTGAGAGATTTGGACGTGAAAGGGTACCAATCTTGTCGGGGATTGGGAACCCTTCGCGAGAATGTCCAAAGTTTCAGCAGGATTTCCAAAATGTTGAAAGGAACTCGAAACATGTCAACCTTGGTTTTGAGAATCTCTCCCGGCGTTTGAGAGATTTGGACGTGAAAGGGTACCAGTCTTGTCGGGGATTGGGAACCCTTCGCGAGAATGTCCAAACTTTCAGCGGGATTTCCAAAATGTTGAAAGGAACTCGAAACATGTCAACCTTGGTTTTGAGAATCTCTCCCGGAGTTTTGAGAGATTTGGACGTGAAAGGGTACCAGTCTTGTCGGGGATTGGGAACCCTTCGCGAGAATGTCCAAAGTTTCAGCGGGATTTCCAAAATGTTGAAAGGAACTGGAACCATGTCAACCTTGGTTTTGAGAATCTCTCCTGGAGTTTGAGAGATTTGGACGTGAAAGGGTACCAGTCTTGTCGGGGATTGGGAACCCTTCGCCAGAATGTCCAAAGTTTCAGCGGGATTTCCAAAATGTTGAAAGGAACTCGAAACATGTCAACCTTGGTTTTGAGAATCTCTCCCGGAGTTTGAGAGATTTGGACGTGAAAGGGTACCAGTCTTGTCGGGGATTGGGAACCCTTCGCGAGAATGTCCAAAGTTTCAGCGGGATTTCCAAAATGTTGAAAGGAACTCGAAACATGTCAACCTTGGTTTTGAGAATCTCTCCCGGAGTTTGAGAGATTTGGACGTGAAAGGGTACCAGTCTTGTCGGGGATTGGGAACCCTTCGCCAGAATGTCCAAAGTTTCAGCGGGATTTCCAAAATGTTGAAAGGAACTCGAAACATGTCAACCTTGGTTTTGAGAATCTCTCCCGGACTTTGAGAGATTTGGACGTGAAAGGGTACCAGTCTTGTCGGGGATTGGGAACCCTTCGCGAGAATGTCCAAAGTTTCAGCGGGATTTCCAAAATGTTGAAAGGAACTCGAAACGTGTCAACCTTGGTTTTGAGAATCTCTCCCGGAGTTTGAGAGATTTGGACGTGAAAGGGTACCAGTCTTGTCGGGGATCGGGAACCCTTCGCGAGAATGTCCAAAGTTTCAGCGGGATTTCCAAAATGTTGAAAGGAACTCGAAACATGTCAACCTTGGTTTTGAGAATCTCTCCCGGAGTTTGAGAGATTTGGACGTGAAAGGGTACCAGTCTTGTCGGGGATTGGGAACCCTTCGCGAGAATGTCCAAAGTTTCAGCGGGATTTCCAAAATGTTGAAAGGAACTCGAAACATGTCAACCTTGGTTTTGAGAATCTCTCCCGGAGTTTGAGAGATTTGGACGTGAAAGGGTACCAGTCTTGTCGGGGATTGGGAACCCTTCGCGAGAATGTCCAAAATTTCAGCGGGATTTCCAAGATGTTGAGAGGAACTCGAAACATGTCAACCTTGGTTTTGAGAATCTCTCCCGGAGTTTGAGAGATTTGGACGTGAAAGGGTACCAATCTTGTCGGGGATTGGGAACCCTTCGCGAGAATGTCCAAAGTTTCAGCAGGATTTCCAAAATGTTGAAAGGAACTCGAAACATGTCAACCTTGGTTTTGAGAATCTCTCCCGGCGTTTGAGAGATTTGGACGTGAAAGGGTACCAGTCTTGTCGGGGATTGGGAACCCTTCGCGAGAATGTCCAAAGTTTCAGCGGGATTTCCAAAATGTTGAAAGGAACTCGAAACATGTCAACCTTGGTTTTGAGAATCTCTCCCGGAGTTTGAGAGATTTGGACGTGAAAGGGTATCAGTCTTGTCGGGGATTGGGAACCCTTCGCGAGAATGTCCAAAGTTTCAGCGGGATTTCCAGAATGTTGAAAGGAACTCGAAACATGTCAACCTTGGTTTTGAGAATCTCTCCCGGCGTTTGAGAGATTTGGACGTGAAAGGGTACCAGTCTTGTCGGGGATTGGGAACCCTTTGCGAGAATGTCCAAAGTTTCAGCGGGATTTCCAAGATGTTGAAAGGAACTCGAAACATGTCAACCTTGGTTTTGAGAATCTCTCCCGGAGTTTGAGAGATTTGGACGTGATGGGTACCAGTCTTGTCGGGGATTGGGAACCCTTCGCGAGAATGTCCAAAGTTTCAGCGGGATTTCCAAAATGTTGAAAGGAACTCGAAACATGTCAACCTTGGTTTTGAGAATCTCTCCCGGAGTTTGAGAGATTTGGACGTGAAAGGGTACCAATCTTGTCGAGGATCGGGAACCCTTCGCGAGAATGTCCAAAGTTTCAGCGGGATTTCCAAAATGTTGAAAGGAACTCGAAACATGTCAACCTTGGTTTTGAGAATCTCTCCCGGAGTTTGAGAGATTTGGACGTGAAAGGGTACCAGTCTTGTCGGGGATTGGGAACCCTTCGCGAGAATGTCCAAAGTTTCAGCGGGATTTCCAGAATGTTGAAAGTAACTTGAAACATGTCAACCTTGGTTTTGAGAATCTCTCCCGGCGTTTGAGAGATTTGGACGTGAAAGGGTACCAGTCTTGTCGGGGATTGGGAACCCTTCGCCAGAATGTCCAAAGTTTCAGCGGGATTTCCAAGATGTTGAAAGGAACTCGAAACATGTCAACCTTGGTTTTGAGAATCTCTCCCGGAGTTTGAGAGATTTGGACGTGAAAGGGTACCAGTCTTGTCGGGGATTGGGAACCCTTCGCGAGAATGTCCAAAGTTTCAGCGGGATTTCCAAAATGTTGAAAGGAACTCGAAACATGTCAACCTTGGTTTTGAGAATCTCTCCCGGAGTTTGAGAGATTTGGACGTGAAAGGGTACCAGTCTTGTCGGGGATTGGGAACCCTTCGCCAGAATGTCCAAAGTTTCAGCGGGATTTCCAAAATGTTGAAAGGAACTCGAAACATGTCAACCTTGGTTTTGAGAATCTCTCCCAGAGTTTGAGAGATTTGGACGTGAAAAGGTACCAGTCTTGTCGGGGATTGGGAACCCTTCGCCAGAATGTCCAAAGTTTCAGCGGGATTTCCAAAATGTTGAGAGGAACTCGAAACATGTCAACCTTGGTTTTGAGAATCTCTCCCGGAGTTTGAGAGATTTGGACGTGAAAGGGTACCAGTCTTGTCGGGGATTGGGAACCCTTCGCGAGAATGTCCAAAGTTTCAGCGGGATTTCCAAAATGTTGAAAGGAAGTTGAAACATGTCAACCTTGGTTTTGAGAATCTCTCCCGGAGTTTGAGAGATTTGGACGTGAAAGGGTACCAGTCTTCTCGGGGATTGGGAACCCTTCGCGAGAATGTCCAAAGTTTCAGCGGCATTTCCAAAATGTTGAAAGGAACTCGAAACATGTCAACCTTGGTTTTGAGAATCTCTCCCGGAGTTTGAGAGATTTGGACGTGAAAGGGTACCAGTCTTGTCGGGGATTGGGAACCCTTCGCGAGAATGTCCAAAGTTTCAGCGGGATTTTCAAAATGTTGAAAGGAACTCGAAACATGTCAACCTTGGTTTTGAGAATCTCTCCCGGAGTTTGAGGGATTTAGACGTGAAAGGGTACCAGTCTTGTCGGGGATTGGGAACCCTTCGCGAGAATGTCCAAAGTTTCAGCGGGATTTCCAGAATGTTGAAAGGAACTCGAAACATGTCAACCTTGGTTTTGAGAATCTCTCCCGGAGTTTGAGAGATTTGGACGTGAAAGGGTACCAGTCTTGTCGGGGATTGGGAACCCTTCGCCAGAATGTCCAAAGTTTCAGCGGGATTTCCAAAATGTTGAAAGGAACTCGAAACATGTCAACCTTGGTTTTGAGAATCTCTCCCGGAGTTTGAGAGATTTGGACGTGAAAGGGTACCAGTCTTGTCGGGGATCGGGAACCCTTCACGAGAATGTCCAAAGTTTCAGCGGGATTTCCAAAATGTTGAGAGGAACTCGAAACATGTCAACCTTGGTTTTGAGAATCTCTCCCGGAGTTTGAGAGATTTGGACGTGAAAGGGTACCAATCTTGTCGAGGATCGGGAACCCTTCGCGAGAATGTCCAAAGTTTCAGCGGGATTTCCAAAATGTTGAAAGGAACTCGAAACATGTCAACCTTGGTTTTGAGAATCTCTCCCGGAGTTTGAGAGATTTGGACGTGAAAGGGTACCAGTCTTGTCGGGGATTGGGAACCCTTCGCCAGAATGTCCAAAGTTTCAGCGGGATTTCCAAAATGTTGAAAGGAACTCGAAACATGTCAACCTTGGTTTTGAGAATCTCTCCCGGAGTTTGAGAGATTTGGACGTGAAAGGGTACCAGTCTTGTCGGGGATTGGGAACCCTTCGCGAGAATGTCCAAAGTTTCAGCGGGATTTCCAAAATGTTGAAAGGAACTCGAAACATGTCAACCTTGGTTTTGAGAATCTCTCCCGGAGTTTGAGAGATTTGGACGTGAAAGGGTACCAGTCTTGTCGGGGATTGGGAACCCTTTGCGAGAATGTCCAAAGTTTCAGCGGGATTTCCAAAATGTTGAAAGGAACTCGAAACATGTCAACCTTGGTTTTGAGAATCTCTCCCGGAGTTTGAGAGATTTGCACGTGAAAGGGTACCAGTCTTGTCGGGGATTGGGAACCCTTCGCCAGAATGTCCAAAGTTTCAGCGGGATTTCCAAAATGTTGAAAGGATCTCGAAACATGTCAACCTTGGTTTTGAGAATCTCTCCCGGAGTTTGAGAGATTTGGACGTGAAAGTGTACCAGTCTTGTCGGGGATCGGGAACCCTTCGCGAGAATGTCCAAAGTTTCAGCGGGATTTCCAAGATGTTGAAAGGAACTCGAAACATGTCATCCTTGGTTTTGAGAATCTCTCCCGGAGTTTGAGAGATTTGGACGTGAAAGGGTACCAGTCTTGTCGGGGATTGGGAACCCTTCGCGACAATGTCCAAAGTTTCAGCGGGATTTCCAAAATGTTGAAAGGAACTCGAAACATGTCAATCTTGGTTTTGAGAATCTCTCCCAGAGTTTGAGAGATTTGGATGTGAAAGGGTACCAATCTTGTCGGGGATTGGGAACCCTTTGCGAGAATGTCCAAAGTTTCAGCGGGATTTCCAAAATGTTGAAAGGAACTCGAAACATGTCAACCTTGGTTTTGAGAATCTGTCCCGGAGTTTGAGAGATTTGGACGTGAAAGGGTACCAGTCTTGTCGGGGATTGGGAACCCTTCGCGAGAATGTCCAAAGTTTCAGCGGGATTTCCAAAATGTTGAAAGGAACTCGAAACATGTCAACCTTGTTTTTGAGAATCTCTCCCAGAGTTTGAGAGATTTGGACGTGAAAGGGTACCAGTTTTGTCGGGGATTGGGAACCCTTCGCGAGAATGTCCAAAGTTTCAGCAGGATTTCCAAAATGTTGAAAGGAACTCGAAACATGTCAACCTTGGTTTTGAGAATCTCTCCCGGAGTTTGAGAGATTTGGACGTGAAAGGGTACCAGTCTTGTCGGGGATTGGGAACCCTTCGCGAGAATGTCCAAAGTTTCAGCGGGATTTCCAAAATGTTGAAAGGAACTCGAAACATGTCAACCTTGGTTTTGAGAATCTCTCCCGGAGTTTGAGAGATTTGGACGTGAAAGTGTACCAGTCTTGTCGGGGATTGGGAACCCTTCGCGAGAATGTCCAAAGTTTCAGCGGGATTTCCAAGATGTTGAAAGGAACTCGAAACATGTCATCCTTGGTTTTGAGAATCTCTCCCGGAGTTTGAGAGATTTGGACGTGAAAGGGTACCAGTCTTGTCGGGGATTGGGAACCCTTCGCGACAATGTCCAAAGTTTCAGCGGGATTTCCAAAATGTTGAAAGGAACTCGAAACATGTCAATCTTGGTTTTGAGAATCTCTCCCAGAGTTTGAGAGATTTGGATGTGAAAGGGTACCAATCTTGTCGGGGATTGGGAACCCTTCGCGAGAATGTCCAAAGTTTCAGCGGGATTTCCAAAATGTTGAAAGGAACTCGAAACATGTCAACCTTGGTTTTGAGAATCTGTCCCGGAGTTTGAGAGATTTGGACGTGAAAGGGTACCAGTCTTGTCGGGGATTGGGAACCCTTCGCGAGAATGTCCAAAGTTTCAGCGGGATTTCCAAAATGTTGAAAGGAACTCGAAACATGTCAACCTTGTTTTTGAGAATCTCTCCCAGAGTTTGAGAAATTTGGACGTGAAAGGGTACCAGTTTTGTCGGGGATTGGGAACCCTTCGCGAGAATGTCCAAAGTTTCAGCAGGATTTCCAAAATGTTGAAAGGAACTCGAAACATGTCAACCTTGGTTTTGAGAATCTCTCCCGGAGTTGGAGAGATTTGGACGTGAAAGGGTACCAGTCTTGTCGGGGATTGGGAACCCTTCGCGAGAATGTCCAAAGTTTCAGCGGGATTTCCAAAATGTTGAAAGGAACTCGAAACATGTCAACCTTGGTTTTGAGAATCTCTCCCGGAGTTTGAGAGATTTGGACGTGAAAGGGTACTAATCTTGTCGAGGATCGGGAACCCTTCGCGAGAATGTCCAAAGTTTCAGCGGGATTTCCAAAATGTTGAAAGGAACTCAAAACATGTCAACCTTGGTTTTTAGAATCTCTCCCGGAGTTTGAGAGATTTGGACGTGAAAGGCTACCAGTCTTGTCGGGGATTGGGAACCCTTCGCGAGAATGTCCAAAGTTTCAGCGGGATTTCCAAAATGTTGAAAGGAACTCGAAACATGTCAACCTTGGTTTTGAGAATCTCTCCCGGAGTTTGAGAGATTTGGACGTGAAAGGGTACCAGTCTTGTCGGGGATTGGGAACCCTTCGCGAGAATGTCCAAAGTTTCAGCGGGATTTCCAAAATGTTGAAAGGAACTCGAAACATGTCAACCTTGGTTTTGAGAATCTCTCCCGGAGTTTGAGAGATTTGGACGTGAAAGGGTACCAGTCTTGTCGGGGATTGGGAACCCTTTGCCAGAATGTCCAAAGTTTCAGCGGGATTTCCAAAATGTTGAAAGGAACTCGAAACATGTCAACCTTGGTTTTGAGAATCTCTCCCGGAGTTTGAGAGATTTGGACGTGAAAGGGTACCAGTCTTGTCGGGGATTGGGAACCCTTCGCGAGAATGTCCAAAGTTTCAGCGGGATTTCCAAAATGTTGAAAGGAACTCGAAACATGTCAACCTTGGTTTTGAGAATCTCTCCCGGAGTTTGAGAGATTTGGACGTGAAAGGGTACCAGTCTTGTCGGGGATTGGGAACCCTTCGCGAGAATGTCCAAAGTTTCAGCAGGATTTCCAAAATGTTGAAAGGAACTCGAAACATGTCAACCTTGGTTTTGAGAATCTCTCCCGGATTTTGACAGATCTGGACGTGAAAGGGTACCAGTCTTGTCGGGGATTGGGAACCCTTCGCCAGAATGTCCAAAGTTTCAGCGGGATTTCCAAAATGTTGAAAGGAACTCGAAACATGTCAACCTTGGTTTTGAGAATCTCTCCCGGAGTTTGAGAGATTTGGACGTGAAAGGGTACCAGTCTTGTCGGGGATTGGGAACCCTTCGCGAGAATGTCCAAAGTTTCAGCGGGATTTCCAAAATGTTGAAAGGAACTTGAAACATGTCAACCTTGGTTTTGAGAATCTCTCCCGGAGTTTGAGAGATTTGGACGTGAAAGGGTACCAGTCTTGTCGGGGATTGGGAACCCTTCGCGAGAATGTCCAAAGTTTCAGCGGGATTTCCAAAATGTTGAAAGGAACTCGAAACATGTCAACCTTGGTTTTGAGAATCTCTCCCGGAGTTTGAGAGATTTGGACGTGAAAGGGTACCAGTCTTGTCGGGGATTGGGAACCCTTCGCGAGAATGTCCAAAGTTTCAGCGGGATTTCCAAAATGTTGAAAGGAACTCGAAACATGTCAACCTTGGTTTTGAGAATCTCTCCCGGAGTTTGAGAGATTTGGACGTGAAAGGGTACCAGTCTTGTCGGGGATTGGGAACCCTTCGCGAGAATGTCCAAAGTTTCAGCGGGATTTGCAAAATGTTGAAAGGAACTCGAAACATGTCAACCTTGGTTTTGAGAATCTCTCCCGGAGTTTGAGAGATTTGGACGTGAAAGGGTACCAGTCTTGTCGGGGATTGGGAACCCTTCGCGAGAATGTCCAAAGTTTCAGCGGGATTTCCAAAATGTTGAAAGGAACTCGAAACATGTCAACCTTGGTTTTGAGAATCTCTCCCGGAGTTTGAGAGATTTGGACGTGAAAGGGTACCAGTCTTGTCGGGGATTGGGAACCCTTCGCGAGAATGTCCAAAGTTTCAGCGGGATTTCCAGAATGTTGAAAGGAACTCGAAACATGTCAACCTTGGTTTTGAGAATCTCGCCCGGAGTTTGAGAGATTTGGACGTGAAAGTGTACCAGTCTTGTCGGGGATTGGGAACCCTTCGCGAGAATGTCCAAAGTTTCAGCGGGATTTCCAAAATGTTGAAAGGAACTCGAAACATGTCAACCTTGGTTTTGAGAATCTCTCCCGGAGTTTGAGAGATTTGGACGTGAAAGGGTACCAGTCTTGTCGGGGATTGGGAACCCTTCGCGAGAATGTCCAAAGTTTCAGCGGGATTTCCAAAATGTTGAAAGGAACTCGAAACATGTCAACCTTGGTTTTGAGAATCTCTCCCGGAGTATGAGAGATTTGGACGTGAAAGGGTACCAGTCTTGTCGGGGATTGGGAACCCTTCGCGAGAATGTCCAAAGTTTCAGCGGCATTTCCAAAATGTTGAAAGGAACTCGAAACATGTCAACCTTGTTTTTGAGAATCTCTCCCAGAGTTTGAGAAATTTGGACGTGAAAGGGTACCAGTTTTGTCGGGGATTGGGAACCCTTCGCGAGAATGTCCAAAGTTTCAGCAGGATTTCCAAAATGTTGAAAGGAACTCGAAACATGTCAACCTTGGTTTTGAGAATCTCTCCCGGAGTTGGAGAGATTTGGACGTGAAAGGGTACCAGTCTTGTCGGGGATTGGGAACCCTTCGCCAGAATGTCCAAAGTTTCAGCGGGATTTCCAAAATGTTGAAAGGAACTCGAAACATGTCAACCTTGGTTTTGAGAATCTCTCCCGGAGTTTGAGAGATTTGGACGTGAAAGGGTACTAATCTTGTCGAGGATCGGGAACCCTTCGCGAGAATGTCCAAAGTTTCAGCGGGATTTCCAAAATGTTGAAAGGAACTCAAAACATGTCAACCTTGGTTTTTAGAATCTCTCCCGGAGTTTGAGAGATTTGGACGTGAAAGGCTACCAGTCTTGTCGGGGATTGGGAACCCTTCGCGAGAATGTCCAAAGTTTCAGCGGGATTTCCAAAATGTTGAAAGGAACTCGAAACATGTCAACCTTGGTTTTGAGAATCTCTCCCGGAGTTTGAGAGATTTGGACGTGAAAGGGTACCAGTCTTGTCGGGGATTGGGAACCCTTCGCGAGAATGTCCAAAGTTTCAGCGGGATTTCCAAAATGTTGAAAGGAACTCGAAACATGTCAACCTTGGTTTTGAGAATCTCTCCCGGAGTTTGAGAGATTTGGACGTGAAAGGGTACCAGTCTTGTCGGGGATTGGGAACCCTTTGCCAGAATGTCCAAAGTTTCAGCGGGATTTCCAAAATGTTGAAAGGAACTCGAAACATGTCAACCTTGGTTTTGAGAATCTCTCCCGGAGTTTGAGAGATTTGGACGTGAAAGGGTACCAGTCTTGTCGGGGATTGGGAACCCTTCGCGAGAATGTCCAAAGTTTCAGCGGGATTTCCAAAATGTTGAAAGGAACTCGAAACATGTCAACCTTGGTTTTGAGAATCTCTCCCGGAGTTTGAGAGATTTGGACGTGAAAGGGTACCAGTCTTGTCGGGGATTGGGAACCCTTCGCGAGAATGTCCAAAGTTTCAGCAGGATTTCCAAAATGTTGAAAGGAACTCGAAACATGTCAATCTTGGTTTTGAGAATCTCTCACGGAGTTTGAGAGATTTGGACGTGAAAGGGTACCAGTCTTGTCGGGGATTGGGAACCCTTCGCCAGAATGTCCAAAGTTTCAGCGGGATTTCCAAAATGTTGAAAGGAACTCGAAACATGTCAACCTTGGTTTTGAGAATCTCTCCCGGAGTTTGAGAGATTTGGACGTGAAAGGGTACCAGTCTTGTCGGGGATTGGGAACCCTTCGCGAGAATGTCCAAAGTTTCAGCGGGATTTCCAAAATGTTGAAAGGAACTTGAAACATGTCAACCTTGGTTTTGAGAATCTCTCCCGGAGTTTGAGAGATTTGGACGTGAAAGGGTACCAGTCTTGTCGGGGATTGGGAACCCTTCGCGAGAATGTCCAAAGTTTCAGCGGGATTTCCAAAATGTTGAAAGGAACTCGAAACATGTCAACCTTGGTTTTGAGAATCTCTCCCGGAGTTTGAGAGATTTGGACGTGAAAGGGTACCAGTCTTGTCGGGGATTGGGAACCCTTCGCGAGAATGTCCAAAGTTTCAGCGGGATTTCCAAAATGTTGAAAGGAACTCGAAACATGTCAACCTTGGTTTTGAGAATCTCTCCCGGAGTTTGAGAGATTTGGACGTGAAAGGGTACCAGTCTTGTCGGGGATTGGGAACCCTTCGCGAGAATGTCCAAAGTTTCAGCGGGATTTGCAAAATGTTGAAAGGAACTCGAAACATGTCAACCTTGGTTTTGAGAATCTCTCCCGGAGTTTGAGAGATTTGGACGTGAAAGGGTACCAGTCTTGTCGGGGATTGGGAACCCTTCGCGAGAATGTCCAAAGTTTCAGCGGGATTTCCAAAATGTTGAAAGGAACTCGAAACATGTCAACCTTGGTTTTGAGAATCTCTCCCGGAGTTTGAGAGATTTGGACGTGAAAGGGTACCAGTCTTGTCGGGGATTGGGAACCCTTCGCGAGAATGTCCAAAGTTTCAGCGGGATTTCCAGAATGTTGAAAGGAACTCGAAACATGTCAACCTTGGTTTTGAGAATCTCGCCCGGAGTTTGAGAGATTTGGACGTGAAAGTGTACCAGTCTTGTCGGGGATTGGGAACCCTTCGCGAGAATGTCCAAAGTTTCAGCGGGATTTCCAAAATGTTGAAAGGAACTCGAAACATGTCAACCTTGGTTTTGAGAATCTCTCCCGGAGTTTGAGAGATTTGGACGTGAAAGGGTACCAGTCTTGTCGGGGATTGGGAACCCTTCGCGAGAATGTCCAAAGTTTCAGCGGGATTTCCAAAATGTTGAAAGGAACTCGAAACATGTCAACCTTGGTTTTGAGAATCTCTCCCGGAGTATGAGAGATTTGGACGTGAAAGGGTACCAGTCTTGTCGGGGATTGGGAACCCTTCGCGAGAATGTCCAAAGTTTCAGCGGCATTTCCAAAATGTTGAAAGGAACTCGAAACATGTCAACCTTGGTTTTGAGAATCTCTCCCGGAGTTTGAGAGATTTGGACGTGAAAGGGTACCAGTCTTGTCGGGGATTGGGAACCCTTCGCGAGAATGTCCAAAGTTTCAGCGGGATTTCCAAAATGTTGAAAGGAACTCGAAACATGTCAACCTTGGTTTTGAGAATCTCTCCCGGAGTTTGAGAGATTTGGACGTGAAAGGGTACCAGTCTTGTCGGGGATTGGGAACCCTTTGCGAGAATGTCCAAAGTTTCAGCGGGATTTCCAAAATGTTGAAAGGAACTCGAAACATGTCAACCTTGTTTTTGAGAATCTCTCCCAGAGTTTGAGAGATTTGGACGTGAAAGGGTACCAGTTTTGTCGGGGATTGGGAACCCTTCGCGAGAATGTCCAAAGTTTCAGCAGGATTTCCAAAATGTTGAAAGGAACTCGAAACATGTCAACCTTGGTTTTGAGAATCTCTCCCGGAGTTTGAGAGATTTGGACGTGAAAGGGTACCAGTCTTGTCGGGGATTGGGAACCCTTCGCGAGAATGTCCAAACTTTCAGCGGGATTTCCAAAATGTTGAAAGGAACTCGAAACATGTCAACCTTGGTTTTGAGAATCTCTCCCGGAGTTTGAGAGATTTGGACGTGAAAGGGTACTAATCTTGTCGAGGATCGGGAACCCTTCGCGAGAATGTCCAAAGTTTCAGCGGGATTTCCAAAATGTTGAAAGGAACTCAAAACATGTCAACCTTGGTTTTGAGAATCTCTCCCGGAGTTTGAGAGATTTGGACGTGAAAGGGTACCAGTCTTGTCGGGGATTGGGAACCCTTCGCGAGAATGTCCAAAGTTTCAGCGGGATTTCCAAAATGTTGAAAGGAACTCGAAACATGTCAACCTTGGTTTTGAGAATCTCTCCCGGAGTTTGAGAGATTTGGACGTGAAAGGGTACCAGTCTTGTCGGGGATTGGGAACCCTTCGCGAGAATGTCCAAAGTTTCAGCGAGATTTCCAAAATGTTGAAAGGAACTCGAAACATGTCAACCTTGGTTTTGAGAATCTCTCCCGGAGTTTGAGAGATTTGGACGTGAAAGGGTACCAGTCTTGTCGGGGATTGGGAACCCTTCGCGAGAATGTCCAAAGTTTCAGCGGGATTTCCAAAATGTTGAAAGGAACTCGAAACATGTCAACCTTGGTTTTGAGAATCTCTCCCGGAGTTTGAGGGATTTAGACGTGAAAGGGTACCAGTCTTGTCGGGGATTGGGAACCCTTCGCGAGAATGTCCAAAGTTTCAGCGGGATTTCCAGAATGTTGAAAGGAACTCGAAACATGTCAACCTTGGTTTTGAGAATCTCTCCCGGAGTTTGAGAGATTTGGACGTGAAAGGGTACCAGTCTTGTCGGGGATTGGGAACCCTTCGCCAGAATGTCCAAAGTTTCAGCGGGATTTCCAGAATGTTGAAAGGAACTCGAAACATGTCAACCTTGGTTTTGAGAATCTCTCCCGGAGTTTGAGAGATTTGGACGTGAAAGGGTACCAGACTTGTCGGGGGTCGGGAACCCTTCACGAGAATGTCCAAAGTTTCAGCGGGATTTCCAAAATGTTGAAAGGAACTCGAAACATGTCAACCTTGGTTTTGAGAATCTCTCCCGGAGTTTGAGAGATTTGGACGTGAAAGGGTATCAGTCTTGTCGGGGATCGGGAACCCTTCGCCAGAATGTCCAAAGTTTCAGCGGGATTTGCAAAATGTTGAGAGGAACTCGAAACATGTCAACCTTGGTTTTGAGAATCTCTCCCGGAGTTTGAGAGATTTGGACGTGAAAGGGTACCAGTCTTGTCGGGGATTGGGAACCCTTCGCGAGAATGTCCAAAGTTTCAGCGGGATTTCCAAAATGTTGAAAGGAACTCGAAACATGTCAACCTTGGTTTTGAGAATCTCTCCCGGAGTTTGAGAGATTTGGACGTGAAAGGGTACCAGTCTTGTTGGGGATTGGGAACCCTTCGCGAGAATGTCCAAAGTTTCAGCGGGATTTCCAGAATGTTGAAAGGAACTCGAAACATGTCAACCTTGGTTTTGAGAATCTCTCCCGGAGTTTGAGAGATTTGGACGTGAAAGTGTACCAGTCTTGTCGGGGATTGGGAACCCTTCGCGAGAATGTCCAAAGTTTCAGCGGGATTTCCAAAATGTTGAAAGGAACTCGAAACATGTCAACCTTGGTTTTGAGAATCTCTCCCGGAGTTTGAGAGATTTGGACGTGAAAGGGTACCAGTCTTGTCGGGGATTGGGTACCCTTCGCGAGAATGTCCAAAGTTTCAGCGGGATTTCCAAAATGTTGAAAGGAACTCGAAACATGTCAACCTTGGTTTTGAGAATCTCTCCCGGAGTTTGAGAGATTTGGACGTGAAAGGGTACCAGTCTTGTCGGGGATTGGGAACCCTTCGCCAGAATGTCCAAAGTTTCAGCGGGATTTCCAAAATGTTGAAAGGAACTCGAAACATGTCAACCTTGGTTTTGAGAATCTCTCCCGGAGTTTGAGAGATTTGGACGTGAAAGGGTACCAGTCTTGTCGGGGATTGGGAACCCTTCGCGAGAATGTCCAAAGTTTCAGCGGGATTTCCAAAATGTTGAAAGGAACTCGAAACATGTCAACCTTGGTTTTGAGAATCTCTCCCGGAGTTTGAGAGATTTGGACGTGAAAGGGTACCAGTCTTGTCGGGGATTGGGAACCCTTTGCGAGAATGTCCAAAGTTTCAGCGGGATTTCCAAAATGTTGAAAGGAACTCGAAACATGTCAACCTTGGTTTTGAGAATCTCTCCCGGAGTTTGAGAGATTTGGACGTGAAAGGGTACCAGTCTTGTCGGGGATTGGGAACCCTTCGCGAGAATGTCCAAAGTTTCAGCGGGATTTCCAAAATGTTGAAAGGAACTCGAAACATGTCAACCTTGGTTTTGAGAATCTCTCCCGGAGTTTGAGAGATTTGGACGTGAAAGGGTACCAGTCTTGTCGGGGATCGGGAACCCTTCGCGAGAATGTCCAAAGTTTCAGCGGGATTTGCAAAATGTTGAAAGGAACTCGAAACATGTCAACCTTGGTTTTGAGAATCTCTCCCGGAGTTGGAGAGATTTGGACGTGAAAGGGTACCAGTCTTGTCGGGGATCGGGAACCCTTCGCGAGAATGTCCAAAGTTTCAGCGGGATTTCCAAAATGTTGAAAGGAACTCGAAACATGTCAACCTTGGTTTTGAGAATCTCTCCCGGAGTTTGAGAGATTTGGACGTGAGAGGGTACCAGTCTTGTCGGGGATTGGGAACCCTTCGCGAGAATGTCCAAAATTTCAGCGGGATTTCCAAGATGTTGAGAGGAACTCGAAACATGTCAACCTTGGTTTTGAGAATCTCTCCCGGAGTTTGAGAGATTTGGACTTGAAAGGGTACCAATCTTGTCGGGGATTGGGAACCCTTCGCGAGAATGTCCAAAGTTTCAGCAGGATTTCCAAAATGTTGAAAGGAACTCGAAACATGTCAACCTTGGTTTTGAGAATCTCTCCCGGCGTTTGAGAGATTTGGACGTGAAAGGGTACCAGTCTTGTCGGGGATTGGGTACCCTTCGCCAGAATGTCCAAAGTTTCAGCGGGATTTCCAAAATGTTGAAAGGAACTCGAAACATGTCAACCTTGGTTTTGAGAATCTCTCCCGGAGTTTGAGAGATTTGGACGTGAAAGGGTACCAGTCTTGTCGGGGATTGGGAACCCTTCGCGAGAATGTCCAAAGTTTCAGCGGGATTTCCAAAATGTTGAAAGGAACTCGAAACATGTCAACCTTGGTTTTGAGAATCTCTCCCGGCGTTTGAGAGATTTGGACGTGAAAGGGTACCAGTCTTGTCGGGGATCAGGAACCCTTCGCGAGAATGTCCAAAGTTTCAGCGGGATTTCCAAGATGTTGAAAGGAACTCGAAACATGTCAACCTTGGTTTTGAGAATCTCTCCCGGAGTTTGAGAGATTTGGACGTGAAAGGGTACCAGTCTTGTCGGGGATTGGGAACCCTTCGCGAGAATGTCCAAAGTTTCAGCGGGATTTCCAAAATGTTGAAAGGAACTCGAAACATGTCAACCTTGGTTTTGAGAATCTCTCCCGGAGTTTGAGAGATTTGGACGTGAAAGGGTACCAATCTTGTCGAGGATCGGGAACACTTCGCGAGAATGTCCAAAGTTTCAGCGGGATTTCCAAAATGTTGAAAGGAACTCGAAACATGTCAACCTTGGTTTTGAGAATCTCTCCCGGAGTTTGAGAGATTTGGACGTGAAAGGGTACCAGTCTTGTCGGGGATTGGGAACCCTTCGCCAGAATGTCCAAAGTTTCAGCGGGATTTCCAAAATGTTGAAAGGAACTCGAAACATGTCAACCTTGGTTTTGAGAATCTCTCCCAGAGTTTGAGAGATTTGGACGTGAACGGGTACCAGTCTTGTCGGGGATTGGGAACCCTTCGAGAGAATGTGCAAAGTTTCAGCGAGATTTCCAAAATGTTGAAAGGAACTCGAAACATGTCAACCTTGGTTTTGAGAATCTCTCCCGGAGTTTGAGAGATTTGGACGTGAAAGGGTACCAGTCTTGTCGGGGATCGGGAACCCTTCGCGAGAATGTCCAAAGTTTCAGCGGGATTTCCAAAATGTTGAAAGGAACTCGAAACATGTCAACCTTGGTTTTGAGAATCTCTCCCGGAGTTTGAGAGATTTGGACGTGAAAGGGTATCAGTCTTGTCGGGGATCGGGAACCCTTCGCCAGAATGTCCAAAGTTTCAGCGGGATTTGCAAAATGTTGAGAGGAACTCGAAACATGTCAACCTTGGTTTTGAGAATCTCTCCCGGAGTTTGAGAGATTTGGACGTGAAAGGGTACCAGTCTTGTCGGGGATTGGGAACCCTTCGCGAGAATGTCCAAAGTTTCAGCGGGATTTCCAAAATGTTGAAAGGAACTCGAAACATGTCAACCTTGGTTTTGAGAATCTCTCCCGGAGTTTGAGAGATTTGGACGTGAAAGGGTACCAGTCTTGTCGGGGATTGGGAACCCTTCGCGAGAATGTCCAAAGTTTCAGCGGGATTTCCAAAATGTTGAAAGGAACTCGAAACATGTCAACCTTGGTTTTGAGAATCTCTCCCGGAGTTTGAGAGATTTGGACGTGAAAGGGTACCAGTCTTGTCGGGGATTGGGAACCCTTCGCGAGAATGTCCAAAGTTTCAGCGGGATTTCCAAAATGATGAAAGGAACTCGAAACATGTCAACCTTGGTTTTGAGAATCTCTCCCGGAGTTTGAGAGATTTGGACGTGAAAGGGTACCAGTCTTGTCGGGGATTGGGAACCCTTCGCGAGAATGTCCAAAGTTTCAGCGGGATTTCCAAAATGTTGAAAGGAACTCGAAACATGTCAACCTTGGTTTTGAGAATCTCTCCCGGAGTTTGAGAGATTTGGACGTGAAAGGGTACCAATCTTGTCGGGGATCGGGAACCCTTCGCGAGAATGTCCAAAGTTTCAGCGGGATTTCCAAAATGTTGAAAGGAACTCGAAACATGTCAACCTTGGTTTTGAGAATCTCTCCCGGAGTTTGAGAGATTTGGACGTGAAAGGGTACCAGTCTTCTCGGGGATTGGGAACCCTTCGCGAGAATGTCCAAAGTTTCAGCGGGATTTCCAAAATTTGAAAGGAACTTGAAACATGTCAACCTTGGTTTTGAGAATCTCTCCCGGAGTTTGAGAGATTTGGACGTGAAAGGGTACCAGTCCTGTCGGGGATCGGGAACCCTTCGCGAGAATGTCCAATGTTTCAGCGGGATTTCCAAAATGTTGAAAGGAACTTGAAACATGTCAACCTTGGTTTTGAGAATCTCTCCCGGAGTTTGAGAGATTTGGACGTGAAAGGGTACCAATCTTGTCGGGGATTGATAACCCTTCACGAGAATGTCCAAAGTTTCAGCGGGATTTCCAAAATGTTGAAAGGAACTCGAAACATGTCAACCTTGGTTTTGAGAATCTCTCCCGGGGTTTGACAGATCTGGACGTGAAAGGGTACCAGTCTTGTCGGGGATTGGGAACCCTCCGCGAGAATGTCCAAAGTTTCAGCGGGATTTCCAAAATGTTGAAAGGAACTCGAAACATGTCAACCTTGGTTTTGAGAATCTCTCCCGGAGTTTGAGAGATTTGGACGTGAAAGGGTACCAGTCTTGTCGGGGATTGGGAACCCTTCGCGAGAATGTCCAAAGTTTCAGCGGGATTTCCAAAATGTTGAAAGGAACTCGAAACATGTCAACCTTGGTTTTGAGAATCTCTCCCGGAGTTTGAGAGATTTGGACGTGAAAGGGTACCAGTCTTGTCGGGGATTGGGAACCCTTCACGAGAATGTCCAAAGTTTCAGTGGGATTTCCAAAATGTTGAAAGGAACTCAAAACATGTCAACCTTGGTTTTGAGAATCTCTCCCGGAGTTTGAGAGATTTGGACGTGAAAGGATAACAGTCTTGTCGGGGATTGGGAACCCTTCACGAGAATGTCCAAAGTTTCAGCGGGATTTCCAAAATGTTGAGAGGAACTCGAAACATGTCAACCTTGGTTTTGAGAATCTCTCCCGGGGTTTGACAGATCTGGACGTGAAAGGGTACCAGTCTTGTCGGGGATTGGGAACCCTTCGCGAGAATGTCCAAAGTTTCAGCGGGATTTCCAAAATGTTGAAAGGAACTCGAAACATGTCAACCTTGGTTTTGAGAATCTCTCCCGGAGTTTGAGAGATTTGGACGTGAAAGGGTACCAGTCTTGTCGGGGATTGGGAACCCTTCGCGAGAATGTCCAAAGTTTCAGCGGGATTTCCAAAATGTTGAAAGGAACTCGAAACATGTCAACCTTGGTTTTGAGAATCTCTCCCGGAGTTTGAGAGATTTGGACGTGAAAGGGTACCAGTCTTGTCGGGGATTGGGAACCCTTTGCGAGAATGTCCAAAGTTTCAGCGGGATTTCCAAAATGTTGAAAGGAACTCGAAACATGTCAACCTTGGTTTTGAGAATCTCTCCCGGAGTTTGAGAGATTTGGACGTGAAAGGGTACCAGTCTTGTCGGGGATTGGGAACCCTTCGCGAGAATGTCCAAAGTTTCAGCGGGATTTGCAAAATGTTGAAAGGAACTCGAAACATGTCAACCTTGGTTTTGAGAATCTCTCCCGGAGTTTGAGAGATTTGGACATGAAAGGGTACCAGTCTTGTCGGGGATTGGGAACCCTTCGCGAGAATGTCCAAAGTTTCAGCGGGATTTCCAAAATGTTGAAAGGAACTCGAAACATGTCAACCTTGGTTTTGAGAATCTCTCCCGGCGTTTGAGAGATTTGGACGTGAAAGGGTACCAGTCTTGTCGGGGATTGGGAACCCTTCGCGAGAATGTGCAAAGTTTCAGCGGGATTTCCAAAATGTTGAAAGGAACTCGAAACATGTCAACCTTGGTTTTGAGAATCTCTCCCGGAGTTTGAGAGATTTGGACGTGAAAGGGTACCAGTCTTGTCGGGGATTGGGAACCCTTCGCGAGAATGTCCAAAGTTTCAGCGGGATTTCCAAAATGTTGAAAGGAACTCGAAACATGTCAACCTTGGTTTTGAGAATCTCTCCCGGAGTTTGAGAGATTTGGACGTGAAAGGGTACCAGTCTTGTCGGGGATTGGGAACCCTTCGCGAGAATGTCCAAAGTTTCAGCGGGATTTCCAGAATGTTGAAAGGAACTCGAAACATGTCAACCTTGGTTTTGAGAATCTCTCCCAGAGTTTGAGAGATTTGGATGTGAAAGGGTACCAATCTTTTCGCGGATTGGGAACCCTTCGCGAGAATGTCCAAAGTTTCAGCGGGATTTCCAAAATGTTGAAAGGAACTCGAAACATGTCAACCTTGGTTTTGAGAATCTCTCCCGGAGTTTGAGAGATTTGGACGTGAAAGGGTACCAATCTTGTCGGGGATTGGGAACCCTTCGCGAGAATGTCCAAAGTTTCAGCGGGATTTCCAAAATGTTGAGAGGAACTCGAAACATGTCAACCTTGGTTTTGAGAATCTCTCCTGGAGTTTGAGAGATTTGGACGTGAAAGGGTACCAGTCTTGTCGGGGATTGGGAACCCTTTGCGAGAATGTCCAAAGTTTCAGCGGGATTTCCAAAATGTTGAAAGGAACTCGAAACATGTCAACCTTGGTTTTGAGAATCTCTCCCGGAGTTTGAGAGATTTGGACGTGAAAGGGTACCAGTCTTGTCGGGGATTGGGAACCCTTCGCGAGAATGTCCAAAGTTTCAGCGGGATTTCCAAGATGTTGAAAGGAACTCGAAACATGTCAACCTTGGTTTTGAGAATCTCTCCCGGAGTTCGAGAGATTTGGATGTGAAAGGGTACCAGTCTTGTCGGGGATTGGGAACCCTTCGCGAGAATGTCCAAAGTTTCAGCAGGATTTCCAAAATGTTGAAAGGAACTCGAAACATGTCAACCTTGGTTTTGAGAATCTCTCCCGGAGTTTGAGAGATTTGGACGTGAAAGGGTACCAGTCTTGTCGGGGATTGGGAACCCTTCGCCAGAATGTCCAAAGTTTCAGCGGGATTTCCAAAACGTTGAAAGGAACTCGAAACATGTCAACCTTGGTTTTGAGAATCTCTCCCAGAGTTTGAGAGATTTGGACGTGAAAGGGTACCAGTCTTGTCGGGGATTGGGAACCCTTCGCGAGAATCTCCAAAGTTTCAGCGGGATTTCCAAAATGTTGAGAGGAACTCGAAACATGTCAACCTTGGTTTTGAGAATCTCTCCCGGAGTTTGAGAGATTTGGACGTGAAAGGGTACCAGTCTTGTCGGGGACTGGGAACCCTTCGCGAGAATGTCCAAAGTTTCAGCGGGATTTCCAAAATGTTGAGAGGAACTCGAAACATGTCAACCTTGGTTTTGAGAATCTCTCCCGGAGTTTGAGAGATTTGGACGTGAAAGGGTACCAGTCTTGTCGGGGATTGGGAACCCTTTGCGAGAATGTCCAAAGTTTCAGCGGGATTTGCAAAATGTTGAAAGGAACTCGAAACATGTCAACCTTGGTTTTGAGAATCTCTCCCGGAGTTTGAGAGATTTGGACATGAAAGGGTACCAGTCTTGTCGGGGATTGGGAACCCTTCGCGAGAATGTCCAAAGTTTCAGCGGGATTTCCAAAATGTTGAAAGGAACTCGAAACATGTCAACCTTGGTTTTGAGAATCTCTCCCGGAGTTTGAGAGATTTGGACGTGAAAGTGTACCAATCTTATCAGGGATTGGGAACCCTTCGCGAGAATGTCCAAAGTTTCAGCGGGATTTCCAAAATGTTGAAAGGAACTCGAAACATGTCAACCTTGGTTTTGAGAATCTCTCCCGGAGTTTGAGAGATTTGGACGTGAAAGGGTACCAGTCTTGTCGGGGATTGGGAACCCTTCGCGAGAATGTCCAAAGTTTCAGCGGGATTTCCAAAATGTTGAAAGGAACTCGAAACATGTCAACCGTGGTTTTGAGAATCTCTCCCGGACTTTGAGAGATTTGGACGTGAAAGGGTACCAGTCTTGTCGGGGATTGGGAACCCTTCGCGAGAATGTCCAATGTTTCAGCGGGATTTCCAAAATGTTGAAAGGAACTCGAAACATGTCAACCTTGGTTTTGAGAATCTCTCCCGGAGTTTGAGAGATTTGGACGTGAAAGGATACCAGTCTTGTCGGGGATCGGGAACCCTTCGCAAGAATGTCCAAAGTTTCAGCGGGATTTCCAAGATGTTGAAAGGAACTCGAAACATGTCAACCTTGGTTTTGAGAATCTCTCCCGGAGTTTGAGAGATTTGGACGTGAAAGGGTACCAGTCTTGTCGGGGATTGGGAACCCTTCGCGAGAATGTCCAAAGTTTCAGCGGGATTTCCAAAATGTTGAAAGGAACTCGAAACATGTCAACCTTGGTTTTGAGAATCTCTCCCGGAGTTTGAGAGATTTGGACGTGAAAGGGTACCAGTCTTGTCGGGGATCGGGAACCCTTCGCGAGAATGTCCAAAGTTTCAGCGGGATTTCCAAAATGTTGAGAGGAACTCGAAACATGTCAACCTTGGTTTTGAGAATCTCTCCCGGAGTTTGAGAGATTTGGACGTGAAAGGGTACCAGTCTTGTCGGGGATTGGGAACCCTTCGCGAGAATGTCCAAAGTTTCAGCGGGATTTCCAAAATGTTGAAAGGAACTCGAAACATGTCAACCTTGGTTTTGAGAATCTCTCCCGGAGTTTGAGAGATTTGGACGTGAAAGGGTACCAGTCTTGTCGGGGATTGGGAACCCTTCGCGAGAATGTCCAAAGTTTCAGCGGGATTTCCAAAATGTTGAAAGGAACTCGAAACATGTCAACCTTAGTTTTGAGAATCTCTCCCGGAGTTTGAGAGATTTGGACGTGAAAGGGTACCAGTCTTGTCGGGGATCGGGAACCCTTCGCGAGAATGTCCAAAGTTTCAGCGGGATTTCCAAAATGTTGAAAGGAACTCGAAACATGTCAACCTTGGTTTTGAGAATCTCTCCCGGAGTTTGAGAGATTTGGACGTGAGAGGGTACCAATCTTGTCGGGGATTGGGAACCCTTCGCGAGAATGTGCAAAGTTTCAGCGGGATTTCCAAAATATTGAAAGGAACTCGAAACATGTCAACCTTAGTTTTGAGAATCTCTCCCGGAGTTTGAGAGATTTGGACGTGAAAGGGTACCAATCTTGTCGGGGATTGGGAACCCTTCGCCAGAATGTCCAAAGTTTCAGCGGGATTTCCAAAATGTTGAAAGGAACTCGAAACATGTCAACCTTGGTTTTGAGAATCTCTCCCGGAGTTTGAGAGATTTGGACGTGAAAGGGTACCAGTCTTGTCGGGGATTGGGAACCCTTCGCCAGAATGTCCAAAGTTTCAGCGGGATTTCCAAAATGTTGAAAGGAACTCGAAACATGTCAACCTTGGTTTTGAGAATCTCTCCCGGAGTTTGAGAGATTTGGACGTGAAAGGGTACCAGTCTTGTCGGGGATTGGGAACCCTTCGCGAGAATGTCCAAAGTTTCAGCGGGATTTCCAAAATGTTGAAAGGAACTCGAAACATGTCAACCTTGGTTTTGAGAATCTCTCCCGGAGTTTGAGAGATTTGGACGTGAAAGGGTACCAGTCTTGTCGGGGATTGGGAACCCTTCGCGAGAATGTCCAAAGTTTCAGCGGGATTTCCAAAATGTTGAAAGGAACTCGAAACATGTCAACCTTGGTTTTGAGAATCTCTCCCGGAGTTTGAGAGATTTGGACGTGAAAGGGTACCAGTCTTGTCGGGGATTGGGAACCCTTCGCGAGAATGTCCAAAGTTTCAGCGGGATTTCCAGAATGTTGAAAGGAACTCGAAACATGTCAACCTTGGTTTTGAGAATCTCTCCCAGAGTTTGAGAGATTTGGATGTGAAAGGGTACCAATCTTTTCGCGGATTGGGAACCCTTCGCGAGAATGTCCAAAGTTTCAGCGGGATTTCCAAAATGTTGAAAGGAACTCGAAACATGTCAACCTTGGTTTTGAGAATCTCTCCCGGAGTTTGAGAGATTTGGACGTGAAAGGGTACCAATCTTGTCGGGGATTGGGAACCCTTCGCGAGAATGTCCAAAGTTTCAGCGGGATTTCCAAAATGTTGAAAGGAACTCGAAACATGTCAACCTTGGTTTTGAGAATCTCTCCCGGAGTTTGAGAGATTTGGACGTGAAAGGGTACCAGTCTTGTCGGGGATTGGGAACCCTTCGCCAGAATGTCCAAAGTTTCAGCGGGATTTCCAAAATGTTGAAAGGAACTCGAAACATGTCAACCTTGGTTTTGAGAATCTCTCCCGGAGTTTGAGAGATTTGGACGTGAAAGGGTACCAGTCTTGTCGGGGATTGGGAACCCTTCGCCAGAATGTCCAAAGTTTCAGCGGGATTTCCAAAATGTTGAAAGGAACTCGAAACATGTCAACCTTGGTTTTGAGAATCTCTCCCGGAGTTTGAGAGATTTGGACGTGAAAGGGTACCAGTCTTGTCGGGGATTGGGAACCCTTCGCGAGAATGTCCAAAGTTTCAGCGGGATTTCCAAAATGTTGAAAGGAACTCGAAACATGTCAACCTTGGTTTTGAGAATCTCTCCCGGAGTTTGAGAGATTTGGACGTGAAAGGGTACCAGTCTTGTCGGGGATTGGGAACCCTTCGCGAGAATGTCCAAAGTTTCAGCGGGATTTCCAAAATGTTGAAAGGAACTCGAAACATGTCAACCTTGGTTTTGAGAATCTCTCCCGGAGTTTGAGAGATTTGGACGTGAAAGGGTACCAGTCTTGTCGGGGATTGGGAACCCTTCGCGAGAATGTCCAAAGTTTCAGCGGGATTTCCAGAATGTTGAAAGGAACTCGAAACATGTCAACCTTGGTTTTGAGAATCTCTCCCAGAGTTTGAGAGATTTGGATGTGAAAGGGTACCAATCTTTTCGCGGATTGGGAACCCTTCGCGAGAATGTCCAAAGTTTCAGCGGGATTTCCAAAATGTTGAAAGGAACTCGAAACATGTCAACCTTGGTTTTGAGAATCTCTCCCGGAGTTTGAGAGATTTGGACGTGAAAGGGTACCAATCTTGTCGGGGATTGGGAACCCTTCGCGAGAATGTCCAAAGTTTCAGCGGGATTTCCAAAATGTTGAGAGGAACTCGAAACATGTCAACCTTGGTTTTGAGAATCTCTCCTGGAGTTTGAGAGATTTGGACGTGAAAGGGTACCAGTCTTGTCGGGGATTGGGAACCCTTTGCGAGAATGTCCAAAGTTTCAGCGGGATTTCCAAAATGTTGAAAGGAACTCGAAACATGTCAACCTTGGTTTTGAGAATCTCTCCCGGAGTTTGAGAGATTTGGACGTGAAAGGGTACCAGTCTTGTCGGGGATTGGGAACCCTTCGCGAGAATGTCCAAAGTTTCAGCGGGATTTCCAAGATGTTGAAAGGAACTCGAAACATGTCAACCTTGGTTTTGAGAATCTCTCCCGGAGTTCGAGAGATTTGGATGTGAAAGGGTACCAGTCTTGTCGGGGATTGGGAACCCTTCGCGAGAATGTCCAAAGTTTCAGCAGGATTTCCAAAATGTTGAAAGGAACTCGAAACATGTCAACCTTGGTTTTGAGAATCTCTCCCGGAGTTTGAGAGATTTGGACGTGAAAGGGTACCAGTCTTGTCGGGGATTGGGAACCCTTCGCCAGAATGTCCAAAGTTTCAGCGGGATTTCCAAAACGTTGAAAGGAACTCGAAACATGTCAACCTTGGTTTTGAGAATCTCTCCCAGAGTTTGAGAGATTTGGACGTGAAAGGGTACCAGTCTTGTCGGGGATTGGGAACCCTTCGCGAGAATCTCCAAAGTTTCAGCGGGATTTCCAAAATGTTGAGAGGAACTCGAAACATGTCAACCTTGGTTTTGAGAATCTCTCCCGGAGTTTGAGAGATTTGGACGTGAAAGGGTACCAGTCTTGTCGGGGACTGGGAACCCTTCGCGAGAATGTCCAAAGTTTCAGCGGGATTTCCAAAATGTTGAGAGGAACTCGAAACATGTCAACCTTGGTTTTGAGAATCTCTCCCGGAGTTTGAGAGATTTGGACGTGAAAGGGTACCAGTCTTGTCGGGGATTGGGAACCCTTTGCGAGAATGTCCAAAGTTTCAGCGGGATTTGCAAAATGTTGAAAGGAACTCGAAACATGTCAACCTTGGTTTTGAGAATCTCTCCCGGAGTTTGAGAGATTTGGACATGAAAGGGTACCAGTCTTGTCGGGGATTGGGAACCCTTCGCGAGAATGTCCAAAGTTTCAGCGGGATTTCCAAAATGTTGAAAGGAACTCGAAACATGTCAACCTTGGTTTTGAGAATCTCTCCCGGAGTTTGAGAGATTTGGACGTGAAAGTGTACCAATCTTATCAGGGATTGGGAACCCTTCGCGAGAATGTCCAAAGTTTCAGCGGGATTTCCAAAATGTTGAAAGGAACTCGAAACATGTCAACCTTGGTTTTGAGAATCTCTCCCGGAGTTTGAGAGATTTGGACGTGAAAGGGTACCAGTCTTGTCGGGGATTGGGAACCCTTCGCGAGAATGTCCAAAGTTTCAGCGGGATTTCCAAAATGTTGAAAGGAACTCGAAACATGTCAACCGTGGTTTTGAGAATCTCTCCCGGACTTTGAGAGATTTGGACGTGAAAGGGTACCAGTCTTGTCGGGGATTGGGAACCCTTCGCGAGAATGTCCAATGTTTCAGCGGGATTTCCAAAATGTTGAAAGGAACTCGAAACATGTCAACCTTGGTTTTGAGAATCTCTCCCGGAGTTTGAGAGATTTGGACGTGAAAGGATACCAGTCTTGTCGGGGATCGGGAACCCTTCGCAAGAATGTCCAAAGTTTCAGCGGGATTTCCAAGATGTTGAAAGGAACTCGAAACATGTCAACCTTGGTTTTGAGAATCTCTCCCGGAGTTTGAGAGATTTGGACGTGAAAGGGTACCAGTCTTGTCGGGGATTGGGAACCCTTCGCGAGAATGTCCAAAGTTTCAGCGGGATTTCCAAAATGTTGAAAGGAACTCGAAACATGTCAACCTTGGTTTTGAGAATCTCTCCCGGAGTTTGAGAGATTTGGACGTGAAAGGGTACCAGTCTTGTCGGGGATCGGGAACCCTTCGCGAGAATGTCCAAAGTTTCAGCGGGATTTCCAAAATGTTGAGAGGAACTCGAAACATGTCAACCTTGGTTTTGAGAATCTCTCCCGGAGTTTGAGAGATTTGGACGTGAAAGGGTACCAGTCTTGTCGGGGATTGGGAACCCTTCGCGAGAATGTCCAAAGTTTCAGCGGGATTTCCAAAATGTTGAAAGGAACTCGAAACATGTCAACCTTGGTTTTGAGAATCTCTCCTGGAGTTTGAGAGATTTGGACGTGAAAGGGTACCAGTCTTGTCGGGGATTGGGAACCCTTTGCGAGAATGTCCAAAGTTTCAGCGGGATTTCCAAAATGTTGAAAGGAACTCGAAACATGTCAACCTTGGTTTTGAGAATCTCTCCCGGAGTTTGAGAGATTTGGACGTGAAAGGGTACCAGTCTTGTCGGGGATTGGGAACCCTTCGCGAGAATGTCCAAAGTTTCAGCGGGATTTCCAAGATGTTGAAAGGAACTCGAAACATGTCAACCTTGGTTTTGAGAATCTCTCCCGGAGTTCGAGAGATTTGGATGTGAAAGGGTACCAGTCTTGTCGGGGATTGGGAACCCTTCGCGAGAATGTCCAAAGTTTCAGCAGGATTTCCAAAATGTTGAAAGGAACTCGAAACATGTCAACCTTGGTTTTGAGAATCTCTCCCGGAGTTTGAGAGATTTGGACGTGAAAGGGTACCAGTCTTGTCGGGGATTGGGAACCCTTCGCCAGAATGTCCAAAGTTTCAGCGGGATTTCCAAAACGTTGAAAGGAACTCGAAACATGTCAACCTTGGTTTTGAGAATCTCTCCCAGAGTTTGAGAGATTTGGACGTGAAAGGGTACCAGTCTTGTCGGGGATTGGGAACCCTTCGCGAGAATCTCCAAAGTTTCAGCGGGATTTCCAAAATGTTGAGAGGAACTCGAAACATGTCAACCTTGGTTTTGAGAATCTCTCCCGGAGTTTGAGAGATTTGGACGTGAAAGGGTACCAGTCTTGTCGGGGACTGGGAACCCTTCGCGAGAATGTCCAAAGTTTCAGCGGGATTTCCAAAATGTTGAGAGGAACTCGAAACATGTCAACCTTGGTTTTGAGAATCTCTCCCGGAGTTTGAGAGATTTGGACGTGAAAGGGTACCAGTCTTGTCGGGGATTGGGAACCCTTTGCGAGAATGTCCAAAGTTTCAGCGGGATTTCCAAAATGTTGAAAGGAACTCGAAACATGTCAACCTTGGTTTTGAGAATCTCTCCCGG
This sequence comes from Streptopelia decaocto, assembly GCF_964273445.1. Taxonomy (NCBI): domain Eukaryota; kingdom Metazoa; phylum Chordata; class Aves; order Columbiformes; family Columbidae; genus Streptopelia; species Streptopelia decaocto. The sequence continues at coordinate 274,251 of NW_028116315.1, forward strand.
AGTTTGAGAGATTTGGACATGAAAGGGTACCAGTCTTGTCGGGGATTGGGAACCCTTCGCGAGAATGTCCAAAGTTTCAGCGGGATTTCCAAAATGTTGAAAGGAACTCGAAACATGTCAACCTTGGTTTTGAGAATCTCTCCCGGAGTTTGAGAGATTTGGACGTGAAAGTGTACCAATCTTATCAGGGATTGGGAACCCTTCGCGAGAATGTCCAAAGTTTCAGCGGGATTTCCAAAATGTTGAAAGGAACTCGAAACATGTCAACCTTGGTTTTGAGAATCTCTCCCGGAGTTTGAGAGATTTGGACGTGAAAGGGTACCAGTCTTGTCGGGGATTGGGAACCCTTCGCGAGAATGTCCAAAGTTTCAGCGGGATTTCCAAAATGTTGAAAGGAACTCGAAACATGTCAACCGTGGTTTTGAGAATCTCTCCCGGACTTTGAGAGATTTGGACGTGAAAGGGTACCAGTCTTGTCGGGGATTGGGAACCCTTCGCGAGAATGTCCAATGTTTCAGCGGGATTTCCAAAATGTTGAAAGGAACTCGAAACATGTCAACCTTGGTTTTGAGAATCTCTCCCGGAGTTTGAGAGATTTGGACGTGAAAGGATACCAGTCTTGTCGGGGATCGGGAACCCTTCGCAAGAATGTCCAAAGTTTCAGCGGGATTTCCAAGATGTTGAAAGGAACTCGAAACATGTCAACCTTGGTTTTGAGAATCTCTCCCGGAGTTTGAGAGATTTGGACGTGAAAGGGTACCAGTCTTGTCGGGGATTGGGAACCCTTCGCGAGAATGTCCAAAGTTTCAGCGGGATTTCCAAAATGTTGAAAGGAACTCGAAACATGTCAACCTTGGTTTTGAGAATCTCTCCCGGAGTTTGAGAGATTTGGACGTGAAAGGGTACCAGTCTTGTCGGGGATCGGGAACCCTTCGCGAGAATGTCCAAAGTTTCAGCGGGATTTCCAAAATGTTGAGAGGAACTCGAAACATGTCAACCTTGGTTTTGAGAATCTCTCCCGGAGTTTGAGAGATTTGGACGTGAAAGGGTACCAGTCTTGTCGGGGATTGGGAACCCTTCGCGAGAATGTCCAAAGTTTCAGCGGGATTTCCAAAATGTTGAAAGGAACTCGAAACATGTCAACCTTGGTTTTGAGAATCTCTCCCGGAGTTTGAGAGATTTGGACGTGAAAGGGTACCAGTCTTGTCGGGGATTGGGAACCCTTCGCGAGAATGTCCAAAGTTTCAGCGGGATTTCCAAAATGTTGAAAGGAACTCGAAACATGTCAACCTTGGTTTTGAGAATCTCTCCCGGAGTTTGAGAGATTTGGACGTGAAAGGGTACCAGTCTTGTCGGGGATCGGGAACCCTTCGCGAGAATGTCCAAAGTTTCAGCGGGATTTCCAAAATGTTGAAAGGAACTCGAAACATGTCAACCTTGGTTTTGAGAATCTCTCCCGGAGTTTGAGAGATTTGGACGTGAGAGGGTACCAATCTTGTCGGGGATTGGGAACCCTTCGCGAGAATGTGCAAAGTTTCAGCGGGATTTCCAAAATATTGAAAGGAACTCGAAACATGTCAACCTTAGTTTTGAGAATCTCTCCCGGAGTTTGAGAGATTTGGACGTGAAAGGGTACCAATCTTGTCGGGGATTGGGAACCCTTCGCCAGAATGTCCAAAGTTTCAGCGGGATTTCCAAAATGTTGAAAGGAACTCGAAACATGTCAACCTTGGTTTTGAGAATCTCTCCCGGAGTTTGAGAGATTTGGACGTGAAAGGGTACCAGTCTTGTCGGGGATTGGGAACCCTTCGCCAGAATGTCCAAAGTTTCAGCGGGATTTCCAAAATGTTGAAAGGAACTCGAAACATGTCAACCTTGGTTTTGAGAATCTCTCCCGGAGTTTGAGAGATTTGGACGTGAAAGGGTACCAGTCTTGTCGGGGATTGGGAACCCTTCGCGAGAATGTCCAAAGTTTCAGCGGGATTTCCAAAATGTTGAAAGGAACTCGAAACATGTCAACCTTGGTTTTGAGAATCTCTCCCGGAGTTTGAGAGATTTGGACGTGAAAGGGTACCAGTCTTGTCGGGGATTGGGAACCCTTCGCGAGAATGTCCAAAGTTTCAGCGGGATTTCCAAAATGTTGAAAGGAACTCGAAACATGTCAACCTTGGTTTTGAGAATCTCTCCCGGAGTTTGAGAGATTTGGACGTGAAAGGGTACCAGTCTTGTCGGGGATTGGGAACCCTTCGCGAGAATGTCCAAAGTTTCAGCGGGATTTCCAGAATGTTGAAAGGAACTCGAAACATGTCAACCTTGGTTTTGAGAATCTCTCCCAGAGTTTGAGAGATTTGGATGTGAAAGGGTACCAATCTTTTCGCGGATTGGGAACCCTTCGCGAGAATGTCCAAAGTTTCAGCGGGATTTCCAAAATGTTGAAAGGAACTCGAAACATGTCAACCTTGGTTTTGAGAATCTCTCCCGGAGTTTGAGAGATTTGGACGTGAAAGGGTACCAATCTTGTCGGGGATTGGGAACCCTTCGCGAGAATGTCCAAAGTTTCAGCGGGATTTCCAAAATGTTGAAAGGAACTCGAAACATGTCAACCTTGGTTTTGAGAATCTCTCCCGGAGTTTGAGAGATTTGGACGTGAAAGGGTACCAGTCTTGTCGGGGATTGGGAACCCTTCGCCAGAATGTCCAAAGTTTCAGCGGGATTTCCAAAATGTTGAAAGGAACTCGAAACATGTCAACCTTGGTTTTGAGAATCTCTCCCGGAGTTTGAGAGATTTGGACGTGAAAGGGTACCAGTCTTGTCGGGGATTGGGAACCCTTCGCCAGAATGTCCAAAGTTTCAGCGGGATTTCCAAAATGTTGAAAGGAACTCGAAACATGTCAACCTTGGTTTTGAGAATCTCTCCCGGAGTTTGAGAGATTTGGACGTGAAAGGGTACCAGTCTTGTCGGGGATTGGGAACCCTTCGCGAGAATGTCCAAAGTTTCAGCGGGATTTCCAAAATGTTGAAAGGAACTCGAAACATGTCAACCTTGGTTTTGAGAATCTCTCCCGGAGTTTGAGAGATTTGGACGTGAAAGGGTACCAGTCTTGTCGGGGATTGGGAACCCTTCGCGAGAATGTCCAAAGTTTCAGCGGGATTTCCAAAATGTTGAAAGGAACTCGAAACATGTCAACCTTGGTTTTGAGAATCTCTCCCGGAGTTTGAGAGATTTGGACGTGAAAGGGTACCAGTCTTGTCGGGGATTGGGAACCCTTCGCGAGAATGTCCAAAGTTTCAGCGGGATTTCCAGAATGTTGAAAGGAACTCGAAACATGTCAACCTTGGTTTTGAGAATCTCTCCCAGAGTTTGAGAGATTTGGATGTGAAAGGGTACCAATCTTTTCGCGGATTGGGAACCCTTCGCGAGAATGTCCAAAGTTTCAGCGGGATTTCCAAAATGTTGAAAGGAACTCGAAACATGTCAACCTTGGTTTTGAGAATCTCTCCCGGAGTTTGAGAGATTTGGACGTGAAAGGGTACCAATCTTGTCGGGGATTGGGAACCCTTCGCGAGAATGTCCAAAGTTTCAGCGGGATTTCCAAAATGTTGAGAGGAACTCGAAACATGTCAACCTTGGTTTTGAGAATCTCTCCTGGAGTTTGAGAGATTTGGACGTGAAAGGGTACCAGTCTTGTCGGGGATTGGGAACCCTTTGCGAGAATGTCCAAAGTTTCAGCGGGATTTCCAAAATGTTGAAAGGAACTCGAAACATGTCAACCTTGGTTTTGAGAATCTCTCCCGGAGTTTGAGAGATTTGGACGTGAAAGGGTACCAGTCTTGTCGGGGATTGGGAACCCTTCGCGAGAATGTCCAAAGTTTCAGCGGGATTTCCAAGATGTTGAAAGGAACTCGAAACATGTCAACCTTGGTTTTGAGAATCTCTCCCGGAGTTTGAGAGATTTGGATGTGAAAGGGTACCAGTCTTGTCGGGGATTGGGAACCCTTCGCGAGAATGTCCAAAGTTTCAGGAGGATTTCCAAAATGTTGAAAGGAACTCGAAACATGTCAACCTTGGTTTTGAGAATCTCTCCCAGAGTTTGAGAGATTTGGACGTGAAAGGGTACCAGTCTTGTCGGGGATCGGGAACCCTTCGCGAGAATGTCCAAAGTTTCAGCGGGATTTCCAAAACGTTGAAAGGAACTCGAAACATGTCAACCTTGGTTTTGAGAATCTCTCCCGGAGTTTGAGAGATTTGGACGTGAAAGGGTACCAATCTTGTCGGGGATTGGGAACCCTTCGCGAGAATGTCCAAAGTTTCAGCGGGATTTCCAAAATGTTGAGAGGAACTCGAAACATGTCAACCTCGGTTTTGAGAATCTCTTCCGGAGTTTGAGAGATTTGGACGTGAAAGGGTACCAGTCTTGTCGGGGATTGGGAACCCTTCGCGAGAATGTCCAAAGTTTCAGCAGGATTTCCAAGATGTTGAAAGGAACTCGAAACATGTCAACCTTGGTTTTGAGAATCTCTCCCGGAGTTTGAGAGATTTGGACGTGAAAGGGTACCAATCTTGTCGGGGATTGGGAACCCTTCGCGAGAATGTCCAAACTTTCAGCGGGATTTCCAAGACGTTGAAAGGAACTCGAAACATGTCAACCTTGGTTTTGAGAATCTCTCCCGGAGTTTGAGAGATTTGGACGTGAAAGGGTACCAGTCTTGTCGGGGATTGGGAACCCTTCGCGAGAATGTCCAAAGTTTCAGCAGGATTTCCAAAATGTTGAAAGGAACTCGAAACATGTCAACCTTGGTTTTGAGAATCTCTCCCGGAGTTTGAGAGATTTGGACGTGAAAGGGTACCAGTCTTGTCGGGGATTGGGAACCCTTCGCGAGAATGTCCAAACTTTCAGCGGGATTTGCAAAATGTTGAAAGGAACTCGAAACATGTCAACCTTGGTTTTGAGAATCTCTCCCGGAGTTTGAGAGATTTGGACGTGAAAGGGTACCAGTCTTGTCGGGGATTGGGAACCCTCCGCGAGAATGTCCAAAGTTTCAGCGGGATTTCCAAAATGTTGAAAGGAACTCGAAACATGTCAACCTTGGTTTTGAGAATCTCTCCCGGAGTTTGAGAGATTTGGACGTGAAAGGGTACCAATCTTGTCGGGGATTGGGAACCCTTCGCGAGAATGTCCAAAGTTTCAGCGGGATTTCCAAAATGTTGAGAGGTACTCGAAACATGTCAACCTTGGTTTTGAGAATCTCTCCCGGAGTTTGAGAGATTTGGACGTGAAAGGGTACCAGTCTTGTCGGGGATTGGGAACCCTTCGCGAGAATGTCCAAAGTTTCAGCGGGATTTCCAAGATGTTGAAAGGAACTCGAAACATGTCAACCTTGGTTTTGAGAATCTCTCCCGGAGTTTGAGAGATTTGGACGTGAAAGGGTACCAGTCTTGTCGGGGATTGGGAACCCTTCGCGAGAATGTCCAAAGTTTCAGTGGGATTTCCAAGATGTTGAAAGGAACTCGAAACATGTCAACCTTGGTTTTGAGAATCTCTCCCAGAGTTTGAGAGATTTGGATGTGAAAGGGTACCAGTCTTGTCGGGGATTGGGAACCCTTCGCGAGAATGTCCAAAGTTTCAGCGGGATTTCCAAAATGTTGAAAGGAACTCGAAACATGTCAACCTTGGTTTTGAGAATCTCTCCCGGAGTTTGAGAGATTTGGACGTGAAAGGGTACCAGTCTTGTCGGGGATTGGGAACCCTTCGCGAGAATGTCCAAAGTTTCAGCGGGATTTCCAGAATGTTGAAAGGAACTCGAAACATGTGAACCTTGGTTTTGAGAATCTCTCCCGGAGTTTGAGAGGTTTGGACGTGAAAGGGTACCAATCTTGTCGGGGATTGGGAACCCTTCGCGAGAATGTCCAAAGTTTCAGCGGGATTTCCAAAATGTTGAAAGGAACTCGAAACATGTCAACCTTGGTTTTGAGAATCTCTCCCAGAGTTTGAGAGATTTGGACGTGAAAGGGTACCAGTCTTGTCGGGGATTGGGAACCCTTCGCGAGAATGTCCAAAGTTTCAGCGGGATTTCCAAGATGTTGAAAGGAACTCGAAACATGTCAACCTTGGTTTTGAGAATCTCTCCCGGAGTTTGAGAGATTTGGACGTGAAAGGGTACCAGTCTTGTCGGGGATTGGGAACCCTTCGCGAGAATGTCCAAAGTTTCAGCAGGATTTCCAAAATGTTGAAAGGAACTCGAAACATGTCAACCTTGGTTTTGAGAATCTCTCCCGGAGTTTGAGAGATTTGGATGTGAAAGGGTACCAGTCTTGTCGGGGATTGGGAACCCTTCGCGAGAATGTCCAAAGTTTCAGCGGGATTTCCAAAATGTTGAAAGGAACTCGAAACATGTCAACCTTGGTTTTGAGAATCTCTCCCGGAGTTTGAGAGATTTGGACGTGAAAGGGTACCAGTCTTGTCGGGGATTGGGAACCCTTCGCGAGAATGTCCAAACTTTCAGCGGGATTTGCAAAATGTTGAAAGGAACTCGAAACATGTCAACCTTGGTTTTGAGAATCTCTCCCGGAGTTTGAGAGATTTGGACGTGAAAGGGTACCAGTCTTGTCGGGGATTGGGAACCCTTCGCGAGAATGTCCAAAGTTTCAGCGGGATTTCCAGAATGTTGAAAGGAACTCGAAACATGTCAGCCTTGGTTTTGAGAATCTCTCCCGGAGTTTGAGAGATTTGGATGTGAAAGGGTAAAAATCTTTTCGCGGATTGGGAACCCTTCGCGAGAATGTCCAAAGTTTCAGCGGGATTTCCAAAATGTTGAAAGGAACTCGAAACATGTCAACCTTGGTTTTGAGAATCTCTCCCGGAGTTTGAGAGATTTGGATGTGAAAGGGTACCAATCTTGTCGGGGATTGGGAACCCTTCGCGAGAATGTCCAAAGTTTCAGCGGGATTTCCAAAATGTTGAGAGGAACTCGAAACATGTCAACCTCGGTTTTGAGAATCTCTCCCGGAGTTTGAGAGATTTGGACGTGAAAGGGTACCAGTCTTGTCGGGGATTGGGAACCCTTCGCGAGAATGTCCAAAGTTTCAGCGGGATTTCCAGAATGTTGAAAGGAACTCGAAACATGTGAACCTTGGTTTTGAGAATCTCTCCCGGAGTTTGAGAGGTTTGGACGTGAAAGGGTACCAATCTTGTCGGGGATTGGGAACCCTTCGCGAGAATGTCCAAAGTTTCAGCGGGATTTCCAAAATGTTGAAAGGAACTCGAAACATGTCAACCTTGGTTTTGAGAATCTCTCCCAGAGTTTGAGAGATTTGGACGTGAAAGGGTACCAGTCTTGTCGGGGATTGGGAACCCTTCGCGAGAATGTCCAAAGTTTCAGCGGGATTTCCAAGATGTTGAAAGGAACTCGAAACATGTCAACCTTGGTTTTGAGAATCTCTCCCGGAGTTTGAGAGATTTGGACGTGAAAGGGTACCAGTCTTGTCGGGGATTGGGAACCCTTCACGAGAATGTCCAAAGTTTCAGCAGGATTTCCAAAATGTTGAAAGGAACTCGAAACATGTCAACCTTGGTTTTGAGAATCTCTCCCGGAGTTTGAGAGATTTGGATGTGAAAGGGTACCAGTCTTGTCGGGGATTGGGAACCCTTCGCGAGAATGTCCAAAGTTTCAGCGGGATTTCCAAAATGTTGAAAGGAACTCGAAACATGTCAACCTTGGTTTTGAGAATCTCTCCCAGAGTTTGAGAGATTTGGATGTGAAAGGGTACCAATCTTTTCGCGGATTGGGAACCCTCCGCGAGAATGTCCAAAGTTTCAGCGGGATTTCCAAGATGTTGGAAGGAACTCGAAACATGTCAACCTTGGTTTTGAGAATCTCTCCCGGACGTTGAGAGATTTGGACGTGAAAGGGTACCAGTCTTGTCGGGGATTGGGAACCCTTCGCGAGAATGTCCAAAGTTTCAGCGGGATTTCCAAAATGTTGAAAGGAACTCGAAACATGTCAACCTTGGTTTTGAGAATCTCTCCCGGAGTTTGAGAGATTTGGATGTGAAAGGGTACCAATCTTTTCGCGGATTGGGAACCCTTCGCGAGAATGTCCAAAGTTTCAGCGGGATTTCTAAAATGTTGAGAGGAACTCGAAACATGTCAACCTCGGTTTTGAGAATCTCTCCCGGAGTTTGAGAGATTTGGACGTGAAAGGGTACCAGTCTTGTCGGGGATTGGGAACCCTTCGCCAGAATGTCCAAAGTTTCAGCGGGATTTCCAAAATGTTGAAAGGAACTCGAAACATGTCAACCTTGGTTTTGAGAATCTCTCCCGGAGTTTGAGAGATTTGGACGTGAAAGGGTACCAGTCTTGTCGGGGATTGGGAACCCTACACGAGATTGTCCAAAGTTTCAGCGGGATTTCCAAAATGTTGAAAGGAACTCGAAACATGTCAACCTTGGTTTTGAGAATCTCTCCCGGAGTTTGAGAGATTTGGACGTGAAAGGGTTCCAATCTTGTCGGGGATTGGGAACCCTTCGCGAGAATGTCCAAAGTTTCAGCGGGATTTCCAAAATGTTGAAAGGAACTCGAAACATGTCAACCTTAGTTTTGAGAATCTCTCCCGCAGTTTGAGAGATTTGGACGTGAAAGGGTACCAATCTTGTCGGGGATTGGGAACCCTTCGCGAGAATGTCCAAAGTTTCAGTGAGATTTCCAAAATGTTGAAAGGAACTCGAAACATGTCAACCTTGGTTTTGAGAATCTCTCCCGGAGTTTGAGAGATTTGGACGTGAAAGGGTACCAGTCTTGTCGGGGATCAGGAACCCTTCGCGAGAATGTCCAAAGTTTCAGCGGGATTTCCAAAATGTTGAAAGGAACTCGAAACATGTCAACCTTGGTTTTGAGAATCTCTCCCGGAGTTTGAGAGATTTGGACGTGAAAGGGTACCAGTCTTGTCGGGGATTGGGAACCCTTTGCGAGAATGTTCAAAGTTTCAGCGGGATTTCCAAAATGTTGAGAGGAACTCGAAACATGTCAACCTCGGTTTTGAGAATCTCTCCCGGAGTTTGAGAGATTTGGACGTGAAAGTGTACCAGTCTTGTCGGGGATTGGGAACCCTTCGCGAGAATGTCCAAATTTTCAGCGGGATTTCCAAAATGTTGAAAGGAACTCGAAACATGTCAACCTTGGTTTTGAGAATCTCTCCCAGAGTTTGAGAGATTTGGATGTGAAAGGTTACCAATCTTGTCGGGGATTGGGAACCCTTCGCGAGAATGTCCAAAGTTTCAGCGGGATTTCCAAAATGTTGAAAGGAACTCGAAACATGTCAACCTTGGTTTTGAGAATCTCTCCCGGAGTTTGAGAGATTTGGACGTGAAAGGGTACCAATCTTGTCGGGGATTGGGAACCCTTCGCGAGAATGTCCAAAGTTTCAGCGGGATTTCCAAAATGTTGAGAGGAACTCGAAACATGTCAACCTCGGTTTTGAGAATCTCTCCCGGAGTTTGAGAGATTTGGACGTGAAAGGGTACCAGTCTTGTCGGGGATTGGGAACCCTTCGCGAGAATGTCCAAAGTTTCAGCGGGATTTCCAAAATGTTGAAAGGAACTCGAAACATGTCAACCTTGGTTTTGAGAATCTCTCCCGGAGTTTGAGAGATTTGGACGTGAAAGGGTACCAGTCTTGTCGGGGATCGGGAACCCTTCGCCAGAATGTCCAAAGTTTCAGCGGGATTTCCAAAATGTTGAAAGGAACTCGAAACATGTCAGCCTTGGTTTTGAGAATCTCTCCCGGAGTTTGAGAGATTTGGACGTGAAAGGGTACCAGTCTTGTCGGGGATTGGGAACCCTTCGCAAGAATGTCCAATGTTTCAGCGGGATTTCCAAAATGTTGAAGGGAACTCGAAACATGTCAACCTTGGTTTTGAGAATCTCTCCCGGAGTTTGAGAGATTTGGACGTGAAAGGGTACCAGTCTTGTCGGGGATTGGGAACCCTTCGCGAGAATGTCCAAAGTTTCAGCGGGATTTCCAAAATGTTGGAAGGAAGTTGAAACATGTCAACCTTGGTTTTGAGAATCTCTCCCGGAGTTTGAGAGATTTGGACGTGAAAGGGTACCAGTCTTGTCGGGGATTGGGAACCCTTCGCCAGAATGTCCAAAGTTTCAGCGGGATTTCCAAAATGTTGAAAGGAACTCGAAACATGTCAACCTTGGTTTTGAGAATCTCTCCCGGAGTTTGAGAGATTTGGACGTGAAAGGGTACCAGTCTTGTCGGGGATTGGGAACCCTTCGCCAGAATGTCCAAAGTTTCAGCGGGATTTCCAAAATGTTGAAAGGAACTCGAAACATGTCAACCTTGGTTTTGAGAATCTCTCCCGGAGTTTGAGAGATTTGGACGTGAAAGGGTACCAGTCTTGTCGGGGATTGGGAACCCTTCGCGAGAATGTCCAAAGTTTCAGTGAGATTTCCAAAATGTTGAAAGGAACTCGAAACATGTCAACCTTGGTTTTGAGAATCTCTCCCGGAGTTTGAGAGATTTGGACGTGAAATGGTACCAATCTTGTCGGGGATTGGGAACCCTTCGCGAGAATGTCCAAAGTTTCAGTGAGATTTCCAAAATGTTGAAAGGAACTCGAAACATGTCAACCTTGGTTTTGAGAATCTCTCCCGGAGTTTGAGAGATTTGGACGTGAAAGGGTACCAGTCTTGTCGGGGATTGGGAACCCTTTGCGAGAATGTCCAAAGTTTCAGCGGGATTTCCAAAATGTTGAAAGGAACTCGAAACATGTCAACCTTGGTTTTGAGAATCTCTCCCGGAGTTTGAGAGATTTGGACGTGAAAGGGTACCAGTCTTGTCGGGGATTGGGAACCCTTCGCGAGAATGTCCAAAGTTTCAGCGGGATTTCCAGAATGTTGAAAGGAACTCGAAACATGTCAACCTTGGTTTTGAGAATCTCTCCCAGAGTTTGAGAGATTTGGATGTGAAAGGGTACCAATCTTTTCGCGTATTGGGAACCCTCCGCGAGAATGTCCAAAGTTTCAGCGGGATTTCCAAGATGTTGGAAGGAACTCGAAACATGTCAACCTTGGTTTTGAGAATCTCTCCCGGATTTTGAGAGATTTGGACGTGAAAGGGTACCAATCTTGTCCGGGATTGGGAACCCTTCGCCAGAATGTCCAAAGTTTCAGCGGGATTTCCAAAATGTTGAAAGGAACTCGAAACATGTCAACCTTGGTTTTGAGAATCTCTCCTGGAGTTTGAGAGATTTGGACGTGAAAGGGTACCAGTCTTGTCTGGGATTGGGAACCCTTCGCGAGAATGTCCAAAGTTTCAGCGGGATTTCCAAAATGTTGAAAGGAACTCGAAACATGTCAACCTTGGTTTTGAGAATCTCTCCCGGAGTTTGAGAGATTTGGACGTGAAAGGGTACCAGTCTTGTCGGGGATTGGGAACCCTTCGCGAGAATGTCCAAAGTTTCAGCGGGATTTCCAAAATTTTGAAAGGAACTCGAAACCTGTCAACCTTGGTTTTGAGAATCTCTCCCGGAGTTTGAGAGATTTGGACGTGAAAGGGTACCAGTCTTGTCGGGGATTGGGAACCCTTCGCGAGAATGTCCAAAGTTTCAGCGGGATTTCCAAAATGTTGAAAGGAACTCGAAACATGTCAACCTTGGTTTTGAGAATCTCTCCCGGAGTTTGAGAGATTTGGACGTGAAAGGGTACCAGTCTTGTCGGGGATTGGGAACCCTTCGCGAGAATGTCCAAAGTTTCAGCGGGATTTCCAAAATGTTGAAAGGAACTCGAAACATGTCAACCTTGGTTTTGAGAATCTCTCCCGGAGTTTGAGAGATTTGGACGTGAAAGGGTACCAGTCTTGTCGGGGATTGGGAACCCTTCGCCAGAATGTCCAAAGTTTCAGCGGGATTTCCAAAATGTTGAGAGGAACTCGAAACATGTCAACCTTGGTTTTGAGAATCTCTCCCGGACGTTGAGAGATTTGGACGTGAAAGGGTACCAGTCTTGTCGGGGATTGGGAACCCTTCGCGAGAATGTCCAAAGTTTCAGCGGGATTTCCAAAATGTTGAAAGGAACTCGAAACATGTCAACCTTGGTTTTGAGAATCTCTCCCGGAGTTTGAGAGATTTGGACGTGAAAGGGTACCAGTCTTGTCGGGGATTGGGAACCCTTCGCGAGAATGTCCAAAGTTTCAGCGGGATTTCCAAAATTTTGAAAGGAACTCGAAACATGTCAACCTTGGTTTTGAGAATCTCTCCCGGAGTTTGAGAGATTTGGACGTGAAAGGGTACCAGTCTTGTCGGGGATTGGGAACCCTTCGCGAGAATGTCCAAAGTTTCAGCGGGATTTCCAAAATGTTGAAAGGAACTCGAAACATGTCAACCTTGGTTTTGAGAATCTCTCCCGGAGTTTGAGAGATTTGGACGTGAAAGGGTACCAGTCTTGTCGGGGATTGGGAACCCTTCGCGAGAATGTCCAAAGTTTCAGCGGGATTTCCAAAATGTTGAAAGGAACTCGAAACATGTCAACCTTGGTTTTGAGAATCTCTCCCGGAGTTTGAGAGATTTGGACGTGAAAGGGTACCAGTCTTGTCGGGGATTGGGAACCCTTCGCCAGAATGTCCAAAGTTTCAGCGGGATTTCCAAAATGTTGAGAGGAACTCGAAACATGTCAACCTTGGTTTTGAGAATCTCTCCCGGAGTTTGAGAGATTTGGACGTGAAAGGGTACCAATCTTGTCGGGGATTGGGAACCCTTCGCGAGAATGTCCAAAGTTTCAGCGGGATTTCCAAAATGTTGAAAGGAACTCGAAACATGTCAACCTTGGTTTTGAGAATCTCTCCCGGAGTTTGAGAGATTTGGACGTGAAAGGGTACCAGTCTTGTCGGGGATTGGGAACCCTTCGCGAGAATGTCCAAAGTTTCAGCGGGATTTCCAAAATGTTGAAAGGAACTCGAAACATGTCAACCTTGGTTTTGAGAATCTCTCCCGGAGTTTGAGAGATTTAGACATGAAAGGGTACCAGTCTTGTCGGGGATTGGGAACCCTTCGCGAGAATGTCCAAAGTTTCAGCGGGATTTCCAAAATGTTGAAAGGAACTCGAAACATGTCAACCTTGGTTTTGAGAATCTCTCCCGGAGTTTGAGAGATTTGGACGTGAAAGGGTACCAGTCTTGTCGGGGATTGGGAACCCTTCGCCAGAATGTCCAAAGTTTCAGCGGGATTTCCAAAATGTTGAGAGGAACTCGAAACATGTCAACCTTGGTTTTGAGAATCTCTCCCGGAGTTTGAGAGATTTGGACGTGAAAGGGTACCAGTCTTGTCGGGGATTGGGAACCCTTCGCGAGAATGTCCAAAGTTTCAGCGGGATTTCCAAAATGTTGAAAGGAACTCGAAACATGTCAACCTTGGTTTTGAGAATCTCTCCCGGAGTTTGAGAGATTTGGACGTGAAAGGGTACCAGTCTTGTCGGGGATTGGGAACCCTTCGCGAGAATGTCCAAAGTTTCAGCGGGATTTCCAAAATGTTGAAAGGAACTCGAAACCTGTCAACCTTGGTTTTGAGAATCTCTCCCGGAGTTTGAGAGATTTGGACGTGAAAGGGTACCAGTCTTGTCGGGGATTGGGAACCCTTCGCGAGAATGTCCAAAGTTTCAGCGGGATTTCCAAAATGTTGAAAGGAACTCGAAACATGTCAACCTTGGTTTTGAGAATCTCTCCCGGAGTTTGAGAGATTTGGACGTGAAAGGGTACCAGTCTTGTCGGGGATTGGGAACCCTTCGCGAGAATGTCCAAAGTTTCAGCGGGATTTCCAAAATGTTGAAAGGAACTCGAAACATGTCAACCTTGGCTTTGAGAATCTCTCCCGGAGTTTGAGAGATTTGGACGTGAAAGGGTACCAGTCTTGTCGGGGATTGGGAACCCTTCGCCAGAATGTCCAAAGTTTCAGCGGGATTTCCAAAATGTTGAAAGGAACTCGAAACATGTCAACCTTGGTTTTGAGAATCTCTCCCGGAGTTTGAGAGATTTGGACGTGAAAGGGTACCAATCTTGTCGGGGATTGGGAACCCTTCGCCAGAATGTCCAAAGTTTCAGCGGGATTTCCAAAATGTTGAAAGGAACTCGAAACATGTCAACCCTTGTTTTGAGAATCTCTCCCGGAGTTTGAGAGATTTGGACGTGAAAGGGTACCAGTCTTGTCGGGGATTGGGAACCCTTCGCGAGAATGTCCAAAGTTTCAGCGGGATTTCCAAAATGTTGAAAGGAACTCGAAACATGTCAGCCTTGGTTTTGAGAATCTCTCCCGGAGTTTGAGAGATTTAGACGTGAAAGGGTACCAGTCTTGTCGGGGATTGGGAACCCTTCGCGAGAATGTCCAAAGTTTCAGCGGGATTTCCAAAATGTTGAAAGGAACTCGAAACATGTCAACCTTGGTTTTGAGAATCTCTCCCGGAGTTTGAGAGATTTGGACGTGAAAGGGTACCAGTCTTGTCGGGGATTGGGAACCCTTCGCGAGAATGTCCAAAGTTTCAGCGGGATTTCCAAAATGTTGAAAGGAACTCGAAACATGTCAACCTTGGCTTTGAGAATCTCTCCCGGAGTTTGAGAGATTTGGACGTGAAAGGGTACCAGTCTTGTCGGGGATTGGGAACCCTTCGCCAGAATGTCCAAAGTTTCAGCGGGATTTCCAAAATGTTGAAAGGAACTCGAAACATGTCAACCTTGGTTTTGAGAATCTCTCCCGGAGTTTGAGAGATTTGGACGTGAAAGGGTACCAATCTTGTCGGGGATTGGGAACCCTTCGCCAGAATGTCCAAAGTTTCAGCGGGATTTCCAAAATGTTGAAAGGAACTCGAAACATGTCAACCTTGGTTTTGAGAATCTCTCCCGGAGTTTGAGAGATTTGGACGTGAAAGGGTACCAGTCTTGTCGGGGATTGGGAACCCTTCGCGAGAATGTCCAAAGTTTCAGCGGGATTTCCAAAATGTTGAAAGGAACTCGAAACATGTCAGCCTTGGTTTTGAGAATCTCTCCCGGAGTTTGAGAGATTTAGACGTGAAAGGGTACCAGTCTTGTCGGGGATTGGGAACCCTTCGCGAGAATGTCCAAAGTTTCAGCGGGATTTCCAAAATGTTGAAAGGAACTCGAAACATGTCAACCTTGGTTTTGAGAATCTCTCCCGGAGTTTGAGAGATTTGGACGTGAAAGGGTAACAGTCTTGTCGGGGATCGGGAACCCTTCGCGAGAATGTCCAAAGTTTCAGCGGGATTTCCAAAATGTTGAAAGGAACTCGAAACATGTCAACCTTGGTTTTGAGAATCTCTCCCGGAGTTTGAGAGATTTGGACGTGAAAGGGTACCAGTCTTGACGGGGATCGGGAACCCTTCGCGAGAATGTCCAAAGTTTCAGCGGGATTTCCAAGATGTTGAAAGGAACTCGAAACATGTCAACCTTGGCTTTGAGAATCTCTCCCGGAGTTTGAGAGATTTGGACGTGAAAGGGTACCAGTCTTGTCGGGGATTGGGAACCCTTCGCCAGAATGTCCAAAGTTTCAGCGGGATTTCCAAAATGTTGAAAGGAACTCGAAACATGTCAACCTTGGTTTTGAGAATCTCTCCCGGAGTTTGAGAGATTTGGACGTGAAAGGGTACCAATCTTGTCGGGGATTGGGAACCCTTCGCCAGAATGTCCAAACTTTCAGCGGGATTTCCAAAATGTTGAAAGGAACTCGAAACATGTCAACCTTGGTTTTGAGAATCTCTCCCGGAGTTTGAGAGATTTGGACGTGAAAGGGTACCAGTCTTGTCGGGGATTGGGAACCCTTCGCCAGAATGTCCAAAGTTTCAGCGGGATTTCCAAAATGTTGAGAGGAACTCGAAACATGTCAACCTTGGTTTTGAGAATCTCTCCCGGAGTTTGAGAGATTTGGACGTGAAAGGGTACCAGTCTTGTCGGGGATTGGGAACCCTTCGCGAGAATGTCCAAAGTTTCAGCGGGATTTCCAAAATGTTGAAAGGAACTCGAAACATGTCAACCGTGGTTTTGAGAATCTCTCCCGGAGTTTGAGAGATTTGGACGTGAAAGGGTACCAGTCTTGTCGGGGATTGGGAACCCTTCGCCAGAATGTCCAAAGTTTCAGCGGGATTTCCAAAATGTTGAAAGGAACTCGAAACATGTCAGCCTTGGTTTTGAGTATCTCTCCCGGAGTTTGAGAGATTTAGACGTGAAAGGGTACCAGTCTTGTTGGGGATTGGGAACCCTTCGCGAGAATGTCCAAAGTTTCAGCGGGATTTCCAAAATGTTGAAAGGAACTCGAAACATGTCAACCTTGGTTTTGAGAATCTCTCCCGGAGTTTGAGAGATTTGGACGTGAAAGGGTAACAGTCTTGTCGGGGATCGGGAACCCTTCGCGAGAATGTCCAAAGTTTCAGCGGGATTTCCAAAATGTTGAAAGGAACTCGAAACATGTCAACCTTGGTTTTGAGAATCTCTCCCGGAGTTTGAGAGATTTGGACGTGAAAGGGTACCAGTCTTGACGGGGATTGGGAACCCTTCGCGAGAATGTCCAAAGTTTCAGCGGGATTTCCAAGATGTTGAAAGGAACTCGAAACATGTCAACCTTGGCTTTGAGAATCTCTCCCGGAGTTTGAGAGATTTGGACGTGAAAGGGTACCAGTCTTGTCGGGGATTGGGAACCCTTCGCCAGAATGTCCAAAGTTTCAGCGGGATTTCCAAAATGTTGAAAGGAACTCGAAACATGTCAACCTTGGTTTTGAGAATCTCTCCCGGAGTTTGAGAGATTTGGACGTGAAAGGGTACCAATCTTGTCGGGGATTGGGAACCCTTCGCCAGAATGTCCAAACTTTCAGCGGGATTTCCAAAATGTTGAAAGGAACTCGAAACATGTCAACCTTGATTTTGAGAATCTCTCCCGGCGTTTGAGAGATTTGGACGTGAAAGGGTACCAATCTTGTCGGGGATTGGGAACCCTTCGCGAGAATGTTCCAAGTTTCAGTGAGATTTCCAAAATGTTGAAAGGAACTCGAAACATGTCAACCTTGGTTTTGAGAATCTCTCCCGGAGTTTGAGAGATTTGGACGTGAAAGGGTACCAGTCTTGTCGGGGATTGGGAACCCTTCGCGAGAATGTCCAAAGTTTCAGCGGGATTTCCAAAATGTTGAAAGGAACTCGAAACATGTCAACCTTGGTTTTGAGAATCTCTCCCGGAGTTTGAGAGATTTGGACGTGAAAGGGTACCAGTCTTGTCGGGGATTGGGAACCCTTCGCGAGAATGTCCAAAGTTTCAGCAGGATTTCCAGAATGTTGAAAGGAACTCGAAACATGTCAACCTTGGTTTTGAGAATCTCTCCCGGACTTTGAGAGATTTGGATGTGAAAGGGTACCAATCTTTTCGCGGATTGGGAACCCTCCGCGAGAATGTCCAAAGTTTCAGCGGGATTTCCAAAATGTTGAAAGGAACTCGAAACATGTCAACCTCGGTTTTGAGAATCTCTCCCGGAGTTTGAGAGATTTGGACGTGAAAGGGTACCAGTCTTGTCGGGGATTGGGAACCCTTCGCGAGAATGTCCAAAGTTTCAGCGGGATTTCCAAAATGTTGAGAGGAACTCGAAAAATGTCAACCTTGGTTTTGAGAATCTCTCCCGGAGCTTGACAGATCTGGACGTGAAAGGGTACCAGTCTTGTCGGGGATTGGGAACCCTTCGCGAGAATGTCCAAAGTTTCAGCGGGATTTCCAAAATGTTGAAAGGAACTCGAAACATGTCAACCTTGGTTTTGAGAATCTCTCCCGGAGTTTGAGAGATTTGGACGTGAAAGGGTACCAGTCTTGTCGGGGATTGGGAACCCTTCGCCAGAATGTCCAAAGTTTCAGCGGGATTTCCAAAATGTTGAAAGGAACTCGAAACATGTCAACCTTGGTTTTGAGAATCTCTCCCAGAGTTTGAGAGATTTGGACGTGAAAGGGTACCAGTCTTGTCGGGGATTGGGAACCCTTCGCGAGAATGTACAAAGTTTCAGCGGGATTTCCAAAATGTTGAAAGGAACTCGAAACATGTCAACCTTGGTTTTGAGAATCTCTCCCGGAGTTTGAGAGATTTGGATGTGAAAGGGTACCAATCTTTTCGCGGATTGGGAACCCTTCGCGAGAATGTCCAAAGTTTCAGCGGGATTTCCAAAATGTTGAAAGGAACTCGAAACATGTCAACCTTGGTTTTGAGAATCTCTCCCGGAGTTTGAGAGATTTGGACGTGAAAGGGTACCAGTCTTGTCGGGGATTGGGAACCCTTCGCGAGAATGTCCAAAGTTTCAGCGGGATTTCCAGAATGTTGAAAGGAACTCGAAACATGTGAACCTTGGTTTTGAGAATCTCTCCCAGAGTTTGAGAGATTTGGACGTGAAAGGGTACCAGTCTTGTCGGGGATTGGGAACCCTTCGCGAGAATGTCCAAAGTTTCAGCGGGATTTCCAAAATGTTGAGAGGAACTCGAAAAATGTCAACCTTGGTTTTGAGAATCTCTCCCGGAGTTTGACAGATCTGGACGTGAAAGGGTACCAGTCTTGTCGGGGATTGGGAACCCTTCGCGAGAATGTCCAAAGTTTCAGCGGGATTTCCAAAATGTTGAAAGGAACTCGAAACATGTCAACCTTGGTTTTGAGAATCTCTCCCGGAGTTTGAGAGATTTGGACGTGAAAGGGTACCAGTCTTGTCGGGGATTGGGAACCCTTCGCGAGAATGTCCAAAGTTTCAGCGGGATTTCCAGAATGTTGAAAGGAACTCGAAACATGTGAACCTTGGTTTTGAGAATCTCTCCCAGAGTTTGAGAGATTTGGACGTGAAAGGGTACCAGTCTTGTCGGGGATTGGGAACCCTTCGCGAGAATGTCCAAAGTTTCAGCGGGACTTCCAAAATGTTGAGAGGAACTCGAAACATGTCAACCTTGGTTTTGAGAATCTCTCCCGGAGTTTGAGAGATTTGGACGTGAAAGGGTACCAGTCTTGTCGGGGATTGGGAACCCTTCGCGAGAATGTCCAAAGTTTCAGCGGGATTTCCAAAATGTTGAAAGGAACTCGAAACATGTCAACCTTGGTTTTGAGAATCTCTCCCGGAGTTTGAGAGATTTGGACGTGAAAGGGTACCAGTCTTGTCGGGGATTGGGAACCCTTCGCGAGAATGTACAAAGTTTCAGCGGGATTTCCAGAATGTTGAAAGGAACTCGAAACATGTCAACCTTGGTTTTGAGAATCTCTCCCGGAGTTTGCGAGATTTGGATGTGAAAGGGTACCAATCTTTTCGCGGATTGGGAACCCTTCGCGAGAATGTCCAAAGTTTCAGCGGGATTTCCAAAATGTTGAAAGGAACTCGAAACATGTCAACCTTGGTTTTGAGAATCTCTCCCAGAGTTTGAGAGATTTGGACGTGAAAGGGTACCAGTCTTGTCGGGGATTGGGAACCCTTCGCCAGAATGTCCAAAGTTTCAGCGGGATTTCCAGAATGTTGAAAGGAACTCGAAACATGTGAACCTTGGTTTTGAGAATCTCTCCGAGAGTTTGAGAGATTTGGATGTGAAAGGGTACCAATCTTTTCGCGGATTGGGAACCCTACGCGAGAATGTCCAAAGTTTCAGCGGGATTTCCAAAATGTTGAAAGGAACTTGAAACATGTCAACCTTGGTTTTGAGAATCTCTCCCGGAGTTTGAGAGATTTGGACGTGAAAGGGTACCAGTCTTGTCGGGGATTGGGAACCCTTCGCGAGAATGTCCAAAGTTTCAGCGGGATTTCCAAAATGTTGAAAGGAACTCGAAACATGTCAACCTTGGTTTTGAGAATCTCTCCCGGAGTTTGAGAGATTTGGACGTGAAAGGGTACCAGTCTTGTCGGGGATTGGGAACCCTTCGCCAGAATGTCCAAAGTTTCAGCGGGATTTCCAAAATGTTGAAAGGAACTCGAAACATGTCAACCTTGGTTTTGAGAATCTCTCCCAGAGTTTCAGAGATTTGGACGTGAAAGGGTACCAGTCTTGTCGGGGATTGGGAACCCTTCGCGAGAATGTCCAAAGTTTCAGCGGGATTTCCAAAATGTTGAAAGGAACTCGAAACATGTCAATCTTGGTTTTGAGAATCTCTCCCGGAGTTTGAGAGATTTAGACGTGAAAGGGTACCAGTCTTGTCGGGGATTGGGAACCCTTCGCGAGAATGTCCAAAGTTTCAGCGGGATTTCCAAAATGTTGAAAGGAACTTGAAACATGTCAACCTTGGTTTTGAGAATCTCTCCCGGAGTTTGAGAGATTTGGACGTGAAAGGGTACCAGTCTTGTCGGGGATCGGGAACCCTTCGCGAGAATGTCCAAAGTTTCAGCGGGATTTCCAAAATGTTGAAAGGAACTCGAAACATGTCAACCTTGGTTTTGAGAATCTCTCCCGGAGTTTGAGAGATTTGGACGTGAAAGGGTACCAGTCTTGACGGGGATCGGGAACCCTTCGCGAGAATGTCCAAAGTTTCAGCGGGATTTCCAAGATGTTGAAAGGAACTCGAAACATGTCAACCTTGGTTTTGAGAATCTCTCCCGGAGTGTGAGAGATTTGGACGTGAAAGGGTACCAGTCTTGTCGGGGATTGGGAACCCTTCGCGAGAATGTCCAAAGTTTCAGCGGGATTTCCAAAATGTTGAAAGGAACTCGAAACATGTCAGCCTTGGTTTTGAGAATCTCTCCCAGAGTTTGAGAGATTTGGATGTGAAAGTGTACCAGTCTTTTCGCGGATTGGGAACCCTCCGCGAGAATGTCCAAAGTTTCAGCGGGATTTCCAAAATGTTGAAAGGAACTCGAAACATGTCAACCTCGGTTTTGAGAATCTCTCCCGGAGTTTGAGAGATTTGGACGTGAAAGGGTACCAGTCTTGTCGGGGATTGGGAACCCTTCGCGAGAATGTCCAAAGTTTCAGCGGGATTTCCAAAATGTTGAAAGGAACTCGAAACATGTCAGCCTTGGTTTTGAGAATCTCTCCCAGAGTTTGAGAGATTTGGATGTGAAAGGGTACCAGTCTTTTCGCGGATTGGGAACCCTCCGCGAGAATGTCCAAAGTTTCAGCGGGATTTCCAAAATGTTGAAAGGAACTCGAAACATGTCAACCTCGGTTTTGAGAATCTCTCCCGGAGTTTGAGAGATTTGGACGTGAAAGGGTACCAGTCTTGTCGGGGATTGGGAACCCTTCGCGAGAATGTCCAAAGTTTCAGCGGGATTTCCAAAATGTTGAAAGGAACTCGAAACATGTCAACCTTGGTTTTGAGAATCTCTCCCGGAGTTTGAGAGATTTGGACGTGAAAGGGTACCAGTCTTGTCGGGGATCGGGAACCCTTCGCGAGAATGTCCAAAGTTTCAGCGGGATTTCCAAAATGTTGAAAGGAACTCGAAACATGTCAACCTTGGTTTTGAGAATCTCTCCCGGAGTTTGAGAGATTTGGACGTGAAAGGGTACCAATCTTGTCGGGGATTGGGAACCCTTCGCCAGAATGTCCAAACTTTCAGCGGGATTTCCAAAATGTTGAAAGGAACTCGAAACATGTCAACCTTGATTTTGAGAATCTCTCCCGGAGTTTGAGAGATTTAGACGTAAAAGGGTACCAATCTTGTCGGGGATTGGGAACCCTTCGCGAGAATGTTCCAAGTTTCAGTGAGATTTCCAAAATGTTGAAAGGAACTCGAAACATGTCAACCTTGGTTTTGAGAATCTCTCCCGGAGTTTGAGAGATTTGGACGTGAAAGGGTACCAGTCTTGTCGGGGATTGGGAACCCTCCGCGAGAATGTCCAAAGTTTCAGCGGGATTTCCAAAATGTTGAAAGGAACTCGAAACATGTCAACCTTGGTTTTGAGAATCTCTCCCGGAGTTTGAGAGATTTGGACGTGAAAGGGTACCAGTCTTGTCGGGGATTGGGAACCCTTCGCGAGAATGTCCAAAGTTTCAGCGGGATTTCCAAAATGTTGAGAGGAACTCGAAAAATGTCAACCTTGGTTTTGAGAATCTCTCCCGGAGTTTGACAGATCTGGACGTGAAAGGGTACCAGTCTTGTCGGGGATTGGGAACCCTTCGCGAGAATGTCCAAAGTTTCAGCGGGATTTCCAAAATGTTGAAAGGAACTCGAAACATGTCAACCTTGGTTTTGAGAATCTCTCCCGGAGTTTGAGAGATTTGGACGTGAAAGGGTACCAGTCTTGTCGGGGATTGGGAACCCTTCGCGAGAATGTCCAAAGTTTCAGCGGGATTTCCAAAATGTTGAGAGGAACTCGAAACATGTCAACCTTGGTTTTGAGAATCTCTCCCAGAGTTTGAGAGATTTGGACGTGAAAGGGTACCAGTCTTGTCGGGGATTGGGAACCCTTCGCGAGAATGTCCAAAGTTTCAGCGGGATTTCCAGAATGTTGAAAGGAACTCGAAACATGTCAACCTTGGTTTTGAGAATCTCTCCCGGAGTTTGAGAGATTTGGATGTGAAAGGGTACCAATCTTTTCGCGGATTGGGAACCCTTCGCGAGAATGTCCAAAGTTTCAGCGGGATTTCCAAAATGTTGAAAGGAACTCGAAACATGTCAACCTTGGTTTTGAGAATCTCTCCCGGAGTTTGAGAGATTTGGACGTGAAAGGGTACCAGTCTTGTCGGGGATTGGGAACCCTTCGCGAGAATGTCCAAAGTTTCAGCGGGATTTCCAAAATGTTGAAAGGAACTCGAAACATGTCAACCTTGGTTTTGAGAATCTCTCCCAGAGTTTGAGAGATTTGGACGTGAAAGGGTACCAATCTTTTCGCGGATTGGGAACCCTTCGCGAGAATGTCCAAAGTTTCAGCGGGATTTCCAAAATGTTGAAAGGAACTCGAAACATGTCAACCTCGGTTTTGAGAATCTCTCCCGGAGTTTGAGAGATTTGGACGTGAAAGGGTACCAGTCTTTTCGGGGATTTGGAACCCTTCGCGAGAATGTCCAAAGTTTCAGCGGGATTTCCAAAATGTTGAGAGGAACTCGAAACATGTCAACCTTGGTTTTGAGAATCTCTCCCGGAGTTTGAGAGATTTGGACGTGAAAGGGTACCAGTCTTGTCGGGGATCGGGAACCCTTCGCGAGAATGTCCAAAGTTTCAGCGGGATTTCCAAAATGTTGAAAGGAACTCGAAACATGTCAACCTTGGTTTTGAGAATCTCTCCCAGAGTTTGAGAGATTTGGATGTGAAAGGGTACCAATCTTTTCGCGGATTGGGAACCCTTCGCGAGAATGTCCAAAGTTTCAGCGGGATTTCCAAAATGTTGAAAGGAACTCGAAACATGTCAACCTCGGTTTTGAGAATCTCTCCCGGAGTTTGAGAGATTTGGACGTGAAAGGGTACCAGTCTTGTCGGGGATTGGGAACCCTTCGCGAGAATGTCCAAAGTTTCAGCGGGATTTCCAAAATGTTGAAAGGAACTCGAAACATGTGAACCTTGGTTTTGAGAATCTCTCCCAGAGTTTGAGAGATTTGGATGTGAAAGGGTACCAATCTTTTCGAGGATTGGGAACCCTCCACGAGAATGTCCAAAGTTTCAGCGGGATTTCCAAAATGTTGAAAGGAACTCGAAACATGTCAACCTTGGTTTTGAGAATCTCTCCCGGAGTTTGAGAGATTTGGACGTGAAAGGGTACCAGTCTTGTCGGGGATTGGGAACCCTTCGCGAGAATGTCCAAAGTTTCAGCGGGATTTCCAAAATGTTGAAAGGAACTCGAAACATGTGAACCTTGGTTTTGAGAATCTCTCCCGGAGTTTGAGAGATTTGGATGTGAAAGGGTACCAATCTTTTCGCGGATTGGGAACCCTCCACGAGAATGTCCAACGTTTCAGCGGGATTTCCAAAATGTTGAAAGGAACTCGAAACATGTCAACCTTGGTTTTGAGAATCTCTCCCGGAGTTTGAGAGATTTGGACGTGAAAGGGTACCAGTCTTGTCGGGGATTGGGAACCCTCGCGAGAATGTCCACAGTTTCAGTGGGATTTCCAAAATGTTGAGAGGAACTCGAAACATGTCAACCTTGGTTTTGAGAATCTCTCCCGGAGTTTGAGAGATTTGGACGTGAAAGGGTACCAGTCTTGTCGGGGATTGGGAACCCTTCGCGAGAATGTCCAAAGTTTCAGCGGGATTTCCAAAATGTTGAAAGGAACTCGAAACATGTCAACCTTGGTTTTGAGAATCTCTCCCGGAGTTTGAGAGATTTGGACGTGAAAGAGTACCAGTCTTGTCGGGGATTGGGAACCCTTCGCGAGAATGTCCAAAGTTTCAGCGGGATTTCCAAAATGTTGAAAGGAACTCGAAACATGTCAACCTTGGTTTTGAGAATCTCTCCCGGAGTTTGAGAGATTTGGACGTGAAAGGGTACCAGTCTTGTCGGGGATTGGGAACCCTTCGCCAGAATGTCCAAAGTTTCAGCGGGATTTCCAGAATGTTGAAAGGAACTCGAAACATGTCAACCTTGGTTTTGAGAATCTCTCCCGGAGTTTGAGAGATTTGGATGTGAAAGGGTACCAATCTTTTCGCGGATTGGGAACCCTTCGCGAGAATGTCCAAAGTTTCAGTGGGATTCCCAAAATGTTGAGAGGAACTCGAAACATGTCAACCTTGGTTTTGAGAATCTCTCCCGGAGTTTGAGAGATTTGGACGTGAAAGGGTACCAGTCTTGTCGGGGATTGGGAACCCTTCGCGAGAATGTCCAAACTTTCAGCGGGATTTCCAAAATGTTGAAAGGAACTCGAAACATGTCAACCTTGGTTTTGAGAATCTCTCCCGGAGTTTGAGAGATTTGGACGTGAAAGAGTACCAGTCTTGTCGGGGATTGGGAACCCTTCGCGAGAATGTCCAAAGTTTCAGCGGGATTTCCAGAATGTTGAAAGGAACTCGAAACATGTCAACCTTGGTTTTGAGAATCTCTCCCGGAGTTTGAGAGATTTGGATGTGAAAGGGTACCAATCTTTTCGCGGATTGGGAACCCTTCGCGAGAATGTCCAAAGTTTCAGCGGGATTTCCAGAATGTTGAAAGGAACTCGAAACATGTCAACCTTGGTTTTGAGAATCTCTCCCGGAGTTTGAGAGATTTGGATGTGAAAGGGTACCAATCTTTTCGCGGATTGGGAACCCTTCGCGAGAATGTCCAAAGTTTCAGCGGGATTTCCAAAATGTTGAAAGGAACTCGAAACATGTCAACCTTGGTTTTGAGAATCTCTCCCGGAGTTTGAGAGATTTGGACGTGAAAGGGTACCAGTCTTGTCGGGGATTGGGAACCCTTCGCGAGAATGTCCAAAGTTTCAGCGGGATTTCCAAAATGTTGAAAGGAACTCGAAACATGTGAACCTTGGTTTTGAGAATCTCTCCCAGAGTTTGAGAGATTTGGATGTGAAAGGGTACAAATCTTTTCGCGGATTGGGAACCCTACGCGAGAATGTCCAAAGTTTCAGCGGGATTTCCAAAATGTTGAAAGGAACTTGAAACATGTCAACCTTGGTTTTGAGAATCTCTCCCGGAGTTTGAGAGATTTGGACGTGAAAGGGTACCAGTCTTGTCGGGGATTGGGAACCCTTCGCGAGAATGTCCAAAGTTTCAGCGGGATTTCCAAAATGTTGAAAGGAACTCGAAACATGTCAACATTGGTTTTGAGAATCTCTCCCAGAGTTTGAGAGATTTGGACGTGAAAGGGTACCAGTCTTGTCGGGGATTGGGAACCCTTCGCGAGAATGTCCAAAGTTTCAGCGGGATTTCCAAAATGTTGAAAGGAACTCGAAACATGTCAGCCTTGGTTTTGAGAATCTGTCCCGGAGTTTGAGAGATTTAGACGTGAAAGGGTACCAGTCTTGTCGGGGATTGGGAACCCTTCGCGAGAATGTCCAAAGTTTCAGCGGGATTTCCAAAATGTTGAAAGGAACTCGAAACATGTCAACCTTGGTTTTGAGAATCTCTCCCGGAGTTTGAGAGATTTGGACGTGAAAGGGTACCAGTCTTGTCGGGGATCGGGAACCCTTCGCGAGAATGTCCAAAGTTTCAGCGGGATTTCCAAAATGTTGAAAGGAACTCGAAACATGTCAACCTTGGTTTTGAGAATCTCTCCCGGAGTTTGAGAGATTTGGACGTGAAAGGGTAGCAGTCTTGTCGGGGATTGGGAACCCTTCGCGAGAATGTCCAAAGTTTCAGCGGGATTTCCAAGATGTTGAAAGGAACTCGAAACATGTCAACCTTGGTTTTGAGAATCTCTCCCGGAGTTTGAGAGATTTGGACGTGAAAGGGTACCAGTCTTGTCGGGGATTGGGAACCCTTCGCGAGAATGTCCAAAGTTTCAGCGGGATTTCCAAAATGTTGAAAGGAACTCGAAACATGTCAACCTTGGTTTTGAGAATCTCTCCCAGAGTTTGAGAGATTTGGACGTGAAAGGGTACCAGTCTTGTCGGGGATTGGGAACCCTTCGCGAGAATGTCCAAAGTTTCAGCGGGATTGCCAAAATGTTGAAAGGAACTCGAAACATGTCAGCCTTGGTTTTGAGAATCTCTCCCGGAGTTTGAGAGATTTAGACGTGAAAGGGTACCAGTCTTGTCGGGGATTGGGAACCCTTCGCGAGAATGTCCAAAGTTTCAGCGGGATTTCCAAAATGTTGAAAGGAACTCGAAACATGTCAACCTTGGTTTTGAGAATCTCTCCCGGAGTTTGAGAGATTTGGACCTGAAAGGGTACCAGTCTTGTCGGGGATCGGGAACCCTTCGCGAGAATGTCCAAAGTTTCAGCGGGATTTCCAAGATGTTGAAAGGAACTCGAAACATGTCAACCTTGGTTTTGAGAATCTCTCCCGGAGTTTGAGAGATTTGGACGTGAAAGGGTACCAGTCTTGTCGGGGATTGGGAACCCTTCGCGAGAATGTCCAAAGTTTCAGCAGGATTTCCAGAATGTTGAAAGGAACTCGAAACATGTCAGCCTTGGTTTTGAGAATCTCTCCCAGAGTTTGAGAGATTTGGATGTGAAAGGGTACCAATCTTTTCGCGGATTGGGAACCCTTCGCGAGAATGTCCAAATTTTCAGCGGGATTTCCAAAATGTTGAAAGTAACTCGAAACATGTCAGCCTCGGTTTTGAGAATCTCTCCCGGAGTTTGAGAGATTTGGACGTGAAAGGGTACCAGTCTTGTCGGGGATTGGGAACCCTTCGTGAGAATGTCCAAAGTTTCAGCGGGATTTCCAAAATGTTGAAAGGAACTCGAAACATGTCAACCTTGGTTTTGAGAATCTCTCCCGGAGTTTGAGAGATTTGGACGTGAAAGGGTACCAGTCTTGTCGGGGATTGGGAACCCTTCGCCAGAATGTCCAAAGTTTCAGCGGGATTTCCAAAATGTTGAAAGGAACTCGAAACATGTCAACCTTGGTTTTGAGAATCTCTCCCGGAGTTTGAGAGATTTGGACGTGAAAGGGTACCAATCTTGTCGGGGATTGGGAACCCTTCGCGAGAATGTCCAAAGTTTCAGCGGGATTTCCAAAATGTTGAAAGGAACTCGAAACATGTCAACCTTAGTTTTGAGAATCTCTCCCGGAGTTTGAGAGATTTGGACGTGAAAGGGTACCAATCTTGTCGGGGATTGGGAACCCTTCGCGAGAATGTTCCAAGTCTCAGTGAGATTTCCAAAATGTTGAAAGGAACTCGAAACATGTCAACCTTGGTTTTGAGAATCTCTCCCGGAGTTTGAGAGATTTGGACGTGAAAGGGTACCAGTCTTGACGGGGATTGGGAACCCTTCGCGAGAATGTCCAATGTTTCAGCGGGATTTCCAAAATGTTGAAAGGAACTCGAAACATGTCAGCCTTGGTTTTGAGAATCTCTCCCGGAGTTTGAGAGATTTGGACGTGAAAGGGTACCAGTCTTGTCGGGGATTGGGAACCCTTCGCGAGAATGTCCAAAGTTTCAGCGGGATTTCCAGAATGTTGAGAGGAACTCGAAACATGTCAGCCTTGGTTTTGAGAATCTCTCCCAGAGTTTGAGAGATTTGGATGTGAAAGGGTACCAATCTTTTCGCGGATTGGGAACCCTTCGCGAGAATGTCCAAAGTTTCAGCGGGATTTCCAAAATGTTGAAAGGAACTCGAAACATGTCAACCTCGGTTTTGAGAATCTCTCCCGGAGTTTGAGAGATTTGGACGTG
The DNA here is from genome assembly GCF_964273445.1 of Streptopelia decaocto. Taxonomy (NCBI): domain Eukaryota; kingdom Metazoa; phylum Chordata; class Aves; order Columbiformes; family Columbidae; genus Streptopelia; species Streptopelia decaocto. Next base: position 302,449 of record NW_028116315.1, read on the forward strand.
AAAGGGTACCAGTCTTGTCGGGGATTGGGAACCCTTCGCGAGAATGTCCAAAGTTTCAGCGGGATTTCCAAAATGTTGAAAGGAACTCGAAACATGTCAACCTTGGTTTTGAGAATCTCTCCCGGAGTTTGAGAGATTTGGACGTGAAAGGGTACCAGTCTTGTCGGGGATCGGGAACCCTTCGCGAGAATGTCCAAAGTTTCAGCGGGATTTCCAAAATGTTGAAAGGAACTCGAAACATGTCAACCTTGGTTTTGAGAATCTCTCCCGGCGTTTGAGAGATTTGGACGTGAAAGGGTACCAATCTTGTCGGGGATTGGGAACCCTTCGCGAGAATGTCCAAAGTTTCAGCGGGATTTCCAAAATGTTGAAAGGAACTCGAAACATGTCAACCTTGGTTTTGAGAATCTCTCCCAGAGTTTGAGAGATTTGGACGTGAAAGGGTACCAGTCTTGTCGGGGATTGGGAACCCTTCGCGAGAATGTCCAAAGTTTCAGCGGGATTTCCAAAATGTTGAGAGGAACTCGAAACATGTCAACCTTGGTTTTGAGAATCTCTCCCGGAGTTTGAGAGATTTGGACGTGAAAGGGTACCAGTCTTGTCGGGGATTGGGAACCCTTCGCGAGAATGGCCAAAGTTTCAGCGGGATTTCCAGAATGTTGAAAGGAACTCGAAACATGTCAACCTTGGTTTTGAGAATCTCTCCCAGAGTTTGAGAGATTTGGATGTGAAAGGGTACCAATCTTTTCGCGGATTGGGAACCCTTCGCGAGAATGTCCAAAGTTTCAGCGGGATTTCCAAAATGTTGAAAGGAACTCGAAACATATCAACCTCGGTTTTGAGAATATCTCCCGGAGTTTGAGAGATTTGGACGTGAAAGGGTACCAGTCTTGTCGGGGATTGGGAACCCTTCGCGAGAATGTCCAAAGTTTCAGCGGGATTTCCAAAATGTTGAAAGGAACTCGAAACATGTCAACCTTAGTTTTGAGAATCTCTCCCGGAGTTTGAGAGATTTGGACGTGAAAGGGTACCAGTCTTGTCGGGGATTGGGAACCCTTCGCGAGAATTTCCAAAGTTTCAGCGGGATTTCCAAAATGTTGAAAGGAACTCGAAACATGTGAACCTTGGTTTTGAGAATCTCTCCCGGAGTTTGAGAGATTTGGATGTGAAAGGGTACCAATCTTTTCGCGGATTGGGAACCCTCCACGAGAATGTCCAAAGTTTCAGCGGGATTTCCAAAATGTTGAAAGGAACTCGAAACATGTCAACCTTGGTTTTGAGAATCTCTCCCGGAGTTTGAGAGATTTGGACATGAAAGGGTACCAGTCTTGTCGGGGATTGGGAACCCTTCGCGAGAATGTCCAAAGTTTCAGCGGGATTTCCAAAATGTTGAAAGGAACTCGAAACATGTCAACCTTGGTTTTGAGAATCTCTCCCGGAGTTTGAGAGATTTGGACGTGAAAGGGTACCAGTCTTGTCGGGGATCGGGAACCCTTCGCGAGAATGTCCAAAGTTTCAGCGGGATTTCCAAAATGTTGAAAGGAACTCGAAACATGTGAACCTTGGTTTTGAGAATCTCTCCCAGAGTTTGAGAGATTTGGATGTGAAAGGGTACCAATCTTTTCGCGGATTGGGAACCCTCCACGAGAATGTCCAAAGTTTCAGCGGGATTTCCAAAATGTTGAAAGGAACTCGAAACATGTCAACCTTGGTTTTGAGAATCTCTCCCGGAGTTTGAGAGATTTGGACGTGAAAGGGTACCAGTCTTGTCGGGGATTGGGAACCCTTCGCGAGAATGTCCAAAGTTTCAGCGGGATTTCCAAAATGTTGAGAGGACCTCGAAACATGTCAACCTTGGTTATGAGAATCTCTCCCGGAGTTTGACAGATCTGGACGTGAAAGGGTACCAGTCTTGTCGGGGATTGGGAACCCTTCGCGAGAATGTCCAAAGTTTCAGCGGGATTTCCAAAATGTTGAAAGGAACTCGAAACATGTCAACCTTGGTTTTGAGAATCTCTCCCGGAGTTTGAGAGATTTGGACGTGAAAGAGTACCAGTCTTGTCGGGGATTGGGAACCCTTCGCGAGAATGTCCAAAGTTTCAGCGGGATTTCCAAAATGTTGAAAGGAACTCGAAACATGTCAACCTTGGTTTTGAGAATCTCTCCCGGAGTTTGAGAGATTTGGACGTGAAAGGGTACCAATCTTTTCGCGGATTGGGAACCCTTCGCGAGAATGTTCCAAGTCTCAGTGAGATTTCCAAAATGTTGAAAGGAACTCGAAACATGTCAACCTTGGTTTTGAGAATCTCTCCCGGAGTTTGAGAGATTTGGACGTGAAAGGGTACCAGTCTTGACGGGGATTGGGAACCCTTCGCGAGAATGTCCAATGTTTCAGCGGGATTTCCAAAATGTTGAAAGGAACTCGAAACATGTCAGCCTTGGTTTTGAGAATCTCTCCCGGAGTTTGAGAGATTTGGACGTGAAAGGGTACCAGTCTTGTCGGGGATTGGGAACCCTTCGCGAGAATGTCCAAAGTTTCAGCGGGATTTCCAGAATGTTGAGAGGAACTCGAAACATGTCAGCCTTGGTTTTGAGAATCTCTCCCAGAGTTTGAGAGATTTGGATGTGAAAGGGTACCAATCTTTTCGCGGATTGGGAACCCTTCGCGAGAATGTCCAAAGTTTCAGCGGGATTTCCAAAATGTTGAAAGGAACTCGAAACATGTCAACCTCGGTTTTGAGAATCTCTCCCGGAGTTTGAGAGATTTGGACGTGAAAGGGTACCAGTCTTGTCGGGGATTGGGAACCCTTCGCCAGAATGTCCAAAGTTTCAGCGGGATTTCCAAAATGTTGAAAGGAACTCGAAACATGTCAACCTTGGTTTTGAGAATCTCTCCCGGAGTTTGAGAGATTTGGACGTGAAAGGGTACCAGTCTTGTCGGGGATCGGGAACCCTTCGCGAGAATGTCCAAAGTTTCAGCGGGATTTCCAAAATGTTGAAAGGAACTCGAAACATGTCAACCTTGGTTTTGAGAATCTCTCCCGGAGTTTGAGAGATTTGGACGTGAAAGGGTACCAGTCTTGTCGGGGATTGGGAACCCTTCGCGAGAATGTCCAAAGTTTCAGCGGGATTTCCAGAATGTTGAAAGGAACTCGAAACATGTGAACCTTGGTTTTGAGAATCTCTCCCGGAGTTTGAGAGATTTGGACGTGAAAGGGTACCAGTCTTGTCGGGGATTGGGAACCCTTCGCGAGAATGTCCAAAGTTTCAGCGGGATTTCCAAAATGTTGAAAGGAACTCGAAACATGTCAACCTTGGTTTTGAGAATCTCTCCCGGAGTTTGAGAGATTTGGACGTGAAAGGGTACCAGTCTTGTCGGGGATTGGGAACCCTTCGCGAGAATGTCCAAAGTTTCAGCGGGATTTCCAAAATGTTGAGAGGAACTCGAAACATGTCAACCTTGGTTTTGAGAATCTCTCCCGGAGTTTGAGAGATTTGGACGTGAAAGGGTACCAGTCTTGTCGGGGATTGGGAACCCTTCGCGAGAATGTCCAAAGTTTCAGCGGGATTTCCAGAATGTTGAAAGGAACTCGAAACATGTCAACCTTGGTTTTGAGAATCTCTCCCAGAGTTTGAGAGATTTGGATGTGAAAGGGTACCAATCTTTTCGCGGATTGGGAACCCTTCGCGAGAATGTCCAAAGTTTCAGCGGGATTTCCAAAATGTTGAAAGGAACTCGAAACATATCAACCTCGGTTTTGAGAATATCTCCCGGAGTTTGAGAGATTTGGACGTGAAAGGGTACCAGTCTTGTCGGGGATTGGGAACCCTTCGCGAGAATGTCCAAAGTTTCAGCGGGATTTCCAAAATGTTGAAAGGAACTCGAAACATGTCAACCTTAGTTTTGAGAATCTCTCCCGGAGTTTGAGAGATTTGGACGTGAAAGGGTACCAGTCTTGTCGGGGATTGGGAACCCTTCGCGAGAATGTCCAAAGTTTCAGCGGGATTTCCAAAATGTTGAAAGGAACTCGAAACATGTGAACCTTGGTTTTGAGAATCTCTCCCGGAGTTTGAGAGATTTGGATGTGAAAGGGTACCAGTCTTGTCGGGGATTGGGAACCCTTCGCGAGAATGTCCAAAGTTTCAGCGGGATTTCCAAAATGTTGAAAGGAACTCGAAACATGTCAACCTTGGTTTTGAGAATCTCTCCCGGAGTTTGAGAGATTTGGACGTGAAAGGGTACCAGTCTTGTCGGGGATCGGGAACCCTTCGCGAGAATGTCCAAAGTTTCAGCGGGATTTCCAAAATGTTGAAAGGAACTCGAAACATGTGAACCTTGGTTTTGAGAATCTCTCCCAGAGTTTGAGAGATTTGGATGTGAAAGGGTACCAATCTTTTCGCGGATTGGGAACCCTCCACGAGAATGTCCAAAGTTTCAGCGGGATTTCCAAAATGTTGAAAGGAACTCGAAACATGTCAACCTTGGTTTTGAGAATCTCTCCCGGAGTTTGAGAGATTTGGACGTGAAAGGGTACCAGTCTTGTCGGGGATTGGGAACCCTTCGCGAGAATGTCCAAAGTTTCAGCGGGATTTCCAAAATGTTGAGAGGACCTCGAAACATGTCAACCTTGGTTATGAGAATCTCTCCCGGAGTTTGACAGATCTGGACGTGAAAGGGTACCAGTCTTGTCGGGGATTGGGAACCCTTCGCGAGAATGTCCAAAGTTTCAGCGGGATTTCCAAAATGTTGAAAGGAACTCGAAACATGTCAACCTTGGTTTTGAGAATCTCTCCCGGAGTTTGAGAGATTTGGACGTGAAAGAGTACCAGTCTTGTCGGGGATTGGGAACCCTTCGCGAGAATGTCCAAAGTTTCAGCGGGATTTCCAAAATGTTGAAAGGAACTCGAAACATGTCAACCTTGGTTTTGAGAATCTCTCCCGGAGTTTGAGAGATTTGGACGTGAAAGGGTACCAGTCTTGTCGGAGATTGGGAACCCTTCGCGAGAATGTACAAAGTTTCAGCGGGATTTCCAGAATGTTGAAAGGAACTCGAAACATGTCAACCTTGGTTTTGAGAATCTCTCCCGGAGTTTGAGAGATTTGGATGTGAAAGGGTACCAATCTTTTCGCGGATTGGGAACCCTTCGCGAGAATGTCCAAAGTTTCAGCGGGATTTCCAAAATGTTGAAAGGAACTCGAAACATGTCAACCTTGGTTTTGAGAATCTCTCCCGGAGTTTGAGAGATTTGGACGTGAAAGGGTACCAGTCTTGTCGGGGATTGTGAACCCTTCGCGAGAATGTCCAAAGTTTCAGCGGGATTTCCAAAATGTTGAAAGGAACTCGAAACATGTGAACCTTGGTTTTGAGAATCTCTCCCAGAGTTTGAGAGATTTGGATGTGAAAGGGTACCAATCTTTTCGCGGATTGGGAACCCTACGCGAGAATGTCCAAAGTTTCAGCGGGATTTCCAAAATGTTGAAAGGAACTTGAAACATGTCAACCTTGGTTTTGAGAATCTCTCCCGGAGTTTGAGAGATTTGGACGTGAAAGGGTACCAGTCTTGTCGGGGATTGGGAACCCTTCGCGAGAATGTCCAAAGTTTCAGCGGGATTTCCAAAATGTTGAAAGGAACTCGAAACATGTCAACCTTGGTTTTGAGAATCTCTCCCAGAGTTTGAGAGATTTGGACGTGAAAGGGTACCAGTCTTGTCGGGGATTGGGAACCCTTCGCGAGGATGTCCAAAGTTTCAGCGGGATTTCCAAAATGTTGAAAGGAACTCGAAACATGTCAGCCTTGGTTTTGAGAATCTCTCCCGGAGTTTGAGAGATTTGGACGTGAAAGGGTACCAGTCTTGTCGGGGATTGGGAACCCTTCGCGAGAATGTCCAAAGTTTCAGCGGGATTTCCAAAATGTTGAAAGGAACTCGAAACATGTCAACCTTGGTTTTGAGAATCTCTCCCGGAGTTTGAGAGATTTGGACGTGAAAGGGTACCAGTCTTGTCGGGGATCGGGAACCCTTCGCGAGAATGTCCAAAGTTTCAGCGGGATTTCCAAAATGTTGAAAGGAACTCGAAACATGTCAACCTTGGTTTTGAGAATCTCTCCCGGAGTTTGAGAGATTTGGACGTGAAAGGGTACCAGTCTTGACGGGGATTGGGAACCCTTCGCGAGAATGTCCAAAGTTTCAGCGGGATTTCCAAGATGTTGAAAGGAACTCGAAACATGTCAACCTTGGTTTTGAGAATCTCTCCCGGAGTTTGAGAGATTTGGACGTGAAAGGGTACCAGTCTTGTCGGGGATTGGGAACCCTTCGCGAGAATGTCCAAAGTTTCAGCGGGATTTTCAGAATGTTGAAAGGAACTCGAAACATGTCAGCCTTGGTTTTGAGAATCTCTCCTAGAGTTTGAGAGATTTGGACGTGAAAGGGTACCAGTCTTGTCGGGGATTGGGAACCCTTCGCGAGAATGTCCAAAGTTTCAGCGGGATTTCCAAAATGTTGAAAGGAACTCGAAACATGTCAACCTTGGTTTTGAGAATCTCTCCCGGAGTTTGAGAGATTTGGACGTGAAAGGGTACCAGTCTTGTCGGGGATTGGGAACCCTTCGCGAGAATGTCCAAAGTTTCAGCGGGATTTCCAAAATGTTGAAAGGAACTCGAAACATGTCAACCTTGGTTTTGAGAATCTCTCCCGGAGTTTGAGAGATTTGGACGTGAAAGGGTACCAGTCTTGTCGGGGATTGGGAACCCTTCGCGAGAATGTCCAAAGTTTCAGCGGGATTTCCAAAATGTTGAAAGGAACTCGAAACATGTCAACCTTGGTTTTGAGAATCTCTCCCGGAGTTTGAGAGATTTGGACGTGAAAGGGTACCAGTCTTGTCGGGGATCGGGAACCCTTCGCCAGAATGTCCAAAGTTTCAGCGGGATTTCCAAAATGTTGAAAGGAACTCGAAACATGTCAACCTTGGTTTTGAGAATCTCTCCCGGAGTTTGAGAGATTTGGACGTGAAAGGTTACCAGTCTTGACGGGGATTGGGAACCCTTCGCGAGAATGTCCAAAGTTTCAGCGGGATTTCCAAGATGTTGAAAGGAACTCGAAACATGTCAACCTTGGTTTTGAGAATCTCTCCCGGAGTTTGAGAGATTTGGACGTGAAAGGGTACCAGTCTTGTCGGGGATTGGGAACCCTTCTCGAGAATGTCCAAAGTTTCAGCGGGATTTCCAAAATGTTGAAAGGAACTCGAAACATGTCAACCTTGGTTTTGAGAATCTCTCCCAGAGTTTGAGAGATTTGGATGTGAAAGGGTACCAATCTTTTCGCGGATTGGGAACCCTTCGCGAGAATGTCCAAAGTTTCAGCGGGATTTCCAAAATGTTGAAAGGAACTCGAAACATGTCAAACTTGGTTTTGAGAATCTCTCCCAGAGTTTGAGAGATTTGGACGTGAAAAGGTACCAGTCTTGTCGGGGATTGGGAACCCTTCGCGAGAATGTCCAAAGTTTCAGCGGGATTTCCAAAATGTTGAAAGGAACTCGAAACATGTCAACCTTGGTTTTGAGAATCTCTCCCGGAGTTTGAGAGATTTGGACGTGAAAGGGTACCAGTCTTGTCGGGGATTGGGAACCCTACGCGAGAATGTCCAAAGTTTCAGCGGGATTTCCAAAATGTTGAAAGGAACTCGAAACATGTCAACCTTGTTTTCGAGAATCTCTCCCAGAGTTTGAGAGATTTGGACGTGAAAGGGTACCAGTCTTGTCGGGGATTGGGAACCCTTCGCGAGAATGTCCAAAGTTTCAGCGGGATTTCCAAAATGTTGAAAGGAACTCGAAACATGTCAGCCTTGGTTTTGAGAATCTCTCCCAGAGTTTGAGAGATTTAGACGTGAAAGGGTACCAGTCTTGTCGGGGATTGGGAACCCTTCGCGAGAATGTCCAAAGTTTCAGCGGGATTTCCAAAATGTTGAAAGGAACCCGAAACATGTCAACCTTGGTTTTGAGAATCTCTCCCGGAGTTTGAGAGATTTGGACGTGAAAGGGTACCAGTCTTGTCGGGGATCGGGAACCCTTCGCGAGAATGTCCAAAGTTTCAGCGGGATTTCCAAAATGTTGAAAGGAACTCGAAACATGTCAACCTTGGTTTTGAGAATCTCTCCCGGAGTTTGAGAGATTTGGACGTGAAAGGGTACCAGTCTTGACGGGGATTGGGAACCCTTCGCGAGAATGTCCAAAGTTTCAGCGGGATTTCCAAGATGTTGAACGGAACTCGAAACATGTCAACCTTGGTTTTGAGAATCTCTCCCGGAGTTTGAGAGATTTGGACGTGAAAGGGTACCAGTCTTGTCGGGGATTGGGAACCCTTCGCGAGAATGTCCAAAGTTTCAGCGGGATTTCCAAAATGTTGAAAGGAACTTGAAACATGTCAACCTTGGTTTTGAGAATCTCTCCCAGAGTTTGAGAGATTTGGATGTGAAAGGGTACCAATCTTTTCGCGGATTGGGAACCCTTCGCCAGAATGTCCAAAGTTTCAGCGGGATTTCCAAAATGTTGAGAGGAACTCGAAACATGTCAACCTTGGTTTTGAGAATCTCTCCCGGAGTTTGAGAGATTTAAACGTGAAAGGGTACCAGTCTTGTCGGGGATTGGGAACCCTTCGCGAGAATGTCCAAAGTTTCAGCGGGATTTCCAAAATGTTGAAAGGAACTCGAAACATGTCAACCTTGGTTTTGAGAATCTCTCCCGGAGTTTGAGAGATTTGGACGTGAAAGGGTACCAGTCTTGTCGGGGATCGGGAACCCTTCGCGAGAATGTCCAAAGTTTCAGCGGGATTTCCAAGATGTTGAACGGAACTCGAAACATGTCAACCTTGGTTTCGAGAATCTCTCCCAGAGTTTGAGAGATTTGGACGTGAAAGGGTACCAGTCTTGTCGGGGATTGGGAACCCTTCGCGAGAATGTCCAAAGTTTCAGCGGGATTTCCAAAATGTTGAAAGGAACTCGAAACATGTCAGCCTTGGTTTTGAGAATCTCTCACGGAGTTTGAGAGATTTAGACGTGAAAGGGTACCAGTCTTGTCGGGGATTGGGAACCCTTCGCGAGAATGTCCAAAGTTTCAGCGGGATTTCCAAAATGTTGAAAGGAACTCGAAACATGTCAACCTTGGTTTTGAGAATCTCTCCCGGAGTTTGAGAGATTTGGACGTGAAAGGGTACCAGTCTTGTCGGGGATTGGGAACCCTTCGCCAGAATGTCCAAAGTTTCAGCGGGATTTCCAAAATGTTGAAAGGAACTCGAAACATGTCAACCTTGGTTTTGAGAATCTCTCCCGGAGTTTGAGAGATTTGGACGTGAAAGGGTACCAGTCTTGTCGGGGATTGGGAACCCTTCGCGAGAATGTCCAAAGTTTCAGCGGGATTTCCAAAATGTTGAAAGGAACTCGAAACATGTCAACCTTGGTTTTGAGAATCTCTCCCAGAGTTTGAGAGATTTGGACGTGAAAGGGTACCAGTCTTGTCGGGGATTGGGAACCCTTCGCGAGAATGTCCAAAGTTTCAGCGGGATTTCCAAAATGTTGAAAGGAACTCGAAACATGTCAACCTTGGTTTTGAGAATCTCTCCCGGAGTTTGAGAGATTTGGACGTGAAAGGTTACCAGTCTTGTCGGGGATCGGGAACCCTTCGCGAGAATGTCCAAAGTTTCAGCGGGATTTCCAAAATGTTGAAAGGAACTCGAAACATGTCAACCTTGGTTTTGAGAATCTCTCCCGGAGTTTGAGAGATTTGGACGTGAAAGGGTACCAGTCTTGACGGGGATTGGGAACCCTTCGCGAGAATGTCCAAAGTTTCAGCGGGATTTCCAAGATGTTGAACGGAACTCGAAACATGTCAACCTTGGTTTTGAGAATCTCTCCCGGAGTTTGAGAGATTTGGACGTGAAAGGGTACCAGTCTTGTCGGGGATTGGGAACCCTTCGCGAGAATGTCCAAAGTTTCAGCGGGATTTCCAAAATGTTGAGAGGAACTCGAAACATGTCAACCTTGGTTTTGAGAATCTCTCCCGGAGTTTGAGGGATTTAGACGTGGAAGGGTACCAGTCTTGTCGGGGATTGGGAACCCTTCGCGAGAATGTCCAAAGTTTCAGCGGGATTTCCAGAATGTTGAAAGGAACTCGAAACATGTCAACCTTGGTTTTGAGAATCTCTCCCGGAGTTTGAGAGATTTGGACGTGAAAGGGTACCAGTCTTGTCGGGGATTGGGAACCCTTCGCGAGAATGTCCAAAGTTTCAGCGGGATTTCCAAAATGTTGAAAGGAACTCGAAACATGTCAACCTTGGTTTTGAGAATCTCTCCCGGAGTTTGAGAGATTTGGACGTGAAAGGGTACCAATCTTTTCGCGGATTGGGAACCCTTCGCGAGAATGTCCAAAGTTTCAGCGGGATTTCCAAAATGTTGAAAGGAAGTTGAAACATGTCAACCTTGGTTTTGAGAATCTCTCCCGGAGTTTGAGAGATTTGGACGTGAAAGGGTACCAGTCTTGTCGGGGATTGGGAACCCTTCGCGAGAATGTCCAAAGTTTCAGCGGGATTTCCAAAATGTTGAAAGGAACTCGAAACATGTCAACCTTGGTTTTGAGAATCTCTCCCGGAGTTTGAGAGATTTGGACGTGAAAGGGTACCAGTCTTGTCGGGGATTGGGAACCCTTCGCCAGAATGTCCAAAGTTTCAGCGGGATTTCCAAAATGTTGAAAGGAACTCGAAACATGTCAACCTTGGTTTTGAGAATCTCTCCCAGAGTTTGAGAGATTTGACGTGAAAAGGTACCAGTCTTGTCGGGGATTGGGAACCCTTCGCCAGAATGTCCAAAGTTTCAGCGGGATTTCCAAAATGTTGAGAGGAACTCGAAACATGTCAACCTTGGTTTTGAGAATCTCTCCCGGAGTTTGAGAGATTTGGACGTGAAAGGGTACCAGTCTTGTCGGGGATTGGGAACCCTTCGCGAGAATGTCCAAAGTTTCAGCGGGATTTCCAGAATGTTGAAAGGAACTCGAAACATGTCAACCTTGGTTTTGAGAATCTCTCCCAGAGTTTGAGAGATTTGGATGTGAAAGGGTACCAATCTTTTCGCGGATTGGGAACCCTCCGCGAGAATGTCCAAAGTTTCAGCGGGATTTCCAAAATGTTGAAAGGAACTCGAAACATGTCAACCTCGGTTTTGAGAATCTCTCCCGGAGTTTGAGAGATTTGGACGTGAAAGGGTACCAGTCTTGTCGGGGATTGGGAACCCTTCGCGAGAATGTCCAAAGTTTCAGCGGGATTTCCAAAATGTTGAAAGGAACTCGAAACATGTCAACCTTGGTTTTGAGAATCTCTCCCGGAGTTTGAGAGATTTGGACGTGAAAGGGTACCAGTCTTGTCGGGGATTGGGAACCCTTCGCGAGAATGTCCAAAGTTTCAGCGGGATTTCCAAAATGTTGAAAGGAACTCGAAACCTGTCAACCTTGGTTTTGAGAATCTCTCCCGGAGTTTGAGAGATTTGGACGTGAAAGGGTACCAGTCTTGTCGGGGATTGGGAACCCTTCGCGAGAATGTCCAAAGTTTCAGCGGGATTTCCAAAATGTTGAAAGGAACTCGAAACATGTCAACCTTGGTTTTGAGAATCTCTCCCGGAGTTTGAGAGATTTGGACGTGAAAGGGTACCAGTCTTGTCGGGGATTGGGAACCCTTCGCGAGAATGTCCAAAGTTTCAGCGGGATTTCCAAGATGTTGAACGGAACTCGAAACATGTCAACCTTGGTTTTGAGAATCTCTCCCGGAGTTTGAGAGATTTGGACGTGAAAGGGTACCAGTCTTGTCGGGGATTGGGAACCCTTCGCGAGAATGTCCAAAGTTTCAGCGGGATTTCCAGAATGTTGAAAGGAACTCGAAACATGTCAACCTTGGTTTTGAGAATCTCTCCCAGAGTTTGAGAGATTTGGATGTGAAAGGGTACCAATCTTTTCGCGGATTGGGAACCCTCCGCGAGAATGTCCAAAGTTTCAGCGGGATTTCCAAAATGTTGAAAGGAACTCGAAACATGTCAACCTCGGTTTTGAGAATCTCTCCCGGAGTTTGAGAGATTTGGACGTGAAAGGGTACCAGTCTTGTCGGGGATTGGGAACCCTTCGCGAGAATGTCCAAAGTTTCAGCGGGATTTCCAAAATGTTGAGAGGAACTCGAAACATGTCAACCTTGGTTTTGAGAATCTCTCCCGGAGTTTGAGGGATTTAGACGTGGAAGGGTACCAGTCTTGTCGGGGATTGGGAACCCTTCGCGAGAATGTCCAAAGTTTCAGCGGGATTTCCAGAATGTTGAAAGGAACTCGAAACATGTCAACCTTGGTTTTGAGAATCTCTCCCGGAGTTTGAGAGATTTGGACGTGAAAGGGTACCAGTCTTGTCGGGGATTGGGAACCCTTCGCGAGAATGTCCAAAGTTTCAGCGGGATTTCCAAAATGTTGAAAGGAACTCGAAACATGTCAACCTTGGTTTTGAGAATCTCTCCCGGAGTTTGAGAGATTTGGACGTGAAAGGGTACCAGTCTTGTCGGGGATTGGGAACCCTTCGCCAGAATGTCCAAAGTTTCAGCGGGATTTCCAAAATGTTGAAAGGAACTCGAAACATGTCAACCTTGGTTTTGAGAATCTCTCCCGGAGTTTGAGAGATTTGGACGTGAAAGGGTACCAGTCTTGTCGGGGATTGGGAACCCTTCGCCAGAATGTCCAAAGTTTCAGCGGGATTTCCAAAATGTTGAAAGGAACTCGAAACATGTCAACCTTGGTTTTGAGAATCTCTCCCGGAGTTTGAGAGATTTGGACGTGAAAGGGTACCAGTCTTGTCGGGGATTGGGAACCCTTCGCCAGAATGTCCAAAGTTTCAGCAGGATTTCCAAAATGTTGAAAGGAACTCGAAACATGTCAACCTTGGTTTTGAGAATCTCTCCCAGAGTTTGAGAGATTTGACGTGAAAAGGTACCAGTCTTGTCGGGGATCGGGAACCCTTCGCCAGAATGTCCAAAGTTTCAGCGGGATTTCCAAAATGTTGAGAGGAACTCGAAACATGTCAACCTTGGTTTTGAGAATCTCTCCCGGAGTTTGAGAGATTTGGACGTGAAAGGGTACCAGTCTTGTCGGGGATTGGGAACCCTTCGCGAGAATGTCCAAAGTTTCAGCGGGATTTCCAGAATGTTGAAAGGAACTCGAAACATGTCAACCTTGGTTTTGAGAATCTCTCCCAGAGTTTGAGAGATTTGGATGTGAAAGGGTACCAATCTTTTCGCGGATTGGGAACCCTCCGCGAGAATGTCCAAAGTTTCAGCGGGATTTCCAAAATGTTGAAAGGAACTCGAAACATGTCAACCTCGGTTTTGAGAATCTCTCCCGGAGTTTGAGAGATTTGGACGTGAAAGGGTACCAATCTTGTCGGGGATTGGGAACCCTTCGCGAGAATGTCCAAAGTTTCAGCGGGATTTCCAAAATGTTGAGAGGAAGTCGAAACATGTCAACCTTGGTTTTGAGAATCTCTCCCGGAGTTTGAGGGATTTAGACGTGAAAGGGTACCAGTCTTGTCGGGGATTGGGAACCCTTCGCGAGAATGTCCAAAGTTTCAGCGGGATTTCCAAAATGTTGAAAGGAACTCGAAACATGTCAACCTTGGTTTTGAGAATCTCTCCCGGAGTTTGAGAGATTTGGACGTGAAAGGGTACCAGTCTTGTCGGGGATTGGGAACCCTTCGCGAGAATGTCCAAAGTTTCAGCGGGATTTCCAAAATGTTGAAAGGAACTTGAAACATGTCAACCTTGGTTTTGAGAATCTCTCCCGGAGTTTGAGAGATTTGGACGTGAAAGGGTACCAGTCTTCTCGGGGATTGGGAACCCTTCGCGAGAATGTCCAAAGTTTCAGCGGGATTTCCAAAATGTTGAAAGGAACTCGAAACCTGTCAACCTTGGTTTTGAGAATCTCTCCCGGAGTTTGAGAGATTTGGACGTGAAAGGGTACCAGTCTTGTCGGGGATTGGGAACCCTTCGCGAGAATGTCCAAAGTTTCAGCGGGATTTCCAAAATGTTGAAAGGAACTCGAAACATGTCAACCTTGGTTTTGAGAATCTCTCCCGGAGTTTGAGAGATTTGGACGTGAAAGGGTACCAGTCTTGTCGGGGATTGGGAACCCTTCGCGAGAATGTCCAAAGTTTCAGCGGGATTTCCAAAATGTTGAAAGGAACTCGAAACATGTCAACCTTGGTTTTGAGAATCTCTCCCGGAGTTTGAGAGATTTGGACGTGAAAGGGTACCAGTCTTGTCGGGGATTGGGAACCCTTCGCCAGAATGTCCAAAGTTTCAGCGGGATTTCCAAAATGTTGAAAGGAACTCGAAACATGTCAACCTTGGTTTTGAGAATCTCTCCCAGAGTTTGAGAGATTTGGACGTGAAAAGGTACCAGTCTTGTCGGGGATTGGGAACCCTTCGCGAGAATGTCCAAAGTTTCAGCGGGATTTCCAAAATGTTGAGAGGAACTCGAAACATGTCAACCTTGGTTTTGAGAATCTCTCCCGGAGTGTGAGAGATTTGGACGTGAAAGGGTACCAGTCTTGTCGGGGATTGGGAACCCTTCGCGAGAATGTCCAAAGTTTCAGCGGGATTTCCAAAATGTTGAAAGGAACTCGAAACATGTCAACCTTGGTTTTGAGAATCTCTCCCGGAGTTTGAGAGATTTGGACGTGAAAGGGTACCAGTCTTGTCGGGGATTGGGAACCCTTCGCGAGAATGTCCAAAGTTTCAGCGGGATTTCCAAAATGTTGAAAGGAACTCGAAACATGTCAACCTTGGTTTTGAGAATCTCTCCCGGAGTTTGAGGGATTTAGACGTGAAAGGGTACCAGTCTTGTCGGGGATTGGGAACCCTTCGCGAGAATGTCCAAAGTTTCAGCGGGATTTCCAAAATGTTGAAAGGAACTCGAAACATGTCAACCTTGGTTTTGAGAATCTCTCCCGGAGTTTGAGAGATTTGGACGTGAAAGGGTACCAGTCTTCTCGGGGATTGGGAACCCTTCGCGAGAATGTCCAAAGTTTCAGCGGGATTTCCAAAATGTTGAAAGGAACTCGAAACATGTCAACCTTGGTTTTGAGAATCTCTCCCGGAGTTTGAGAGATTTGGACGTGAAAGGGTACCAGTCTTGTCGGGGATTGGGAACCCTTCGCCAGAATGTCCAAAGTTTCAGCGGGATTTCCAAAATGTTGAAAGGAACTCGAAACATGTCAACCTTGGTTTTGAGAATCTCTCCCAGAGTTTGAGAGATTTGGACGTGAAAAGGTACCAGTCTTGTCGGGGATTGGGAACCCTTCGCCAGAATGTCCAAAGTTTCAGCGGGATTTCCAAAATGTTGAGAGGAACTCGAAACATGTCAACCTTGGTTTTGAGAATCTCTCCCGGAGTTTGAGAGATTTGGACGTGAAAGGGTACCAGTCTTGTCGGGGATTGGGAACCCTTCGCGAGAATGTCCAAAGTTTCAGCGGGATTTCCAAAATGTTGAAAGGAAGTTGAAACATGTCAACCTTGGTTTTGAGAATCTCTCCCGGAGTTTGAGAGATTTGGACGTGAAAGGGTACCAGTCTTCTCGGGGATTGGGAACCCTTCGCGAGAATGTCCAAAGTTTCAGCGGGATTTCCAAAATGTTGAAAGGAACTCGAAACATGTCAACCTTGGTTTTGAGAATCTCTCCCGGAGTTTGAGAGATTTGGACGTGAAAGGGTACCAGTCTTGTCGGGGATTGGGAACCCTTCGCCAGAATGTCCAAAGTTTCAGCGGGATTTCCAAAATGTTGAAAGGAACTCGAAACATGTCAACCTTGGTTTTGAGAATCTCTCCCAGAGTTTGAGAGATTTGACGTGAAAAGGTACCAGTCTTGTCGGGGATTGGGAACCCTTCGCCAGAATGTCCAAAGTTTTAGCGGGATTTCCAAAATGTTGAGAGGAACTCGAAACATGTCAACCTTGGTTTTGAGAATCTCTCCCGGAGTTTGAGAGATTTGGACGTGAAAGGGTACCAGTCTTGTCGGGGATTGGGAACCCTTCGCGAGAATGTCCAAAGTTTCAGCGGGATTTCCAGAATGTTGAAAGGAACTCGAAACATGTCAACCTTGGTTTTGAGAATCTCTCCCAGAGTTTGAGAGATTTGGATGTGAAAGGGTACCAATCTTTTCGCGGATTGGGAACCCTCCGCGAGAATGTCCAAAGTTTCAGCGGGATTTCCAAAATGTTGAAAGGAACTCGAAACATGTCAACCTCGGTTTTGAGAATCTCTCCCGGAGTTTGAGAGATTTGGACGTGAAAGGGTACCAGTCTTGTCGGGGATTGGGAACCCTTCGCGAGAATGTCCAAAGTTTCAGCGGGATTTCCAAAATGTTGAGAGGAAGTCGAAACATGTCAACCTTGGTTTTGAGAATCTCTCCCGGAGTTTGAGGGATTTAGACGTGAAAGGGTACCAGTCTTGTCGGGGATTGGGAACCCTTCGCGAGAATGTCCAAAGTTTCAGCGGGATTTCCAAAATGGTGAAAGGAACTCGAAACATGTCAACCTTGGTTTTGAGAATCTCTCCCGGAGTTTGAGAGATTTGGACGTGAAAGGGTACCAGTCTTCTCGGGGATTGGGAACCCTTCGCGAGAATGTCCAAAGTTTCAGCGGGATTTCCAAAATGTTGAAAGGAACTCGAAACATGTCAACCTTGGTTTTGAGAATCTCTCCCGGAGTTTGAGAGATTTGGACGTGAAAGGGTACCAGTCTTGTCGGGGATTGGGAACCCTTCGCCAGAATGTCCAAAGTTTCAGCGGGATTTCCAAAATGTTGAAAGGAACTCGAAACATGTCAACCTTGGTTTTGAGAATCTCTCCCGGAGTTTGAGAGATTTGGACGTGAAAGGGTACCAGTCTTGTCGGGGATTGGGAACCCTTCGCGAGAATGTCCAAAGTTTCAGCGGGATTTCCAAAATGTTGAAAGGAACTCGAAACATGTCAACCTTGGTTTTGAGAATCTCTCCCGGAGTTTGAGAGATTTGGACGTGAAAGGGTACCAGTCTTGTCGGGGATTGGGAACCCTTCGCGAGAATGTCCAAAGTTTCAGCGGGATTTCCAAAATGTTGAAAGGAACTCGAAACATGTCAACCTTGGTTTTGAGAATCTCTCCCAGAGTTTGAGAGATTTGGACGTGAAAAGGTACCAGTCTTGTCGGGGATTGGGAACCCTTCGCGAGAATGTCCAAAGTTTCAGCGGGATTTCCAAAATGTTGAGAGGAACTCGAAACATGTCAACCTTGGTTTTGAGAATCTCTCCCGGAGTTTGAGAGATTTGGACGTGAAAGGGTACCAGTCTTGTCGGGGATTGGGAACCCTTCGCGAGAATGTCCAAAGTTTCAGCGGGATTTCCAAAATGTTGAAAGGAACTCGAAACATGTCAACCTTGGTTTTGAGAATCTCTCCCGGAGTTTGAGAGATTTGGACGTGAAAGGGTACCAGTCTTGTCGGGGATTGGGAACCCTTCGCGAGAATGTCCAAAGTTTCAGCGGGATTTCCAAAATGTTGAAAGGAACTCGAAACATGTCAACCTTGGTTTTGAGAATCTCTCCCGGAGTTTGAGGGATTTAGACGTGAAAGGGTACCAGTCTTGTCGGGGATTGGGAACCCTTCGCGAGAATGTCCAAAGTTTCAGCGGGATTTCCAAAATGTTGAAAGGAACTCGAAACATGTCAACCTTGGTTTTGAGAATCTCTCCCGGAGTTTGAGAGATTTGGACGTGAAAGGGTACCAGTCTTGTCGGGGATTGGGAACCCTTCGCGAGAATGTCCAAAGTTTCAGCGGGATTTCCAAAATGTTGAAAGGAACTCGAAACATGTGAACCTTGGTTTTGAGAATCTCTCCCGGAGTTTGAGAGATTTGGACGTGAAAGGGTACCAGTCTTGTCGGGGATTGGGAACCCTTCGCGAGAATGTCCAAAGTTTCAGCGGGATTTCCAAAATGTTGAAAGGAACTCGAAACATGTCAACCTTGGTTTTGAGAATCTCTCCCGGAGTTTGAGAGATTTGGACGTGAAAGGGTACCAGTCTTGTCGGGGATTGGGAACCCTTCGCCAGAATGTCCAAAGTTTCAGCGGGATTTCCAAAATGTTGAAAGGAACTCGAAACATGTCAACCTTGGTTTTGAGAATCTCTCCCAGAGTTTGAGAGATTTGGACGTGAAAAGGTACCAGTCTTGTCGGGGATTGGGAACCCTTCGCCAGAATGTCCAAAGTTTCAGCGGGATTTCCAAAATGTTGAGAGGAACTCGAAACATGTCAACCTTGGTTTTGAGAATCTCTCCCGGAGTTTGAGATATTTGGACGTGAAAGGGTACCAGTCTTGTCGGGGATTGGGAACCCTTCGCGAGAATGTCCAAAGTTTCAGCGGGATTTCCAGAATGTTGAAAGTAACTCGAAACATGTCAACCTTGGTTTTGAGAATCTCTCCCAGAGTTTGAGAGATTTGGATGTGAAAGGGTACCAGTCTTTTCGCGGATTGGGAACCCTCCGCGAGAATGTCCAAAGTTTCAGCGGGATTTCCAAAATGTTGAAAGGAACTCGAAACATGTCAACCTCGGTTTTGAGAATCTCTCCCGGAGTTTGAGAGATTTGGACGTGAAAGGGTACCAGTCTTGTCGGGGATTGGGAACCCTTCGCGAGAATGTCCAAAGTTTCAGCGGGATTTCCAAAATGTTGAGAGGAACGCGAAACATGTCAACCTTGGTTTTGAGAATCTCTCCCGGAGTTTGAGGGATTTAGACGTGAAAGGGTACCAGTCTTGTCGGGGATTGGGAACCCTTCGTGAGAATGTCCAAAGTTTCAGCGGGATTTCCAAAATGTTGAAAGGAACTCGAAACATGTCAACCTTGGTTTTGAGAATCTCTCCCGGAGTTTGAGAGATTTGGACGTGAAAGGGTACCAGTCTTGTCGGGGATTGGGAACCCTTCGCCAGAATGTCCAAAGTTTCAGCGGGATTTCCAAAATGTTGAAAGGAACTCGAAACATGTCAACCTTGGTTTTGAGAATCTCTCCCGGAGTTTGAGAGATTTGGACGTGAAAGGGTACCAGTCTTGTCGGGGATTGGGAACCCTTCGCGAGAATGTCCAAAGTTTCAGCGGGATTTCCAAAATGTTGAAAGGAACTCGAAACATGTCAACCTTGGTTTTGAGAATCTCTCCCAGAGTTTGAGAGATTTGGACGTGAAAGGGTACCAGTCTTGTCGGGGATTGGGAACCCTTCGCGAGAATGTCCAAAGTTTCAGCGGGATTTCCAAAATGTTGAGAGGAACTCGAAACATGTCAGCCTTGTTTTTGAGAATCTCTCCCGGAGTTTGAGAGATTTAGACGTGAAAGGGTACCAGTCTTGTCGGGGATTGGGAACCCTTTGCGAGAATGTCCAAAGTTTCAGCGGGATTTCCAAAATGTTGAAAGGAACTCGAAACATGTCAACCTTGGTTTTGAGAATCTCTCCCGGAGTTTGAGAGATTTGGCTGTGAAAGGGTACCAGTCTTGTCGGGGATCGGGAACCCTTCGCGAGAATGTCCAAAGTTTCAGCGGGATTTCCAAAATGTTGAAAGGAACTCGAAACATGTCAACCTTGGTTTTGAGAATCTCTCCCGGAGTTTGAGAGATTTGGACGTGAAAGGGTACCAGTCTTGACGGGGATTGGGAACCCTTCGCGAGAATGTCCAAAGTTTCAGCGGGATTTCCAAGATGTTGAAAGGAACTCGAAACATGTCAACCTTGGTTTTGAGAATCTCTCCCAGAGTTTGAGAGATTTGGACGTGAAAGGGTACCAGTCTTTTCGCGGATTGGGAACCCTCCGCGAGAATGTCCAAAGTTTCAGCGGGATTTCCAAAATGTTGAAAGGAACTCGAAACATGTCAACCTTGGTTTTGAGAATCTCTCCCGGAGTTTGAGAGATTTGGACGTGAAAGGGTACCAGTCTTGACGGGGATTGGGAACCCTTCGCGAGAATGTCCAAAGTTTCAGCGGGATTTCCAAGATGTTGAACAGAACTCGAAACATGTCAACCTTGGTTTTGAGAATCTCTCCCGGAGTTTGAGAGATTTGGACGTGAAAGGGTACCAGTCTTGTCGGGGATTGGGAACCCTTTGCGAGAATGTCCAAAGTTTCAGCGGGATTTCCAAAATGTTGAAAGGAACTCGAAACATGTCAACCTTGGTTTTGAGAATCTCTCCCGGAGTTTGAGAGATTTGGACGTGAAAGGGTACCAGTCTTCTCGGGGATTGGGAACCCTTCGTGAGAATGTCCAAAGTTTCAGCGGGATTTCCAAAATGTTGAAAGGAACTCGAAACATGTCAACCTTGGTTTTGAGAATCTCTCCCGGAGTTTGAGAGATTTGGACGTGAAAGGGTACCAGTCTTGTCGGGGATTGGGAACCCTTCGCCAGAATGTCCAAAGTTTCAGCGGGATTTCCAAAATGTTGAAAGGAACTCGAAACATGTCAACCTTGGTTTTGAGAATCTCTCCCGGAGTTTGAGAGATTTGGACGTGAAAGGGTACCAGTCTTGTCGGGGATTGGGAACCCTTCGCCAGAATGTCCAAAGTTTCAGCGGGATTTCCAAAATGTTGAAAGGAACTCGAAACATGTCAACCTTGGTTTTGAGAATCTCTCCCAGAGTTTGAGAGATTTGGACGTGAAAAGTACCAGTCTTGTCGGGGATCGGGAACCCTTCGCGAGAATGTCCAAAGTTTCAGCGGGATTTCCAAAATGTTGAAAGGAACTCGAAACATGTCAACCTTGGTTTTGAGAATCTCTCCCGGAGTTTGAGAGATTTGGACGTGAAAGGGTACCAGTCTTGACGGGGATTGGGAACCCTTCGCGAGAATGTCCAAAGTTTCAGCGGGATTTCCAAGATGTTGAAAGGAACTCGAAACATGTCAACCTTGGTTTTGAGAATCTCTCCCAGAGTTTGAGAGATTTGGACGTGAAAGGGTACCAGTCTTTTCGCGGATTGGGAACCCTCCGCGAGAATGTCCAAAGTTTCAGCGGGATTTCCAAAATGTTGAAAGGAACTCGAAACATGTCAACCTTGGTTTTGAGAATCTCTCCCGGAGTTTGAGAGATTTGGACGTGAAAGGGTACCAGTCTTGACGGGGATTGGGAACCCTTCGCGAGAATGTCCAAAGTTTCAGCGGGATTTCCAAGATGTTGAACAGAACTCGAAACATGTCAACCTTGGTTTTGAGAATCTCTCCCGGAGTTTGAGAGATTTGGACGTGAAAGGGTACCAGTCTTGTCGGGGATTGGGAACCCTTTGCGAGAATGTCCAAAGTTTCAGCGGGATTTCCAAAATGTTGAAAGGAACTCGAAACATGTCAACCTTGGTTTTGAGAATCTCTCCCGGAGTTTGAGAGATTTGGACGTGAAAGGGTACCAGTCTTGTCGGGGATTGGGAACCCTTCGTGAGAATGTCCAAAGTTTCAGCGGGATTTCCAAAATGTTGAAAGGAACTCGAAACATGTCAACCTTGGTTTTGAGAATCTCTCCCGGAGTTTGAGAGATTTGGACGTGAAAGGGTACCAGTCTTGTCGGGGATTGGGAACCCTTCGCCAGAATGTCCAAAGTTTCAGCGGGATTTCCAAAATGTTGAAAGGAACTCGAAACATGTCAACCTTGGTTTTGAGAATCTCTCCCGGAGTTTGAGAGATTTCGACGTGAAAGGGTACCAGTCTTGTCGGGGATTGGGAACCCTTCGCCAGAATGTCCAAAGTTTCAGCGGGATTTCCAAAATGTTGAAAGGAACTCGAAACATGTCAACCTTGGTTTTGAGAATCTCTCCCAGAGTTTGAGAGATTTGGACGTGAAAAGTACCAGTCTTGTCGGGGATTGGGAACCCTTCGCCAGAATGTCCAAAGTTTCAGCGGGATTTCCAAAATGTTGAGAGGAACTCGAAACATGTCAACCTTGGTTTTGAGAATCTCTCCCGGAGTTTGAGAGATTTGGACGTGAAAGGGTACCAGTCTTGTCGGGGATTGGGAACCCTTCGCGAGAATGTCCAAAGTTTCAGCGGGATTTCCAAAATGTTGAAAGGAACTCGAAACATGTCAACCTTGGTTTTGAGAATCTCTCCCAGAGTTTGAGAGATTTGGACGTGAAAGGGTACCAGTCTTGTCGGGGATTGGGAACCCTTCGCCAGAATGTCCAAAGTTTCAGCGGGATTTCCAAAATGTTGAAAGGAACTCGAAACATGTCAGCCTTGGTTTTGAGAATCTCTCCCGGAGTTTGAGAGATTTAGACGTGAAAGGGTACCAGTCTTGTCGGGGATTGGGAACCCTTCACGAGAATGTCCAAAGTTTCAGCGGGATTTCCAAAATGTTGAAAGGAACTCGAAACATGTCAACCTTGGTTTTGAGAATCTCTCCCGGAGTTTGAGAGATTGGGACGTGAAAGGGTACCAGTCTTGTCGGGGATCGGGAACCCTTTGCGAGAATGTCCAAAGTTTCAGCGGGATTTCCAAAATGTTGAAAGGAACTCGAAACATGTCAACCTTGGTTTTGAGAATCTCTCCCGGAGTTTGAGAGATTTGGACGTGAAAGGGTACCAGTCTTGACGGGGATTGGGAATCCTTCGCGAGAATGTCTAAAGTTTCAGCGGGATTTCCAAGATGTTGAACGGAACTCGAAACATGTCAACCTTGGTTTTGAGAATCTCTCCCGGAGTTTGAGAGATTTGGACGTGAAAGGGTACCAGTCTTGACGGGGATTGGGAACCCTTCGCGAGAATGTCCAAAGTTTCAGCGGGATTTCCAAGATGTTGAAAGGAACTCGAAACATGTCAACCTTGGTTTTGAGAATCTCTCCCGGAGTTTGAGAGATTTGGACGTGAAAGGGTACCAGTCTTGTCGGGGATTGGGAACCCTTCGCGAGAATGTCCAAAGTTTCAGCGGGATTTCCAAAGTGTTGAAAGGAACTCGAAACATGTCAACCTTGGTTTTGAGAATCTCTCCCGGAGTTTGAGAGATTTGGACGTGAAAGGGTACCAATCTTGTCGGGGATCGGGAACCCTTCGCGAGAATGTCCAAAGTTTCAGCGGGATTTCCAAAATGTTGAAAGGAACTCGAAACATGTCAACCTTGGTTTTGAGAATCTCTCCCGGAGTTTGAGAGATTTGGACGTGAAAGGGTACCAATCTCGTCGGGGATTGGGAACCCTTCGCGAGAATGTCCAAAGTTTCAGCGGGATTTCCAAAATGTTGAAAGGAACTCGAAACATGTCAACCTTGGTTTTGAGAATCTCTCCCGGATTTTGACAGATCTGGACGTGAAAGGGTACCAGTCTTGTCGGGGATTGGGAACCCTTCACGAGAATGTCCAAAGTTTCAGCGGGATTTCCAGAATGTTGAAAGGAACTCGAAACATGTCAACCTTGGTTTTGAGAATCTCTCCCAGAGTTTGAGAGATTTGGATGTGAAAGAGTACAAATCTTTTCGCGGATTGGGAACCCTCCGCGAGAATGTCCAAAGTTTCAGCGGGATTTCCAAAATGTTGAAAGGAACTCGAAACATGTCAACCTTGGTTTTGAGAATCTCTCCCGGAGTTTGAGAGATTTGGACGTGAAAGGGTACCAGTCTTGTCGGGGATTGGGAACCCTTCGCGAGAATGTCCAAAGTTTCAGCGGGATTTCCAAAATGTTGAAAGGAACTCGAAACATGTCAACCTTGGTTTTGAGAATCTCTCCCGGAGTTTGAGAGATTTGGACGTGAAAGGGTACCAGTCTTGTCGGGGATTGGGAACCCTTCGCGAGAATGTCCAAAGTTTCAGCGGGATTTCCAAAATGTTGAAAGGAACTCGAAACATGTCAACCTTGGTTTTGAGAATCTCTCCCGGAGTTTGAGAGATTTGGACGTGAAAGGGTACCAGTCTTGTCGGGGATTGGGAACCCTTCGCGAGAATGTCCAAAGTTTCAGCGGGATTTCCAAAATGTTGAAAGGAACTCGAAACCTGTCAACCTTGGTTTTGAGAATCTCTCCCGGAGTCTGAGAGATTTGGACGTGAAAGGGTACCAGTCTTGTCGGGGATTGGGAACCCTTCGCGAGAATGTCCAAAGTTTCAGCGGGATTTCCAAAATGTTGAAAGGAACTCGAAACATGTCAACCTTGGTTTTGAGAATCTCTCCCGGAGTTTGAGAGATTTGGACGTGAAAGGGTACCAGTCTTGTCGGGGATTGGGAACCCTTCGCGAGAATGTCCAAAGTTTCAGCGGGATTTCCAAAATGTTGAAAGGAACTCGAAACATGTCAACCTTGGTTTTGAGAATCTCTCCCGGAGTTTGAGAGATTTGGACGTGAAAGGGTACCAGTCTTGTCGGGGATTGGGAACCCTTCGCGAGAATGTCCAAAGTTTCAGCGGGATTTCCAAAATGTTGAAAGGAACTCGAAACATGTCAACCTTGGTTTTGAGAATCTCTCCCAGAGTTTGAGAGATTTGGACGTGAAAGGGTACCAGTCTTGTCGGGGATTGGGAACCCTTCGCGAGAATGTCCAAAGTTTCAGCGGGATTTCCAAAATGTTGAAAGGAACTCGAAACATGTCAACCTTGGTTTTGAGAATCTCTCCCGGAGTTTGAGAGATTTGGACGTGAAAGGGTACCAGTCTTGTCGGGGATTGGGAACCCTTCGCGAGAATGTCCAAAGTTTCAGCGGGATTTCCAAAATGTTGAAAGGAACTCGAAACATGTCAACCTTGGGTTTGAGAATCTCTCCCGGAGTTTGAGAGATTTGGACGTGAAAGGGTACCAGTCTTGTCGGGGATTGGGAACCCTTCGCGAGAATGTCCAAAGTTTCAGCGGGATTTCCAAAATGTTGAAAGGAACTCGAAACCTGTCAACCTTGGTTTTGAGAATCTCTCCCGGAGTTTGAGAGATTTGGACGTGAAAGGGTACCAGTCTTGTCGGGGATTGGGAACCCTTCGCGAGAATGTCCAAAGTTTCAGCGGGATTTCCAAAATGTTGAAAGGAACTCGAAACATGTCAACCTTGGTTTTGAGAATCTCTCCCGGAGTTTGAGAGATTTGGACGTGAAAGGGTACCAGTCTTGTCGGGGATTGGGAACCCTTCGCGAGAATGTCCAAAGTTTCAGCGGGATTTCCAAAATGTTGAAAGGAACTCGAAACCTGTCAACCTTGGTTTTGAGAATCTCTCCCGGAGTTTGAGAGATTTGGACGTGAAAGGGTACCAGTCTTGTCGGGGATTGGGAACCCTTCGCGAGAATGTCCAAAGTTTCAGCGGGATTTCCAAAATGTTGAAAGGAACTCGAAACATGTCAACCTTGGTTTTGAGAATCTCTCCCGGAGTTTGAGAGATTTGGACGTGAAAGGGTACCAGTCTTGTCGGGGATTGGGAACCCTTCGCGAGAATGTCCAAAGTTTCAGCGGGATTTCCAAAATGTTGAAAGGAACTCGAAACATGTCAACCTTGGTTTTGAGAATCTCTCCCGGAGTTTGAGAGATTTGGACGTGAAAGGGTACCAGTCTTTTCGGGGATTGGGAACCCTTCGCGAGAATGTCCAAACTTTCAGCGGGATTTCCAAAATGTTGAAAGGAACTCGAAACATGTCAACCTTAGTTTTGAGAATCTCTCCCGGAGTTTGAGAAATTTGGACGTGAAACGGTACCAGTCTTGTCGGGGATTGGGAACCCTTCGCGAGAATGTTCCAAGTTTCAGTGAGATTTCCAAAATGTTGAAAGGAACTCGAAACATGTCAACCTTGGTTTTGAGAATCTCTCCCAGAGTTTGAGAGATTTGGACGTGAAAAGGTACCAGTCTTGTCGGGGATTGGGAACCCTTCGCCAGAATGTCCAAAGTTTCAGCGGGATTTGCAAAATGTTGAGAGGAACTCGAAACATGTCAACCTTGGTTTTGAGAATCTCTCCCGGACTTTGAGAGATTTGGATGTGAAAGGGTACCAGTCTTGTCGGGGATTGGGAACCCTTCGCGAGAATGTCCAAAGTTTCAGCGGGATTTCCAAAATGTTGAAAGGAACTCGAAACATGTCAACCTTGGTTTTGAGAATCTCTCCCGGAGTTTGAGAGATTTAGACGTGAAAGGGTACCAGTCTTGTCGGGGATTGGGAACCCTTCGCGAGAATGTCCAAAGTTTCAGCGGGATTTCCAAAATGTTGAAAGGAACTCGAAACATGTCAACCTTGGTTTTGAGAATCTCTCCCGGAGTTTGAGAGATTTGGACGTGAAAGGGTACCAGTCTTGTCGGGGATTGGGAACCCTTCGCGAGAATGTCCAAAGTTTCAGCGGGATTTCCAAAATGTTGAAAGGAACTCGAAACATGTCAACCTTGGTTTTGAGAATCTCTCCCGGAGTTTGAGAGATTTGGACGTGAAAGGGTACCAGTCTTGTCGGGGATTGGGAACCCTTCGCGAGAATGTCCAAAGTTTCAGCGGGATTTCCAAAATGTTGAAAGGAACTCGAAACATGTCAACCTTGGTTTTGAGAATCTCTCCCGGAGTTTGAGAGATTTGGACGTGAAAGGGTACCAGTCTTGTCGGGGATTGGGAACCCTTCGCGAGAATGTCCAAAGTTTCAGCGGGATTTCCAAAATGTTGAAAGGAACTCGAAACATGTCAACCTTGGTTTTGAGAATCTCTCCCGGAGTTTGAGAGATTTGGACGTGAAAGGGTACCAGTCTTGTCGGGGATTGGGAACCCTTCGCAAGAATGTCCAAAGTTTCAGCGGGATTTCCAGAATGTTGAAAGGAACTCGAAACATGTCAACCTTGGTTTTGAGAATCTCTCCCGGAGTTTGAGAGATTTGGACGTGAAAGGGTACCAGTCTTGTCGGGGATTGGGAACCCTTCGCGAGAATGTCCAAAGTTTCAGCGGGATTTCCAAAATGTTGAAAGGAACTCGAAACATGTCAGCCTTGGTTTTGAGAATCTCTCCCGGAGTTTGAGAGATTTAGACGTGAAAGGGTACCAGTCTTGTCGGGGATTGGGAACCCTTCGCGAGAATGTCCAAAGTTTCAGCGGGATTTCCAAAATGTTGAAAGGAACTCGAAACATGTCAGCCTTGGTTTTGAGAATCTCTCCCGGAGTTTGAGAGATTTAGACGTGAAAGGGTACCAGTCTTGTCGGGGATTGGGAACCCTTCGCGAGAATGTCCAAAGTTTCAGCGGGATTTCCAAAATGTTGAAAGGAACTCGAAACATGTCAACCTTGGTTTTGAGAATCTCTCCCGGAGTTTGAGAGATTTGGACGTGAAAGGGTACCAGTCTTGTCGGGGATCGGGAACCCTTCGCGAGAATGTCCAAAGTTTCAGCGGGATTTCCAAAATGTTGAAAGGAACTCGAAACATGTCAACCTTGGTTTTGAGAATCTCTCCCGGAGTTTGAGAGATTTGGACGTGAAAGGGTACCAGTCTTGTCGGGGATTGGGAACCCTTCGCAAGAATGTCCAAAGTTTCAGCGGGATTTCCAGAATGTTGAAAGGAACTCGAAACATGTCAACCTTGGTTTTGAGAATCTCTCCCAGAGTTTGAGAGATTTGGATGTGAAAGTGTACCAATCTTTTCGCGGATTGGGAACCCTCCGCGAGAATGTCCAAAGTTTCAGCGGGATTTCCAAGATGTTGAACGGAACTCGAAACATGTCAACCACGATTTGAGAATCTCTCCCGGAGTTTGAGAGATTTGGACGTGAAAGGGTACCAGTCTTGTCGGGGATTGGGAACCCTTCGCGAGAATGTTCCAAGTTTCAGTGAGATTTCCAAAATGTTGAAAGGAACTCGAAACATGTCAACCTTGGTTTTGAGAATCTCTCCCAGAGTTTGAGAGATTTGGACGTGAAAGGGTACCAGTCTTGTCGGGGATTGGGAACCCTTCGCCAGAATGTCCAAAGTTTCAGCGGGATTTCCAAAATGTTGAGAGGAACTCGAAACATGTCAACCTTGGTTTTGAGAATCTCTCCCGGAGTTTGAGAGATTTGGACGTGAAAGGGTACCAGTCTTGTCGGGGATTGGGAACCCTTCGCGAGAATGTCCAAAGTTTCAGCGGGATTTCCAAAATGTTGAAAGGAACTCGAAACATGTCAACCTTGGTTTTGAGAATCTCTCCCAGAGTTTGAGAGATTTGGACGTGAAAGGGTACCAGTCTTGTCGGGGATTGGGAACCCTTCGCGAGAATGTCCAAAGTTTCAGCGGGATTTCCAAAATGTTGAAAGGAACTCGAAACATGTCAGCCTTGGTTTTGAGAATCTCTCCCGGAGTTTGAGAGATTTAGACGTGAAAGGGTACCAGTCTTGTCGGGGATTGGGAACCCTTCGCGAGAATGTCCAAAGTTTCAGCGGGATTTCCAAAATGTTGAGAGGAACTCGAAACATGTCAACCTTGGTTTTGAGAATCTCTCCCGGAGTTTGAGAGATTTGGACGTGAAAGGGTACCAGTCTTGTCGGGGATCGGGAACCCTTCGCGAGAATGTCCAAAGTTTCAGCGGGATTTCCAAAATGTTGAAAGGAACTCGAAACATGTCAACCTTGGTTTTGAGAATCTCTCCCGGAGTTTGAGAGATTTGGACGTGAAAGGGTACCAGTCTTGTCGGGGATTGGGAACCCTTCGCAAGAATGTCCAAAGTTTCAGCGGGATTTCCAGAATGTTGAAAGGAACTCGAAACATGTCAACCTTGGTTTTGAGAATCTCTCCCAGAGTTTGAGAGATTTGGATGTGAAAGTGTACCAATCTTTTCGCCGATTGGGAACCCTCCGCGAGAATGTCCAAAGTTTCAGCGGGATTTCCAAAATGTTGAAAGGAACTCGAAACATGTCAACCACGATTTGAGAATCTCTCCCGGAGTTTGAGAGATTTGGACGTGAAAGGGTACCAGTCTTGTCGGGGATTGGGAACCCTTCGCGAGAATGTCCAAAGTTTCAGCGGGATTTCCAAAATGTTGAAAGGAACTCGAAACATGTCAACCTTGGTTTTGAGAATCTCTCCCGGAGTTTGAGAGATTTGGACGTGAAAGGGTACCAGTCTTGTCGGGGATCGGGAACCCTTCGCGAGAATGTCCAAAGTTTCAGCGGGATTTCCAAAATGTTGAAAGGAACTCGAAACATGTCAACCTTGGTTTTGAGAATCTCTCCCGGAGTTTGAGAGATTTGGACGTGAAAGGGTACCAATCTTGTCGGGGATTGGGAACCCTTCGCGAGAATGTCCAAACTTTCAGCGGGATTTCCAAAATGTTGAAAGGAACTCGAAACATGTCAACCTTAGTTTTGAGAATCTCTCCCGGAGTTTGAGAGATTTGGACGTGAAAGGGTACCAATCTTGTCGGGGATTGGGAACCCTTCGCGAGAATGTCTAAAGTTTCAGCGGGATTTCCAAAATGTTGAAAGGAACTCGAAACATGTCAACCTTGGTTTTGAGAATCTCTCCCGGAGTTTGAGAGATTTGGACGTGAAAGGGTACCAGTCTTGTCGGGGATCGGGAACCCTTCGCGAGAATGTCCAAAGTTTCAGCGGGATTTCCAAAATGTTGAAAGGAACTCGAAACATGTCAACCTTGGTTTTGAGAATCTCTCCCGGAGTTTGAGAGATTTGGACGTGAAAGGGTACCAGTCTTGTCGGGGATTGGGAACCCTTCGCAAGAATGTCCAAAGTTTCAGCGGGATTTCCAAAATGTTGAAAGGAACTCGAAACATGTCAACCTTGGTTTTGAGAATCTCTCCCAGAGTTTGAGAGGTTTGGATGTGAAAGGGTACCAATCTTTTCGCGGATTGGGAACCCTCCGCGAGAATGTCCAAAGTTTCAGCGGGATTTCCAAAATGTTGAAAGGAACTCGAAACATGTCAACCTTGGTTTTGAGAATCTCTCCCGGAGTTTGAGAGATTTGGACGTGAAAGGGTACCAGTCTTGTCGGGGATCGGGAACCCTTCGCGAGAATGTCCAAAGTTTCAGCGGGATTTCCAAAATGTTGAAAGGAACTTGAAACATGTCAACCTTGGTTTTGAGAATCTCTCCCGGAGTTTGAGAGATTTCGACCTGAAAGGGTACCAATCTTGTCGGGGATTGGGAACCCTTCGCGAGAATGTCCAAAGTTTCAGCGGGATTTCCAAAATGTTGAAAGGAACTCGAAACATGTCAACCTTGGTTTTGAGAATCTCTCCCGGAGTTTGAGAGATTTGGACGTGAAAGGGTACCAATCTTGTCGGGGATTGGGAACCCTTCGCGAGAATGTTCCAAGTTTCAGTGATATTTCCAAAATGTTGAAAGGAACTCGAAACATGTCAACCTTGGTTTTGAGAATCTCTCCCGGAGTTTGAGAGATTTGGACGTGAAAGGGTACCAGTCTTGTCGGGGATTGGGAAGCCTTCGCGACAATGTCTAAAGTTTCAGCGGGATTTCCAAAATGTTGAGAGAAACTCGAAATATGTCAACCTTGGTTTTGAGAATCTCTCCCGGACTTTGAGAGATTTGGACGTGAAAGGGTACCAGTCTTGTCGGGGATTGGGAACCCTTCGCGAGAATGTCTAAAGTTTCAGCGGGATTTCCAAGATGTTGAACGGAACTCGAAACATGTCAACCTTGGTTTTGAGAATCTCTCCCGGAGTTTGAGAGATTTGGACGTGAAAGGGTACCAGTCTTGACGGGGATTGGGAACCCTACGCGAGAATGTCCAAAGTTTCAGCGGGATTTCCAAGATGTTGAAAGGAACTCGAAACATGTCAACCTTGGTTTTGAGAATCTCTCCCGGAGTTTGAGAGATTTGGACGTGAAAGGGTACCAGTCTTGTCGGGGATTGGGAACCCTTCGCAAGAATGTCCAAAGTTTCAGCGGGATTTCCAGAATGTTGAAAGGAACTCGAAACATGTCAACCTTGGTTTTGAGAATCTCTCCCAGAGTTTGAGAGATTTGGATGTGAAAGTGTACCAATCTTTTCGCCGATTGGGAACCCTCCGCGAGAATGTCCAAAGTTTCAGCGGGATTTCCAAAATGTTGAAAGGAACTCGAAACATGTCAACCACGATTTGAGAATCTCTCCCGGAGTTTGAGAGATTTGGACGTGAAAGGGTACCAGTCTTGTCGGGGATTGGGAACCCTTCGCGAGAATGTCCAAAGTTTCAGCGGGATTTCCAAAATGTTGAAAGGAACTCGAAACATGTCAACCTTGGTTTTGAGAATCTCTCCCGGAGTTTGAGAGATTTGGACGTGAAAGGGTACCAGTCTTGTCGGGGATCGGGAACCCTTCGCGAGAATGTCCAAAGTTTCAGCGGGATTTCCAAAATGTTGAAAGGAACTCGAAACATGTCAACCTTGGTTTTGAGAATCTCTCCCGGAGTTTGAGAGATTTGGACGTGAAAGGGTACCAATCTTGTCGGGGATTGGGAACCCTTCGCGAGAATGTCCAAACTTTCAGCGGGATTTCCAAAATGTTGAAAGGAACTCGAAACATGTCAACCTTAGTTTTGAGAATCTCTCCCGGAGTTTGAGAGATTTGGACGTGAAAGGGTACCAATCTTGTCGGGGATTGGGAACCCTTCGCGAGAATGTCTAAAGTTTCAGCGGGATTTCCAAAATGTTGAAAGGAACTCGAAACATGTCAACCTTGGTTTTGAGAATCTCTCCCGGAGTTTGAGAGATTTGGACGTGAAAGGGTACCAGTCTTGTCGGGGATCGGGAACCCTTCGCGAGAATGTCCAAAGTTTCAGCGGGATTTCCAAAATGTTGAAAGGAACTCGAAACATGTCAACCTTGGTTTTGAGAATCTCTCCCGGAGTTTGAGAGATTTGGACGTGAAAGGGTACCAGTCTTGTCGGGGATTGGGAAGCCTTCGCAAGAATGTCCAAAGTTTCAGCGGGATTTCCAGAATGTTGAAAGGAACTCGAAACATGTCAACCTTGGTTTTGAGAATCTCTCCCAGAGTTTGAGAGGTTTGGATGTGAAAGGGTACCAATCTTTTCGCGGATTGGGAACCCTCCGCGAGAATGTCCAAAGTTTCAGCGGGATTTCCAAAATGTTGAAAGGAACTCGAAACATGTCAACCACGGTTTTGAGAATCTCTCCTGGAGTTTGAGAGATTTGGACGTGAAAGGGTACCAGTCTTGTCGCGGATTGGGAACCCTTCGCGAGAATGTCCAAAGTTTCAGCGGGATTTCCAAAATGTTGAAAGGAACTCGAAACATGTCAACCTTGGTTTTGAGAATCTCTCCCGGAGTTTGAGAGATTTGGACGTGAAAGGGTACCAGTCTTGTCGGGGATCGGGAACCCTTCGCGAGAATGTCCAAAGTTTCAGCGGGATTTCCAAAATGTTGAAAGGAACTCGAAACATGTCAACCTTGGTTTTGAGAATCTCTCCCGGAGTTTGAGAGATTTGGACCTGAAAGTGTACCAATCTTGTCGGGGATTGGGAACCCTTCGCGAGAATGTCCAAAGTTTCAGCGGGATTTCCAAAATGTTGAAAGGAACTCGAAACATGTCAACCTTGGTTTTGAGAATCTCTCCCGGAGTTTGAGAGATTTGGACGTGAAAGGGTACCAATCTTGTCGGGGATTGGGAACCCTTCGCGAGAATGTTCCAAGTTTCAGTGATATTTCCAAAATGTTGAAAGGAACTCGAAACATGTCAACCTTGGTTTTGAGAATCTCTCCCGGAGTTTGAGAGATTTGGACGTGAAAGGGTACCAGTCTTGTCGGGGATTGGGAACCCTTCGCCAGAATGTCCAAAGTTTCAGCGGGATTTCCAAAATGTTGAAAGGAACTCGAAACATGTCAACCTTGGTTTTGAGAATCTCTCCCAGAGTTTGAGAGATTTGGACGTGAAAAGTACCAGTCTTGTCGGGGATTGGGAACCCTTCGCGAGAATGTCCAAAGTTTCAGCGGGATTTCCAAAATGTTGAGAGGAACTCGAAACATGTCAACCTTGGTTTTGAGAATCTCTCCCGGAGTTTGAGAGATTTGGACGTGAAAGGGTACCAGTCTTGTCGGGGATTGGGAACCCTTCGCGAGAATGTCCAAAGTTTCAGCGGGATTTCCAAAATGTTGAAAGGAACTCGAAACATGTCAACCTTGGTTTTGAGAATCTCTCCCAGAGTTTGAGAGATTTGGACGTGAAAGGGTACCAGTCTTGTCGGGGATTGGGAACCCTTCGCCAGAATGTCCAAAGTTTCAGCGGGATTTCCAAAATGTTGAAAGGAACTCGAAACATGTCAGCCTTGGTTTTGAGAATCTCTCCCGGAGTTTGAGAGATTTAGACGTGAAAGGGTACCAGTCTTGTCGGGGATTGGGAACCCTTCACGAGAATGTCCAAAGTTTCAGCGGGATTTCCAAAATGTTGAAAGGAACTCGAAACATGTCAACCTTGGTTTTGAGAATCTCTCCCGGAGTTTGAGAGATTGGGACGTGAAAGGGTACCAGTCTTGTCGGGGATCGGGAACCCTTCGCGAGAATGTCCAAAGTTTCAGCGGGATTTCCAAAATGTTGAAAGGAACTCGAAACATGTCAACCTTGGTTTTGAGAATCTCTCCCGGAGTTTGAGAGATTTGGACGTGAAAGGGTACCAGTCTTGTCGGGGATCGGGAACCCTTCGCGAGAATGTCCAAAGTTTCAGCGGGATTTCCAAGATGTTGAACGGAACTCGAAACATGTCAACCTTGGTTTTGAGAATCTCTCCCGGAGTTTGAGAGATTTGGACGTGAGAGGGTACCAGTCTTGACGGGGATTGGGAACCCTTCGCGAGAATGTCCAAAGTTTCAGCGGGATTTCCAAGATGTTGAAAGGAACTCGAAACATGTCAACCTTGGTTTTGAGAATCTCTCCCGGAGTTTGAGAGATTTGGACGTGAAAGGGTACCAGTCTTGTCGGGGATTGGGAACCCTTCGCGAGAATGTCCAAAGTTTCAGCGGGATTTCCAAAGTGTTGAAAGGAACTCGAAACATGTCAACCTTGGTTTTGAGAATCTCTCCCGGAGTTTGAGAGATTTGGACGTGAAAGGGTACCAATCTTGTCGGGGATCGGGAACCCTTCGCGAGAATGTCCAAAGTTTCAGCGGGATTTCCAAGATGTTGAACGGAACTCGAAACATGTCAACCTTGGTTTTGAGAATCTCTCCCGGAGTTTGAGAGATTTGGACGTGAGAGGGTACCAGTCTTGACGGGGATTGGGAACCCTTCGCGAGAATGTCCAAAGTTTCAGCGGGATTTCCAAGATGTTGAAAGGAACTCGAAACATGTCAACCTTGGTTTTGAGAATCTCTCCCGGAGTTTGAGAGATTTGGACGTGAAAGGGTACCAGTCTTGTCGGGGATTGGGAACCCTTCGCGAGAATGTCCAAAGTTTCAGCGGGATTTCCAAAGTGTTGAAAGGAACTCGAAACATGTCAACCTTGGTTTTGAGAATCTCTCCCGGAGTTTGAGAGATTTGGACGTGAAAGGGTACCAATCTTGTCGGGGATCGGGAACCCTTCGCGAGAATGTCCAAAGTTTCAGCGGGATTTCCAAAATGTTGAAAGGAACTCGAAACATGTCAACCTTGGTTTTGAGAATCTCTCCCGGAGTTTGAGAGATTTGGACGTGAAAGGGTACCAATCTTGTCGGGGATTGGGAACCCTTCGCGAGAATGTCCAAAGTTTCAGCGGGATTTCCAAAATGTTGAAAGGAACTCGAAACATGTCAACCTTGGTTTTGAGAATCTCTCCCGGATTTTGACAGATCTGGACGTGAAAGGGTACCAGTCTTGTCGGGGATTGGGAACCCTTCACGAGAATGTCCAAAGTTTCAGCGGGATTTCCAGAATGTTGAAAGGAACTCGAAACATGTCAACCTTGGTTTTGAGAATCTCTCCCAGAGTTTGAGAGATTTGGATGTGAAAGAGTACAAATCTTTTCGCGGATTGGGAACCCTCCGCGAGAATGTCCAAAGTTTCAGCGGGATTTCCAAAATGTTGAAAGGAACTCGAAACATGTCAACCTTGGTTTTGAGAATCTCTCCCGGAGTTTGAGAGATTTGGACGTGAAAGGGTACCAGTCTTGTCGGGGATTGGGAACCCTTCGCGAGAATGTCCAAAGTTTCAGCGGGATTTCCAAAATGTTGAAAGGAACTCGAAACATGTCAACCTTGGTTTTGAGAATCTCTCCCGGAGTTTGAGAGATTTGGACGTGAAAGGGTACCAGTCTTGTCGGGGATTGGGAACCCTTCGCGAGAATGTCCAAAGTTTCAGCGGGATTTCCAAAATGTTGAAAGGAACTCGAAACATGTCAACCTTGGTTTTGAGAATCTCTCCCGGAGTTTGAGAGATTTGGACGTGAAAGGGTACCAGTCTTGTCGGGGATTGGGAACCCTTCGCGAGAATGTCCAAAGTTTCAGCGGGATTTCCAAAATGTTGAAAGGAACTCGAAACATGTCAACCTTGGTTTTGAGAATCTCTCCCGGAGTTTGAGAGATTTGGACGTGAAAGGGTACCAGTCTTGTCGGGGATTGGGAACCCTTCGCAAGAATGTCCAAAGTTTCAGCGGGATTTCCAGAATGTTGAAAGGAACTCGAAACATGTCAACCTTGGTTTTGAGAATCTCTCCCGGAGTTTGAGAGATTTGGACGTGAAAGGGTACCAGTCTTGTCGGGGATTGGGAACCCTTCGCGAGAATGTCCAAAGTTTCAGCGGGATTTCCAAAATGTTGAAAGGAACTCGAAACATGTCAGCCTTGGTTTTGAGAATCTCTCCCGGAGTTTGAGAGATTTAGACGTGAAAGGGTACCAGTCTTGTCGGGGATTGGGAACCCTTCGCGAGAATGTCCAAAGTTTCAGCGGGATTTCCAAAATGTTGAAAGGAACTCGAAACATGTCAACCTTGGTTTTGAGAATCTCTCCCGGAGTTTGAGAGATTTGGACGTGAAAGGGTACCAGTCTTTTCGGGGATTGGGAACCCTTCGCGAGAATGTCCAAAGTTTCAGCGGGATTTCCAAAATGTTGAAAGGAACTCGAAACATGTCAACCTTGGTTTTGAGAATCTCTCCCGGAGTTTGAGAGATTTGGACGTGAAAGGGTACCAGTCTTGTCGGGGATTGGGAACCCTTCGCGAGAATGTCCAAAGTTTCAGCGGGATTTCCAAAATGTTGAAAGGAACTCGAAACATGTCAGCCTTGGTTTTGAGAATCTCTCCCGGAGTTTGAGAGATTTAGACGTGAAAGGGTACCAGTCTTGTCGGGGATTGGGAACCCTTCGCGAGAATGTCCAAAGTTTCAGCGGGATTTCCAAAATGTTGAAAGGAACTCGAAACATGTCAACCTTGGTTTTGAGAATCTCTCCCGGAGTTTGAGAGATTTGGACGTGAAAGGGTACCAGTCTTGTCGGGGATCGGGAACCCTTCGCGAGAATGTCCAAAGTTTCAGCGGGATTTCCAAAATGTTGAAAGGAACTCGAAACATGTCAACCTTGGTTTTGAGAATCTCTCCCGGAGTTTGAGAGATTTGGACGTGAAAGGGTACCAGTCTTGTCGGGGATTGGGAACCCTTCGCGAGAATGTCCAAAGTTTCAGCGGGATTTCCAAAATGTTGAAAGGAACTCGAAACATGTCAACCTTGGTTTTGAGAATCTCTCCCGGAGTTTGAGAGATTTGGACGTGAAAGGGTACCAGTCTTGTCGGGGATTGGGAACCCTTCGCGAGAATGTCCAAAGTTTCAGCGGGATTTCCAAAATGTTGAAAGGAACTCGAAACATGTCAACCTTGGTTTTGAGAATCTCTCCCGGAGTTTGAGAGATTTGGACGTGAAAGGGTACCAGTCTTGTCGGGGATTGGGAACCCTTCGCGAGAATGTCCAAAGTTTCAGCGGGATTTCCAAAATGTTGAAAGGAACTCGAAACCTGTCAACCTTGGTTTTGAGAATCTCTCCCGGAGTTTGAGAGATTTGGACGTGAAAGGGTACCAGTCTTGTCGGGGATTGGGAACCCTTCGCGAGAATGTCCAAAGTTTCAGCGGGATTTCCAAAATGTTGAAAGGAACTCGAAACATGTCAACCTTGGTTTTGAGAATCTCTCCCGGAGTTTGAGAGATTTGGACGTGAAAGGGTACCAGTCTTGTCGGGGATTGGGAACCCTTCGCGAGAATGTCCAAAGTTTCAGCGGGATTTCCAAAATGTTGAAAGGAACTCGAAACATGTCAACCTTGGTTTTGAGAATCTCTCCCGGAGTTTGAGAGATTTGGACGTGAAAGGGTACCAGTCTTTTCGGGGATTGGGAACCCTTCGCGAGAATGTCCAAACTTTCAGCGGGATTTCCAAAATGTTGAAAGGAACTCGAAACATGTCAACCTTAGTTTTGAGAATCTCTCCCGGAGTTTGAGAAATTTGGACGTGAAACGGTACCAGTCTTGTCGGGGATTGGGAACCCTTCGCGAGAATGTTCCAAGTTTCAGTGAGATTTCCAAAATGTTGAAAGGAACTCGAAACATGTCAACCTTGGTTTTGAGAATCTCTCCCAGAGTTTGAGAGATTTGGACGTGAAAAGGTACCAGTCTTGTCGGGGATTGGGAACCCTTCGCCAGAATGTCCAAAGTTTCAGCGGGATTTGCAAAATGTTGAGAGGAACTCGAAACATGTCAACCTTGGTTTTGAGAATCTCTCCCGGACTTTGAGAGATTTGGATGTGAAAGGGTACCAGTCTTGTCGGGGATTGGGAACCCTTCGCGAGAATGTCCAAAGTTTCAGCGGGATTTCCAAAATGTTGAAAGGAACTCGAAACATGTCAACCTTGGTTTTGAGAATCTCTCCCGGAGTTTGAGAGATTTAGACGTGAAAGGGTACCAGTCTTGTCGGGGATTGGGAACCCTTCGCGAGAATGTCCAAAGTTTCAGCGGGATTTCCAAAATGTTGAAAGGAACTCGAAACATGTCAACCTTGGTTTTGAGAATCTCTCCCGGAGTTTGAGAGATTTGGACGTGAAAGGGTACCAGTCTTGTCGGGGATTGGGAACCCTTCGCGAGAATGTCCAAAGTTTCAGCGGGATTTCCAAAATGTTGAAAGGAACTCGAAACATGTCAACCTTGGTTTTGAGAATCTCTCCCGGAGTTTGAGAGATTTGGACGTGAAAGGGTACCAGTCTTGTCGGGGATTGGGAACCCTTCGCAAGAATGTCCAAAGTTTCAGCGGGATTTCCAGAATGTTGAAAGGAACTCGAAACATGTCAACCTTGGTTTTGAGAATCTCTCCCGGAGTTTGAGAGATTTGGACGTGAAAGGGTACCAGTCTTGTCGGGGATTGGGAACCCTTCGCGAGAATGTCCAAAGTTTCAGCGGGATTTCCAAAATGTTGAAAGGAACTCGAAACATGTCAGCCTTGGTTTTGAGAATCTCTCCCGGAGTTTGAGAGATTTAGACGTGAAAGGGTACCAGTCTTGTCGGGGATTGGGAACCCTTCGCGAGAATGTCCAAAGTTTCAGCGGGATTTCCAAAATGTTGAAAGGAACTCGAAACATGTCAACCTTGGTTTTGAGAATCTCTCCCGGAGTTTGAGAGATTTGGACGTGAAAGGGTACCAGTCTTGTCGGGGATTGGGAACCCTTCGCGAGAATGTCCAAAGTTTCAGCGGGATTTCCAAAATGTTGAAAGGAACTCGAAACATGTCAACCTTGATTTGAGAATCTCTCCCGGAGTTTGAGAGATTTGGACGTGAAAGGGTACCAGTCTTGTCGGGGATTGGGAACCCTTCGCGAGAATGTCCAAAGTTTCAGCGGGATTTCCAAAATGTTGAAAGGAACTCGAAACATGTCAGCCTTGGTTTTGAGAATCTCTCCCGGAGTTTGAGAGATTTAGACGTGAAAGGGTACCAGTCTTGTCGGGGATTGGGAACCCTTCGCAAGAATGTCCAAAGTTTCAGCGGGATTTCCAGAATGTTGAAAGGAACTCGAAACATGTCAACCTTGGTTTTGAGAATCTCTCCCAGAGTTTGAGAGATTTGGATGTGAAAGTGTACCAATCTTTTCGCGGATTGGGAACCCTCCGCGAGAATGTCCAAAGTTTCAGCGGGATTTCCAAAATGTTGAAAGGAACTCGAAACATGTCAACCACGATTTGAGAATCTCTCCCGGAGTTTGAGAGATTTGGACGTGAAAGGGTACCAGTCTTGTCGGGGATTGGGAACCCTTCGCGAGAATGTTCCAAGTTTCAGTGAGATTTCCAAAATGTTGAAAGGAACTCGAAACATGTCAACCTTGGTTTTGAGAATCTCTCCCGGAGTTTGAGAGATTTGGACGTGAAAGGGTACCAGTCTTGTCGGGGATTGGGAACCCTTCGCGAGAATGTCCAAAGTTTCAGCGGGATTTCCAAAATGTTGAAAGGAACTCGAAACATGTCAGCCTTGGTTTTGAGAATCTCTCCCGGAGTTTGAGAGATTTAGACGTGAAAGGGTACCAGTCTTGTCGGGGATTGGGAACCCTTCGCGAGAATGTCCAAAGTTTCAGCGGGATTTCCAAAATGTTGAAAGGAACTCGAAACATGTCAACCTTGGTTTTGAGAATCTCTCCCGGAGTTTGAGAGATTTGGACGTGAAAGGGTACCAGTCTTGTCGGGGATCGGGAACCCTTCGCGAGAATGTCCAAAGTTTCAGCGGGATTTGCAAAATGTTGAAAGGAACTCGAAACATGTCAACCTTGGTTTTGAGAATCTCTCCCGGAGTTTGAGAGATTTGGACGTGAAAGGGTACCAGTCTTGTCGGGGATTGGGAACCCTTCGCGAGAATGTCCAAAGTTTCAGCGGGATTTCCAAAATGTTGAAAGGAACTCGAAACATGTCAACCTTGGTTTTGAGAATCTCTCCCGGAGTTTGAGAGATTTGGACGTGAAAGGGTACCAGTCTTGTCGGGGATTGGGAACCCTTCGCGAGAATGTCCAAAGTTTCAGCGGGATTTCCAAAATGTTGAAAGGAACTCGA
Organism: Streptopelia decaocto; assembly: GCF_964273445.1. Taxonomy (NCBI): domain Eukaryota; kingdom Metazoa; phylum Chordata; class Aves; order Columbiformes; family Columbidae; genus Streptopelia; species Streptopelia decaocto. Next base: position 342,386 of record NW_028116315.1, read on the forward strand.
AACATGTCAACCTTGGTTTTGAGAATCTCTCCCGGAGTTTGAGAGATTTGGACGTGAAAGGGTACCAGTCTTGTCGGGGATTGGGAACCCTTCGCGAGAATGTCCAAAGTTTCAGCGGGATTTCCAAAATGTTGAAAGGAACTCGAAACCTGTCAACCTTGGTTTTGAGAATCTCTCCCGGAGTTTGAGAGATTTGGACGTGAAAGGGTACCAGTCTTGTCGGGGATTGGGAACCCTTCGCGAGAATGTCCAAAGTTTCAGCGGGATTTCCAAAATGTTGAAAGGAACTCGAAACATGTCAACCTTGGTTTTGAGAATCTCTCCCGGAGTTTGAGAGATTTGGACGTGAAAGGGTACCAGTCTTGTCGGGGATTGGGAACCCTTCGCGAGAATGTCCAAAGTTTCAGCGGGATTTCCAAAATGTTGAAAGGAACTCGAAACATGTCAACCACGATTTGAGAATCTCTCCCGGAGTTTGAGAGATTTGGACGTGAAAGGGTACCAGTCTTGTCGGGGATTGGGAACCCTTCGCGAGAATGTTCCAAGTTTCAGTGAGATTTCCAAAATGTTGAAAGGAACTCGAAACATGTCAACCTTGGTTTTGAGAATCTCTCCCGGAGTTTGAGAGATTTGGACGTGAAAGGGTACCAGTCTTGTCGGGGATTGGGAACCCTTCGCGAGAATGTCCAAAGTTTCAGCGGGATTTCCAAAATGTTGAAAGGAACTCGAAACATGTCAGCCTTGGTTTTGAGAATCTCTCCCGGAGTTTGAGAGATTTAGACGTGAAAGGGTACCAGTCTTGTCGGGGATTGGGAACCCTTCGCGAGAATGTCCAAAGTTTCAGCGGGATTTCCAAAATGTTGAAAGGAACTCGAAACATGTCAACCTTGGTTTTGAGAATCTCTCCCGGAGTTTGAGAGATTTGGACGTGAAAGGGTACCAGTCTTGTAGGGGATCGGGAACCCTTCGCGAGAATGTCCAAAGTTTCAGCGGGATTTCCAAAATGTTGAAAGGAACTCGAAACATGTCAACCTTGGTTTTGAGAATCTCTCCCGGAGTTTGAGAGATTTGGACGTGAAAGGGTACCAGTCTTGTCGGGGATTGGGAACCCTTCGCGAGAATGTCCAAAGTTTCAGCGGGATTTCCAAAATGTTGAAAGGAACTCGAAACATGTCAACCTTGGTTTTGAGAATCTCTCCCGGAGTTTGAGAGATTTGGACGTGAAAGGGTACCAGTCTTGTCGGGGATTGGGAACCCTTCGCGAGAATGTCCAAAGTTTCAGCGGGATTTCCAAAATGTTGAAAGGAACTCGAAACATGTCAACCTTGGTTTTGAGAATCTCTCCCGGAGTTTGAGAGATTTGGACGTGAAAGGGTACCAGTCTTGTCGGGGATTGGGAACCCTTCGCGAGAATGTCCAAAGTTTCAGCGGGATTTCCAAAATGTTGAAAGGAACTCGAAACCTGTCAACCTTGGTTTTGAGAATCTCTCCCGGAGTTTGAGAGATTTGGACGTGAAAGGGTACCAGTCTTGTCGGGGATTGGGAACCCTTCGCGAGAATGTCCAAAGTTTCAGCGGGATTTCCAAAATGTTGAAAGGAACTCGAAACATGTCAACCTTGGTTTTGAGAATCTCTCCCGGAGTTTGAGAGATTTGGACGTGAAAGGGTACCAGTCTTGTCGGGGATTGGGAACCCTTCGCGAGAATGTCCAAAGTTTCAGCGGGATTTCCAAAATGTTGAAAGGAACTCGAAACATGTCAACCTTGGTTTTGAGAATCTCTCCCGGAGTTTGAGAGATTTGGACGTGAAAGGGTACCAGTCTTTTCGGGGATTGGGAACCCTTCGCGAGAATGTCCAAACTTTCAGCGGGATTTCCAAAATGTTGAAAGGAACTCGAAACATGTCAACCTTAGTTTTGAGAATCTCTCCCGGAGTTTGAGAAATTTGGACGTGAAACGGTACCAGTCTTGTCGGGGATTGGGAACCCTTCGCGAGAATGTTCCAAGTTTCAGTGAGATTTCCAAAATGTTGAAAGGAACTCGAAACATGTCAACCTTGGTTTTGAGAATCTCTCCCAGAGTTTGAGAGATTTGGACGTGAAAAGGTACCAGTCTTGTCGGGGATTGGGAACCCTTCGCCAGAATGTCCAAAGTTTCAGCGGGATTTCCAAAATGTTGAGAGGAACTCGAAACATGTCAACCTTGGTTTTGAGAATCTCTCCCGGACTTTGAGAGATTTGGATGTGAAAGGGTACCAGTCTTGTCGGGGATTGGGAACCCTTCGCGAGAATGTCCAAAGTTTCAGCGGGATTTCCAAAATGTTGAAAGGAACTCGAAACATGTCAACCTTGGTTTTGAGAATCTCTCCCGGAGTTTGAGAGATTTAGACGTGAAAGGGTACCAGTCTTGTCGGGGATTGGGAACCCTTCGCGAGAATGTCCAAAGTTTCAGCGGGATTTCCAAAATGTTGAAAGGAACTCGAAACATGTCAACCTTGGTTTTGAGAATCTCTCCCGGAGTTTGAGAGATTTGGACGTGAAAGGGTACCAGTCTTGTCGGGGATTGGGAACCCTTCGCGAGAATGTCCAAAGTTTCAGCGGGATTTCCAAAATGTTGAAAGGAACTCGAAACATGTCAACCTTGGTTTTGAGAATCTCTCCCGGAGTTTGAGAGATTTGGACGTGAAAGGGTACCAGTCTTGTCGGGGATTGGGAACCCTTCGCAAGAATGTCCAAAGTTTCAGCGGGATTTCCAGAATGTTGAAAGGAACTCGAAACATGTCAACCTTGGTTTTGAGAATCTCTCCCGGAGTTTGAGAGATTTGGACGTGAAAGGGTACCAGTCTTGTCGGGGATTGGGAACCCTTCGCGAGAATGTCCAAAGTTTCAGCGGGATTTCCAAAATGTTGAAAGGAACTCGAAACATGTCAGCCTTGGTTTTGAGAATCTCTCCCGGAGTTTGAGAGATTTAGACGTGAAAGGGTACCAGTCTTGTCGGGGATTGGGAACCCTTCGCGAGAATGTCCAAAGTTTCAGCGGGATTTCCAAAATGTTGAAAGGAACTCGAAACATGTCAACCTTGGTTTTGAGAATCTCTCCCGGAGTTTGAGAGATTTGGACGTGAAAGGGTACCAGTCTTGTCGGGGATTGGGAACCCTTCGCGAGAATGTCCAAAGTTTCAGCGGGATTTCCAAAATGTTGAAAGGAACTCGAAACATGTCAACCTTGATTTGAGAATCTCTCCCGGAGTTTGAGAGATTTGGACGTGAAAGGGTACCAGTCTTGTCGGGGATTGGGAACCCTTCGCGAGAATGTCCAAAGTTTCAGCGGGATTTCCAAAATGTTGAAAGGAACTCGAAACATGTCAGCCTTGGTTTTGAGAATCTCTCCCGGAGTTTGAGAGATTTAGACGTGAAAGGGTACCAGTCTTGTCGGGGATTGGGAACCCTTCGCAAGAATGTCCAAAGTTTCAGCGGGATTTCCAGAATGTTGAAAGGAACTCGAAACATGTCAACCTTGGTTTTGAGAATCTCTCCCAGAGTTTGAGAGATTTGGATGTGAAAGTGTACCAATCTTTTCGCGGATTGGGAACCCTCCGCGAGAATGTCCAAAGTTTCAGCGGGATTTCCAAAATGTTGAAAGGAACTCGAAACATGTCAACCACGATTTGAGAATCTCTCCCGGAGTTTGAGAGATTTGGACGTGAAAGGGTACCAGTCTTGTCGGGGATTGGGAACCCTTCGCGAGAATGTTCCAAGTTTCAGTGAGATTTCCAAAATGTTGAAAGGAACTCGAAACATGTCAACCTTGGTTTTGAGAATCTCTCCCAGAGTTTGAGAGATTTGGACGTGAAAAGGTACCAGTCTTGTCGGGGATTGGGAACCCTTCGCGAGAATGTCCAAAGTTTCAGCGGGATTTCCAAAATGTTGAGAGGAACTCGAAACATGTCAACCTTGGTTTTGAGAATCTCTCCCGGAGTTTGAGAGATTTGGACGTGAAAGGGTACCAGTCTTGTCGGGGATTGGGAACCCTTCGCGAGAATGTCCAAAGTTTCAGCGGGATTTCCAAAATGTTGAAAGGAACTCGAAACATGTCAGCCTTGGTTTTGAGAATCTCTCCCGGAGTTTGAGAGATTTAGACGTGAAAGGGTACCAGTCTTGTCGGGGATTGGGAACCCTTCGCGAGAATGTCCAAAGTTTCAGCGGGATTTCCAAAATGTTGAAAGGAACTCGAAACATGTCAACCTTGGTTTTGAGAATCTCTCCCGGAGTTTGAGAGATTTGGACGTGAAAGGGTACCAGTCTTGTCGGGGATCGGGAACCCTTCGCGAGAATGTCCAAAGTTTCAGCGGGATTTCCAAAATGTTGAAAGGAACTCGAAACATGTCAACCTTGGTTTTGAGAATCTCTCCCGGAGTTTGAGAGATTTGGACGTGAAAGGGTACCAGTCTTGTCGGGGATTGGGAACCCTTCGCAAGAATGTCCAAAGTTTCAGCGGGATTTCCAGAATGTTGAAAGGAACTCGAAACATGTCAACCTTGGTTTTGAGAATCTCTCCCAGAGTTTGAGAGATTTGGATGTGAAAGTGTACCAATCTTTTCGCCGATTGGGAACCCTCCGCGAGAATGTCCAAAGTTTCAGCGGGATTTCCAAAATGTTGAAAGGAACTCGAAACATGTCAACCACGATTTGAGAATCTCTCCCGGAGTTTGAGAGATTTGGACGTGAAAGGGTACCAGTCTTGTCGGGGATTGGGAACCCTTCGCGAGAATGTCCAAAGTTTCAGCGGGATTTCCAAAATGTTGAAAGGAACTCGAAACATGTCAACCTTGGTTTTGAGAATCTCTCCCGGAGTTTGAGAGATTTGGACGTGAAAGGGTACCAGTCTTGTCGGGGATCGGGAACCCTTCGCGAGAATGTCCAAAGTTTCAGCGGGATTTCCAAAATGTTGAAAGGAACTCGAAACATGTCAACCTTGGTTTTGAGAATCTCTCCCGGAGTTTGAGAGATTTGGACGTGAAAGGGTACCAATCTTGTCGGGGATTGGGAACCCTTCGCGAGAATGTCCAAACTTTCAGCGGGATTTCCAAAATGTTGAAAGGAACTCGAAACATGTCAACCTTAGTTTTGAGAATCTCTCCCGGAGTTTGAGAGATTTGGACGTGAAAGGGTACCAATCTTGTCGGGGATTGGGAACCCTTCGCGAGAATGTCTAAAGTTTCAGCGGGATTTCCAAAATGTTGAAAGGAACTCGAAACATGTCAACCTTGGTTTTGAGAATCTCTCCCGGAGTTTGAGAGATTTGGACGTGAAAGGGTACCAGTCTTGTCGGGGATCGGGAACCCTTCGCGAGAATGTCCAAAGTTTCAGCGGGATTTCCAAAATGTTGAAAGGAACTCGAAACATGTCAACCTTGGTTTTGAGAATCTCTCCCAGAGTTTGAGAGGTTTGGATGTGAAAGGGTACCAATCTTTTCGCGGATTGGGAACCCTTCGCGAGAATGTCCAAAGTTTCAGCGGGATTTCCAAAATGTTGAAAGGAACTCGAAACATGTCAACCACGGTTTTGAGAATCTCTCCTGGAGTTTGAGAGATTTGGACGTGAAAGGGTACCAGTCTTGTCGGGGATTGGGAACCCTTCGCGAGAATGTCCAAAGTTTCAGCGGGATTTCCAAAATGTTGAAAGGAACTCGAAACATGTCAACCTTGGTTTTGAGAATCTCTCCCGGAGTTTGAGAGATTTGGACGTGAAAGGGTACCAGTCTTGTCGGGGATCGGGAACCCTTCGCGAGAATGTCCAAAGTTTCAGCGGGATTTCCAAAATGTTGAAAGGAACTCGAAACATGTCAACCTTGGTTTTGAGAATCTCTCCCGGAGTTTGAGAGATTTGGACCTGAAAGGGTACCAATCTTGTCGGGGATTGGGAACCCTTCGCGAGAATGTCCAAAGTTTCAGCGGGATTTCCAAAATGTTGAAAGGAACTCGAAACATGTCAACCTTGGTTTTGAGAATCTCTCCCGGAGTTTGAGAGATTTGGACGTGAAAGGGTACCAATCTTGTCGGGGATTGGGAACCCTTCGCGAGAATGTTCCAAGTTTCAGTGATATTTCCAAAATGTTGAAAGGAACTCGAAACATGTCAACCTTGGTTTTGAGAATCTCTCCCGGAGTTTGAGAGATTTGGACCTGAAAGGGTACCAGTCTTGTCGGGGATTGGGAAGCCTTCGCGACAATGTCTAAAGTTTCAGCGGGATTTCCAAAATGTTGAGAGAAACTCGAAACATGTCAACCTTGGTTTTGAGAATCTCTCCCGGAGTTTGAGAGATTTGGACGTGAAAGGGTACCAGTCTTGTCGGGGATTGGGAACCCTTCGCGAGAATGTCTAAAGTTTCAGCGGGATTTCCAAGATGTTGAACGGAACTCGAAACATGTCAACCTTGGTTTTGAGAATCTCTCCCGGAGTTTGAGAGATTTGGACGTGAAAGGGTACCAGTCTTGACGGGGATTGGGAACCCTACGCGAGAATGTCCAAAGTTTCAGCGGGATTTCCAAGATGTTGAAAGGAACTCGAAACATGTCAACCTTGGTTTTGAGAATCTCTCCCAGAGTTTGAGAGATTTGGATGTGAAAGTGTACCAATCTTTTCGCCGATTGGGAACCCTCCACGAGAATGTCCAAAGTTTCAGCGGGATTTCCAAAATGTTGAAAGGAACTCGAAACATGTCAACCTTGGTTTTGAGAATCTCTCCCAGAGTTTGAGAGATTTGGACGTGAAAGTGTACCAATCTTTTCGCCGATTGGGAACCCTCCGCGAGAATGTCCAAAGTTTCAGCGGGATTTCCAAAATGTTGAAAGGAACTCGAAACACGTCAACCACGATTTGAGAATCTCTCCCGGAGTTTGAGAGATTTGGACGTGAAAGGGTACCAGTCTTGTCGGGGATTGGGAACCCTTCGCGAGAATGTCCAAAGTTTCAGCGGGATTTCCAAAATGTTGAAAGGAACTCGAAACATGTCAACCTTGGTTTTGAGAATCTCTCCCGGAGTTTGAGAGATTTGGACGTGAAAGGGTACCAGTCTTGTCGGGGATCGGGAACCCTTCGCGAGAATGTCCAAAGTTTCAGCGGGATTTCCAAAATGTTGAAAGGAACTCGAAACATGTCAACCTTGGTTTTGAGAATCTCTCCCGGAGTTTGAGAGATTTGGACGTGAAAGGGTACCAATCTTGTCGGGGATTGGGAACCCTTCGCGAGAATGTCCAAACTTTCAGCGGGATTTCCAAAATGTTGAAAGGAACTCGAAACATGTCAACCTTAGTTTTGAGAATCTCTCCCGGAGTTTGAGAGATTTGGACGTGAAAGGGTACCAATCTTGTCGGGGATTGGGAACCCTTCGCGAGAATGTCTAAAGTTTCAGCGGGATTTCCAAAATGTTGAAAGGAACTCGAAACATGTCAACCTTGGTTTTGAGAATCTCTCCCGGAGTTTGAGAGATTTGGACGTGAAAGGGTACCAGTCTTGTCGGGGATTGGGAACCCTTCGCGAGAATGTCCAAAGTTTCAGCGGGATTTCCAAAATGTTGAAAGGAACTCGAAACATGTCAACCTTGGTTTTGAGAATCTCTCCCGGAGTTTGAGAGATTTGGACGTGAAAGGGTACCAGTCTTGTCGGGGATTGGGAACCCTTCGCAAGAATGTCCAAAGTTTCAGCGGGATTTCCAGAATGTTGAAAGGAACTCGAAACATGTCAACCTTGGTTTTGAGAATCTCTCCCAGAGTTTGAGAGGTTTGGATGTGAAAGGGTACCAATCTTTTCGCGGATTGGGAACCCTCCGCGAGAATGTCCAAAGTTTCAGCGGGATTTCCAAAATGTTGAAAGGAACTCGAAACATGTCAACCACGGTTTTGAGAATCTCTCCTGGAGTTTGAGAGATTTGGACGTGAAAGGGTACCAGTCTTGTCGCGGATTGGGAACCCTTCGCGAGAATGTCCAAAGTTTCAGCGGGATTTCCAAAATGTTGAAAGGAACTCGAAACATGTCAACCTTGGTTTTGAGAATCTCTCCCGGAGTTTGAGAGATTTGGACGTGAAAGGGTACCAGTCTTGTCGGGGATCGGGAACCCTTCGCGAGAATGTCCAAAGTTTCAGCGGGATTTCCAAAATGTTGAAAGGAACTCGAAACATGTCAACCTTGGTTTTGAGAATCTCTCCCGGAGTTTGAGAGATTTGGACCTGAAAGGGTACCAATCTTGTCGGGGATTGGGAACCCTTCGCGAGAATGTCCAAAGTTTCAGCGGGATTTCCAAAATGTTGAAAGGAACTCGAAACATGTCAACCTTGGTTTTGAGAATCTCTCCCGGAGTTTGAGAGATTTGGACGTGAAAGGGTACCAGTCTTGTCGGGGATTGGGAACCCTTCGCGAGAATGTTCCAAGTTTCAGTGATATTTCCAAAATGTTGAAAGGAACTCGAAACATGTCAACCTTGGTTTTGAGAATCTCTCCCGGAGTTTGAGAGATTTGGACGTGAAAGGGTACGAATCTTGTCGGGGATTGGGAACCCTTCGCGAGAATGTCCAAACTTTCAGCGGGATTTCCAAAATGTTGAACGGAACTCGAAACATGTCAACCTTAGTTTTGAGAATCTCTCCCGGAGTTTGAGAGATTTGGACATGAAAGGGTACCAATCTTGTCGGGGATTGGGAACCCTTCGCGAGAATGTTCCAAGTTTCAGTGAGATTTCCAAAATGTTGAGAGGTACTCGAAACATGTCAACCTTGGTTTTGAGAATCTCTCCCAGAGTTTGAGAGATTTGGATGTGAAAGGGTACCAATCTTTTCGCGGATTGGGAACCCTCCGCGAGAATGTCCAAAGTTTCAGCGGGATTTCCAAAATGTTGAACGGAACTCGAAACATGTCAACCTTGGTTTTGAGAATCTCTCCCGGAGTTTGAGAGATTTGGACGTGAAAGGGTACCAGTCTTGACGGGGATTGGGAACCCTACGCGAGAATGTCCAAAGTTTCAGCGGGATTTCCAAGATGTTGAAAGGAACTCGAAACATGTCAACCTTGGTTTTGAGAATCTCTCCCGGAGTTTGAGAGATTTGGACGTGAAAGGGTACCAGTCTTGTCAGGGATTGGGAACCCTTCGCAAGAATGTCCAAAGTTTCAGCGGGATTTCCAGAATGTTGAAAGGAACTCGAAACATGTCAACCTTGGTTTTGAGAATCTCTCCCAGAGTTTGAGAGATTTGGATGTGAAAGTGTACCAATCTTTTCGCCGATTGGGAACCCTCCGCGAGAATGTCCAAAGTTTCAGCGGGATTTCCAAAATGTTGAAAGGAACTCGAAACATGTCAACCACGATTTGAGAATCTCTCCCGGAGTTTGAGAGATTTGGACGTGAAAGGGTACCAATCTTGTCGGGGATTGGGAACCCTTCGCGAGAATGTTCCAAGTTTCAGTGATATTTCCAAAATGTTGAAAGGAACTCGAAACATGTCAACCTTGGTTTTGAGAATCTCTCCCGGAGTTTGAGAGATTTGGACGTGAAAGGGTACCAGTCTTGTCGGGGATTGGGAAGCCTTCGCGACAATGTCTAAAGTTTCAGCGGGATTTCCAAAATGTTGAGAGAAACTCGAAACATGTCAACCTTGGTTTTGAGAATCTCTCCCGGAGTTTGAGAGATTTGGACGTGAAAGGGTACCAGTCTTGTCGGGGATTGGGAACCCTTCGCGAGAATGTCTAAAGTTTCAGCGGGATTTCCAAGATGTTGAACGGAACTCGAAACATGTCAACCTTGGTTTTGAGAATCTCTCCCGGAGTTTGAGAGATTTGGACGTGAAAGGGTACCAGTCTTGACGGGGATTGGGAACCCTACGCGAGAATGTCCAAAGTTTCAGCGGGATTTCCAAGATGTTGAAAGGAACTCGAAACATGTCAACCTTGGTTTTGAGAATCTCTCCCGGAGTTTGAGAGATTTGGACGTGAAAGGGTACCAGTCTTGTCGGGGATTGGGAACCCTTCGCAAGAATGTCCAAAGTTTCAGCGGGATTTCCAGAATGTTGAAAGGAACTCGAAACATGTCAACCTTGGTTTTGAGAATCTCTCCCAGAGTTTGAGAGATTTGGATGTGAAAGTGTACCAATCTTTTCGCCGATTGGGAACCCTCCGCGAGAATGTCCAAAGTTTCAGCGGGATTTCCAAAATGTTGAAAGGAACTCGAAACATGTCAACCACGATTTGAGAATCTCTCCCGGAGTTTGAGAGATTTGGACGTGAAAGGGTACCAGTCTTGTCGGGGATTGGGAACCCTTCGCGAGAATGTCCAAAGTTTCAGCGGGATTTCCAAAATGTTGAAAGGAACTCGAAACATGTCAACCTTGGTTTTGAGAATCTCTCCCGGAGTTTGAGAGATTTGGACGTGAAAGGGTACCAGTCTTGTCGGGGATTGGGAACCCTTCGCGAGAATGTCCAAAGTTTCAGCGGGATTTCCAAAATGTTGAAAGGAACTCGAAACATGTCAACCTTGGTTTTGAGAATCTCTCCCGGAGTTTGAGAGATTTGGACGTGAAAGGGTACCAATCTTGTCGGGGATTGGGAACCCTTCGCGAGAATGTCCAAAGTTTCAGCGGGATTTCCAAAATGTTGAAAGGAACTCGAAACATGTCAACCTTGGTTTTGAGAATCTCTCCCGGAGTTTGAGAGATTTGGACGTGAAAGGGTACCAGTCTTGTCGGGGATTGGGAACCCTTTGCCAGAATGTCCAAAGTTTCAGCGGGATTTCCAAAATGTTGAAAGGAACTCGAAACATGTCAACCTTGGTTTTGAGAATCTCTCCCGGAGTTTGAGAGATTTGGACGTGAAAGGGTACCAGTCTTGTCGGGGATCGGGAACCCTTCGCGAGAATGTCCAAAGTTTCAGCGGGATTTCCAAAATGTTGAAAGGAACTCGAAACATGTCAACCTTGGTTTTGAGAATCTCTCCCGGAGTTTGAGAGATTTGGACGTGAAAGGGTACCAGTCTTGTCGGGGATTGGGAACCCTTCGCAAGAATGTCCAGAGTTTCAGCGGGATTTCCAGAATGTTGAAAGGAACTCGAAACATGTCAACCTTGGTTTTGAGAATCTCTCCCAGAGTTTGAGAGGTTTGGATGTGAAAGGGTACCAATCTTTTCGCGGATTGGGAACCCTCCGCGAGAATGTCCAAAGTTTCAGCGGGATTTCCAAAATGTTGAAAGGAACTCGAAACATGTCAACCACGGTTTTGAGAATCTCTCCTGGAGTTTGAGAGATTTGGACGTGAAAGGGTACCAGTCTTGTCGGGGATTGGGAACCCGTCGCGAGAATGTCCAAAGTTTCAGCGGGATTTCCAAAATGTTGAAAGGAACTCGAAACATGTCAACCTTGGTTTTGAGAATCTCTCCCGGAGTTTGAGAGATTTGGACGTGAAAGGGTACCAGTCTTGTCGGGGATCGGGAACCCTTCGCGAGAATGTTCCAAGTTTCAGTGATATTTCCAAAATGTTGAAAGGAACTCGAAACATGTCAACCTTGGTTTTGAGAATCTCTCCCGGAGTTTGAGAGATTTGGACGTGAAAGGGTACCAGTCTTGTCGGGGATTGGGAAGCCTTCGCGACAATGTCTAAAGTTTCAGCGGGATTTCCAAAATGTTGAGAGAAACTCGAAACATGTCAACCTTGGTTTTGAGAATCTCTCCCGGAGTTTGAGAGATTTGGACGTGAAAGGGTACCAGTCTTGTCGGGGATTGGGAACCCTTCGCGAGAATGTCCAAAGTTTCAGCGGGATTTCCAAAATGTTGAAAGGAACTCGAAACATGTCAACCACGATTTGAGAATCTCTCCCGGAGTTTGAGAGATTTGGACGTGAAAGGGTACCAGTCTTGTCGGGGATTGGGAACCCTTCGCGAGAATGTCCAAAGTTTCAGCGGGATTTCCAAAATGTTGAAAGGAACTCGAAACATGTCAACCTTGGTTTTGAGAATCTCTCCCGGAGTTTGAGAGATTTGGACGTGAAAGGGTACCAGTCTTGTCGGGGATCGGGAACCCTTCGCGAGAATGTCCAAAGTTTCAGCGGGATTTCCAAAATGTTGAAAGGAACTCGAAACATGTCAACCTTGGTTTTGAGAATCTCTCCCGGAGTTTGAGAGATTTGGACGTGAAAGGGTACCAATCTTGTCGGGGATTGGGAACCCTTCGCGAGAATGTCCAAAGTTTCAGCGGGATTTCCAAAATGTTGAAAGGAACTCGAAACATGTCAACCTTGGTTTTGAGAATCTCTCCCGGAGTTTGAGAGATTTGGACGTGAAAGGGTACCAGTCTTGTCGGGGATTGGGAACCCTTTGCCAGAATGTCCAAAGTTTCAGCGGGATTTCCAAAATGTTGAAAGGAACTCGAAACATGTCAACCTTGGTTTTGAGAATCTCTCCCGGAGTTTGAGAGATTTGGACGTGAAAGGGTACCAGTCTTGTCGGGGATCGGGAACACTTCGCGAGAATGTCCAAAGTTTCAGCGGGATTTCCAAAATGTTGAAAGGAACTCGAAACATGTCAACCTTGGTTTTGAGAATCTCTCCCGGAGTTTGAGAGATTTGGACGTGAAAGGGTACCAGTCTTGTCGGGGATTGGGAACCCTTCGCAAGAATGTCCAGAGTTTCAGCGGGATTTCCAGAATGTTGAAAGGAACTCGAAACATGTCAACCTTGGTTTTGAGAATCTCTCCCAGAGTTTGAGAGGTTTGGATGTGAAAGGGTACCAATCTTTTCGCGGATTGGGAACCCTCCGCGAGAATGTCCAAAGTTTCAGCGGGATTTCCAAAATGTTGAAAGGAACTCGAAACATGTCAACCACGGTTTTGAGAATCTCTCCTGGAGTTTGAGAGATTTGGACGTGAAAGGGTACCAGTCTTGTCGGGGATTGGGAACCCGTCGCGAGAATGTCCAAAGTTTCAGCGGGATTTCCAAAATGTTGAAAGGAACTCGAAACATGTCAACCTTGGTTTTGAGAATCTCTCCCGGAGTTTGAGAGATTTGGACGTGAAAGGGTACCAGTCTTGTCGGGGATCGGGAACCCTTCGCGAGAATGTCCAAAGTTTCAGCGGGATTTCCAAAATGTTGAAAGGAACTCGAAACATGTCAACCTTGGTTTTGAGAATCTCTCCCGGAGTTTGAGAGATTTGGACCTGAAAGGGTACCAATCTTGTCGGGGATTGGGAACCCTTCGCGAGAATGTCCAAAGTTTCAGCGGGATTTCCAAAATGTTGAAAGGAACTCGAAACATGTCAACCTTGGTTTTGAGAATCTCTCCCGGAGTTTGAGAGATTTGGACGTGAAAGGGTACCAATCTTGTCGGGGATTGGGAACCCTTCGCGAGAATGTTCCAAGTTTCAGTGATATTTCCAAAATGTTGAAAGGAACTCGAAACATGTCAACCTTGGTTTTGAGAATCTCTCCCGGAGTTTGAGAGATTTGGACGTGAAAGGGTACCAGTCTTGTCGGGGATTGGGAAGCCTTCGCGACAATGTCTAAAGTTTCAGCGGGATTTCCAAAATGTTGAGAGAAACTCGAAACATGTCAACCTTGGTTTTGAGAATCTCTCCCGGAGTTTGAGAGATTTGGACGTGAAAGGGTACCAGTCTTGTCGGGGATTGGGAACCCTTCGCCAGAATGTCCAAAGTTTCAGCGGGATTTCCAAAATGTTGAAAGGAACTCGAAACATGTCAACCTTGGTTTTGAGAATCTCTCCCGGAGTTTGAGAGATTTGGACCTGAAAGGGTACCAATCTTGTCGGGGATTGGGAACCCTTCGCGAGAATGTCCAAAGTTTCAGCGGGATTTCCAAAATGTTGAAAGGAACTCGAAACATGTCAACCTTGGTTTTGAGAATCTCTCCCGGAGTTTGAGAGATTTGGACGTGAAAGGGTACCAATCTTGTCGGGGATTGGGAACCCTTCGCGAGAATGTTCCAAGTTTCAGTGATATTTCCAAAATGTTGAAAGGAACTCGAAACATGTCAACCTTGGTTTTGAGAATCTCTCCCGGAGTTTGAGAGATTTGGACGTGAAAGGGTACCAGTCTTGTCGGGGATTGGGAAGCCTTCGCGACAATGTCTAAAGTTTCAGCGGGATTTCCAAAATGTTGAGAGAAACTCGAAACATGTCAACCTTGGTTTTGAGAATCTCTCCCGGAGTTTGAGAGATTTGGACGTGAAAGGGTACCAGTCTTGTCGGGGATTGGGAACCCTTCGCGAGAATGTCTAAAGTTTCAGCGGGATTTCCAAGATGTTGAACGGAACTCGAAACATGTCAACCTTGGTTTTGAGAATCTCTCCCGGAGTTTGAGAGATTTGGACGTGAAAGGGTACCAGTCTTGACGGGGATTGGGAACCCTACGCGAGAATGTCCAAAGTTTCAGCGGGATTTCCAAGATGTTGAAAGGAACTCGAAACATGTCAACCTTGGTTTTGAGAATCTCTCCCGGAGTTTGAGAGATTTGGACGTGAAAGGGTACCAATCTTGTCGGGGATTGGGAACCCTTCGCGAGAATGTCCAAACTTTCAGCGGGATTTCCAAAATGTTGAACGGAACTCGAAACATCTCAACCTTAGTTTTGAGAATCTCTCCCGGAGTTTGAGAGATTTGGACATGAAAGGGTACCAATCTTGTCGGGGATTGGGAACCCTTCGCGAGAATGTTCCAAGTTTCAGTGAGATTTCCATAATGTTGAAAGGAACTCGAAACATGTCAACCTTGGTTTTGAGAATCTCTCCCGGAGTTTGAGAGATTTGGACGTGAAAGGGTACCAGTCTTGTCGGGGATTGGGAACCCTTCGCGAGAATGTCCAAAGTTTCAGCGGGATTTCCAAAATGTTGAAAGGAACTCGAAACATGTCAACCTTGGTTTTGAGAATCTCTCCCGGAGTTTGAGAGATTTGGACGTGAAAGGGTACCAGTCTTGTCGGGGATTGGGAACCCTTCGCGAGAATGTCCAAAGTTTCAGCGGGATTTCCAGAATGTTGAAAGGAACTCGAAATATGTCAACCTTGGTTTTGAGAATCTCTCCCAGAGTTTGAGAGATTTGGATGTGAAAGGGTACCAATCTTTTCGCGGATTGGGAACCCTCCGCGAGAATGTCCAAAGTTTCAGCGGGATTTCCAAAATGTTGAAAGGAACTCGAAACATGTCAACCTTGGTTTTGAGAATCTCTCCCGGAGTTTGAGAGATTTGGACGTGAAAGGGTACCAGTCTTGTCGGGGATTGGGAACCCTTCGCGAGAATGTCCAAAGTTTCAGCGGGATTTCCAAAATGTTGAAAGGAACTCGAAACATGTCAACCTCGGTTTTGAGAATCTCTCCCGGAGTTTGACAGATCTGGACTTGAAAGGGTACCAGTCTTGTCAGGGATTGGGAACCCTTCACGAGAATGTCGAAAGTTTCAGGGGGATTTCCAAAATGTTGAAAGGAACTCGAAACATGTCAACCTTGGTTTTGAGAATCTCTCCCGGAGTTTGAGAGATTTGGACGTGAAAGGGTACCAGTCTTGTCGGGGATTGGGAACCCTTCGCGAGAATGTCCAAAGTTTCAGCGGGATTTCCAAAATGTTGAAAGGAACTCGAAACATGTCAACCTTGGTTTTGAGAATCTCTCCCGGAGTTTGAGAGATTTGGACGTGAAAGGGTACCAGTCTTGTCGGGGATTGGGAACCCTTCGCGAGAATGTTCAAATTTTCAGTGAGATTTCCAAAATGTTGAAAGGAACTCGAAACATGTCAACCTTGGTTTTGAGAATCTCTCCCGGAGTTTGAGAGATTTGGACGTGAAAGGGTACCAATCTTGTCGGGGATTGGGAACCCTTCGCGAGAATGTCCAAAGTTTCAGCGGGATTTCCAAAATGTTGAAAGGAACTCGAAACATGTCAACCTCGGTTTTGAGAATCTCTCCCGGAGTTTGAGAGATTTGGACGTGAAAGGGTACCAGTCTTGTCGGGGATTGAGAACCCTTCGCGAGAATGTCCAAAGTTTCAGCGGGATTTCCAAGATGTTGAAAGGAACTCGAAACATGTCAACCTTGGTTTTGAGAATCTCTCCCGGAGTTTGAGAGATTTGGACGTGAAAGGGTACCAGTCTTGTCGGGGATTGGGAACCCTTCGCGAGAATGTCCAAAGTTTCAGCGGGATTTCCATAATGTTGAAAGGAACTCGAAACATGTCAACCTTGGTTTTGAGAATCTCTCCCGGAGTTTGAGAGATTTGGACGTGAAAGGGTACCAGTCTTGTCGGGGATTGGGAACCCTTCGCGAGAATGTCCAAAGTTTCAGCGGGATTTCCAAAATGTTGAAAGGAACTCGAAACATGTGAACCTTGGTTTTGAGAATCTCTCCCGGAGTTTGAGAGATTTGGACGTGAAAGGGTACCAGTCTTGTCGGGGATTGGGAACCCTTCGCGAGAATGTCCAAAGTTTCAGCGGGATTTCCAAAATGTTGAAAGGAACTCGAAACATGTCAACCTTAGTTTTGAGAATCTCTCCGGGAGTTTGAGAGATTTGGACGTGAAAGGGTACCAGTCTTGTCGGGGATTGGGAACCCTTCGCGAGAATGTCCAAAGTTTCAGCGGGATTTCCAAAATGTTGAAAGGAACTCGAAACATGTCAACCTTAGTTTTGAGAATCTCTCCCGGAGTTTGAGAGATTTGGACGTGAAAGGGTACCAGTCTTGTCGGGGATTGGGAACCCTTCGCGAGAATGTTCAAATTTTCAGTGAGATTTCCAAAATGTTGAAAGGAACTCGAAACATGTCAACCTTGGTTTTGAGAATCTCTCCCGGAGTTTGAGAGATTTGGACGTGAAAGGGTACCAGTCTTGTCGGGGATTGGGAACCCTTCGCGAGAATGTCCAAAGTTTCAGCGGGATTTCCAAAATGTTGAAAGGAACTCGAAACATGTCAACCTTGGTTTTGAGAATCTCTCCCGGAGTTTGAGAGATTTGGACGTGAAAGGGTACCAGTCTTGTCGGGGATTGGGAACCCTTCGCAAGAATGTCCAAAGTTTCAGCGGGATTTCCAGAATGTTGAAAGGAACTCGAAACATGTCAACCTTGGTTTTGAGAATCTCTCCCAGAGTTTGAGAGATTTGGATGTGAAAGTGTACCAATCTTTTCGCGGATTGGGAACCCTCCGCGAGAATGTCCAAAGTTTCAGCGGGATTTCCAAAATGTTGAAAGGAACTCGAAACATGTCAACCACGATTTGAGAATCTCTCCCGGAGTTTGAGAGATTTGGACGTGAAAGGGTACCAGTCTTGTCGGGGATTGGGAACCCTTCGCGAGAATGTCCAAAGTTTCAGCGGGATTTCCAAAATGTTGAAAGGAACTCGAAACATGTCAACCTTGGTTTTGAGAATCTCTCACGGAGTTTGAGAGATTTGGACGTGAAAGGGTACCAGTCTTGTCGGGGATCGGGAACCCTTCGCGAGAATGTCCAAAGTTTCAGCGGGATTTCCAAAATGTTGAAAGAAACTCGAAACATGTCAACCTTGGTTTTGAGAATCTCTCCCGGAGTTTGAGAGATTTGGACGTGAAAGGGTACCAATCTTGTCGGGGATTAGGAACCCTTCGCGAGAATGTCCAAACTTTCAGCGGGATTTCCAAAATGTTGAAAGGAACTCGAAACATGTCAACCTTAGTTTTGAGAATCTCTCCCGGAGTTTGAGAGATTTGGACGTGAAAGGGTACCAATCTTGTCGGGGATTGGGAACCCTTCGCGAGAATGTCTAAAGTTTCAGCGGGATTTCCAAAATGTTGAAAGGAACTCGAAACATGTCAACCTTGGTTTTGAGAATCTCTCCCGGAGTTTGAGAGATTTGGACGTGAAAGGGTACCAGTCTTGTCGGGGATTGGGAACCCTTCGCGAGAATGTCCAAAGTTTCAGCGGGATTTCCAAAATGTTGAAAGGAACTCGAAACATGTCAACCTTGGTTTTGAGAATCTCTCCCGGAGTTTGAGAGATTTGGACGTGAAAGGGTACCAGTCTTGTCGGGGATTGGGAACCCTTCGCAAGAATGTCCAAAGTTTCAGCGGGATTTCCAGAATGTTGAGAGGAACTCGAAACATGTCAACCTTGGTTTTGAGAATCTCTCCCAGAGTTTGAGAGGTTTGGATGTGAAAGGGTACCAATCTTTTCGCGGATTGGGAACCCTCCGCGAGAATGTCCAAAGTTTCAGCGGGATTTCCAAAATGTTGAAAGGAACTCGAAACATGTCAACCACGGTTTTGAGAATCTCTCCCGGAGTTTGAGAGATTTGGACGTGAAAGGGTACCAGTCTTGTCGGGGATTGGGAACCCTTCGCGAGAATGTCCAAAGTTTCAGCGGGATTTCCAAAATGTTGAAAGGAACTCGAAACATGTCAACCTTGGTTTTGAGAATCTCTCCCGGAGTTTGAGAGATTTGGACGTGAAAGGGTACCAGTCTTGTCGGGGATTGGGAACCCTTCGCGAGAATGTCCAAAGTTTCAGCGGGATTTCCAAAATGTTGAAAGGAACTCGAAACATGTCAACCTTAGTTTTGAGAATCTCTCCCGGAGTTTGAGAGATTTGGACGTGAAAGGGTACCAGTCTTGTCGGGGATTGGGAACCCTTCGCGAGAATGTTCAAATTTTCAGTGAGATTTCCAAAATGTTGAAAGGAACTCGAAACATGTCAACCTTGGTTTTGAGAATCTCTCCCGGAGTTTGAGAGATTTGGACGTGAAAGGGTACCAGTCTTGTCGGGGATTGGGAACCCTTCGCGAGAATGTCCAAAGTTTCAGCGGGATTTCCAAAATGTTGAAAGGAACTCGAAACATGTCAGCCTTGGTTTTGAGAATCTCTCCCGGAGTTTGAGAGATTTAGACGTGAAAGGGTACCAGTCTTGTCGGGGATTGGGAACCCTTCGCGAGAATGTCCAAAGTTTCAGCGGGATTTCCAAAATGTTGAAAGGAACTCGAAACATGTCAACCTTGGTTTTGAGAATCTCTCCCGGAGTTTGAGAGATTTGGACGTGAAAGGGTACCAGTCTTGCCGGGGATCGGGAACCCTTCGCGAGAATGTCCAAAGTTTCAGCGGGATTTCCAAGATGTTGAAAGGAACTCGAAACATGTCAACCTTGGTTTTGAGAATCTCTCCCGGAGTTTGAGAGATTTGGACGTGAAAGGGTACCAGTCTTGTCGGGGATTGGGAACCCTTCGCAAGAATGTCCAAAGTTTCAGCGGGATTTCCAGAATGTTGAAAGGAACTCGAAACATGTCAACCTTGGTTTTGAGAATCTCTCCCAGAGTTTGAGAGGTTTGGATGTGAAAGGGTACCAATCTTTTCGCGGATTGGGAACCCTCCGCGAGAATGTCCAAAGTTTCAGCGGGATTTCCAAAATGTTGAAAGGAACTCGAAACATGTCAACCTTGGTTTTGAGAATCTCTCCCGGAGTTTGAGAGATTTGGACGTGAAAGGGTACCAGTCTTGTCGGGGATTGGGAACCCTTCGCGAGAATGTCCAAAGTTTCAGCGGGATTTCCAAAATGTTGAAAGGAACTCGAAACATGTCAACCTTGGTTTTGAGAATCTCTCCCGGAGTTTGAGAGATTTGGACGTGAAAGGGTACCAGTCTTGTCGGGGATTGGGAACCCTTCGCGAGAATGTCCAATGTTTCAGCGGGATTTCCAAAATGTTGAAAGGAACTCGAAACATGTCAACCTTGGTTTTGAGAATCTCTCCCGGAGTTTGAGAGATTTGGACGTGAAAGGGTACCAGTCTTGTCGGGGATTGGGAACCCTTCGCGAGAATGTCCAAAGTTTCAGCGGGATTTCCAAAATGTTGAAAGGAACTCGAAACATGTCAACCTTAGTTTTGAGAATCTCTCCCGGAGTTTGAGAGATTTGGACGTGAAAGGGTACCAGTCTTGTCGGGGATTGGGAACCCTTCGCGAGAATGTTCAAATTTTCAGTGAGATTTCCAAAATGTTGAAAGGAACTCGAAACATGTCAACCTTGGTTTTGAGAATCTCTCCCGGAGTTTGAGAGATTTGGACGTGAAAGGGTACCAGTCTTGTCGGGGATTGGGAACCCTTCGCGAGAATGTCCAAAGTTTCAGCGGGATTTCCAAAATGTTGAAAGGAACTCGAAACATGTCAGCCTTGGTTTTGAGAATCTCTCCCGGAGTTTGAGAGATTTAGACGTGAAAGGGTACCAGTCTTGTCGGGGATTGGGAACCCTTCGCAAGAATGTCCAAAGTTTCAGCGGGATTTCCAGAATGTTGAAAGGAACTCGAAACATGTCAACCTTGGTTTTGAGAATCTCTCCCAGAGTTTGAGAGGTTTGGATGTGAAAGGGTACCAATCTTTTCGCGGATTGGGAACCCTCCGCGAGAATGTCCAAAGTTTCAGCGGGATTTCCAAAATGTTGAAAGGAACTCGAAACATGTCAACCTTGGTTTTGAGAATCTCTCCCGGAGTTTGAGAGATTTGGACGTGAAAGGGTACCAGTCTTGTCGGGGATTGGGAACCCTTCGCGAGAATGTCCAAAGTTTCAGCGGGATTTCCAAAATGTTGAAAGGAACTCGAAACATGTCAACCTTGGTTTTGAGAATCTCTCCCGGAGTTTGAGAGATTTGGACGTGAAAGGGTACCAGTCTTGTCGGGGATCGGGAACCCTTCGCGAGAATGTCCAAAGTTTCAGCGGGATTTCCAAAATGTTGAAAGGAACTCGAAACATGTCAACCTTGGTTTTGAGAATCTCTCCCGGAGTTTGAGAGATTTGGACCTGAAAGGGTACCAATCTTGTCGGGGATTGGGAACCCTTCGCGAGAATGTCCAAACTTTCAGCGGGATTTCCAAAATGTTGAAAGGAACTCGAAACATGTCAACCTTGGTTTTGAGAATCTCTCCCGGAGTTTGAGAGATTTGGACGTGAAAGGGTACCAGTCTTGTCGGGGATCGGGAACCCTTCGCGAGAATGTCCAAAGTTTCAGCGGGATTTCCAAAATGTTGAAAGGAACTCGAAACATGTCAACCTTGGTTTTGAGAATCTCTCCCGGAGTTTGAGAGATTTGGACGTGAAAGGGTACCAGTCTTGTCGGGGATTGGGAACCCTTCGCGAGAATGTCCAAAGTTTCAGCGGGATTTCCAAAATGTTGAAAGGAACTCGAAACATGTCAACCTTGGTTTTGAGAATCTCTCCCGGAGTTTGAGAGATTTGGACGTGAAAGGGTACCAGTCTTGTCGGGGATCGGGAACCCTTCGCGAGAATGTCCAAAGTTTCAGCGGGATTTCCAAAATGTTGAAAGGAACTCGAAACATGTCAACCTTGGTTTTGAGAATCTCTCCCGGAGTTTGAGAGATTTGGACGTGAAAGGGTACCAATCTTGTCGGGGATTGGGAACCCTTCGCGAGAATGTCCAAAGTTTCAGCGGGATTTCCAAAATGTTGAAAGGAACTCGAAACATGTCAACCTTGGTTTTGAGAATCTCTCCCGGAGTTTGAGAGATTTGGACGTGAAAGGGTACCAATCTTGTCGGGGATTGGGAACCCTTCGCGAGAATGTTCCAAGTTTCAGTGATATTTCCAAAATGTTGAAAGGAACTCGAAACATGTCAACCTTGGTTTTGAGAATCTCTCCCGGAGTTTGAGAGATTTGGACGTGAAAGGGTACCAGTCTTGTCGGGGATTGGGAACCCTTCGCGACAATGTCTAAAGTTTCAGCGGGATTTCCAAAATGTTGAAAGGAACTCGAAACATGTCAACCTTGGTTTTGAGAATCTCTCCCGGAGTTTGAGAGATTTGGACGTGAAAGGGTACCAGTCTTGTCGGGGATTGGGAACCCTTCGCGAGAATGTCCAAAGTTTCAGCGGGATTTCCAAAATGTTGAAAGGAACTCGAAACATGTCAACCTTGGTTTTGAGAATCTCTCCCGGAGTTTGAGAGATTTGGACGTGAAAGGGTACCAGTCTTGTCGGGGATTGGGAACCCTTCGCGAGAATGTCTAAAGTTTCAGCGGGATTTCCAAGATGTTGAACGGAACTCGAAACATGTCAACCTTAGTTTTGAGAATCTCTCCCGGAGTTTGAGAGATTTGGACATGAAAGGGTACCAATCTTGTCGGGGATTGGGAACCCTTCGCGAGAATGTCCAAAGTTTCAGCGGGATTTCCAAAATGTTGAAAGGAACTCGAAACATGTCAACCTTGGTTTTGAGAATCTCTCCCGGAGTTTGAGAGATTTGGACGTGAAAGGGTACCAGTCTTGTCGGGGATTGGGAAGCCTTCGCGAGAATGTCCAAAGTTTCAGCGGGATTTCCAGAATGTTGAAAGGAACTCGAAACATGTCAACCTTGGTTTTGAGAATCTCTCCCAGAGTTTGAGAGATTTGGATGTGAAAGGGTACCAATCTTTTCGCGGATTGGGAACCCTCCGCGAGAATGTCCAAAGTTTCAGCGGGATTTCCAAAATGTTGAAAGGAACTCGAAACATGTCAACCTTGGTTTTGAGAATCTCTCCCGGAGTTTGAGAGATTTGGACGTGAAAGGGTACCAGTCTTGTCGGGGATTGGGAACCCTTCGCCAGAATGTCCAAAGTTTCAGCGGGATTTCCAAAATGTTGAAAGGAACTCGCAACATGTCAACCTCGGTTTTGAGAATCTCTCCCGGAGTTTGACAGATATGGACGTGAAAGGGTACCAGTCTTGTCAGGGATTGGGAACCCTTCACGAGAATGTCGAAAGTTTCAGGGGGATTTCCAAAATGTTGAAAGGAACTCGAAACATGTCAACCTTGGTTTTGAGAATCTCTCCCGGAGTTTGAGAGATTTGGACGTGAAAGGGTACCAGTCTTGTCGGGGATTGGGAACCCTTCGCGAGAATGTCCAAAGTTTCAGCGGGATTTCCAAAATGTTGAAAGGAACTCGAAACATGTCAACCTTGGTTTTGAGAATCTCTCCCGGAGTTTGAGAGATTTGGACGTGAAAGGGTACCAGTCTTGTCGGGGATTGGGAACCCTTCGCGAGAATGTTCAAATTTTCAGTGAGATTTCCAAAATGTTGAAAGGAACTCGAAACATGTGAACCTTGGTTTTGAGAATCTCTCCCGGACTTTGAGAGATTTGGACGTGAAAGGGTACCAGTCTTGTCGGGGATTGGGAACCCTTCGCGAGAATGTCCAAAGTTTCAGCGGGATTTCCAAAATGTTGAAAGGAACTCGAAACATGTCAACCTCGGTTTTGAGAATCTCTCCCGGAGTTTGAGAGATTTGGACGTGAAAGGGTACCAGTCTTGTCGGGGATTGAGAACCCTTCGCGAGAATGTCCAAAGTTTCAGCGGGATTTCCAAGATGTTGAAAGGAACTCGAAACATGTCAACCTTGGTTTTGAGAATCTCTCCCGGAGTTTGAGAGATTTGGACGTGAAAGGGTACCAGTCTTGTCGGGGATTGGGAACCCTTCGCGAGAATGTCCAAAGTTTCAGCGGGATTTCCAAGATGTTGAAAGGAACTAGAAACATGTCAACCTTGGTTTTGAGAATCTCTCCCGGAGTTTGAGAGATTTGGACGTGAAAGGGTACCAGTCTTGTCGGGGATTGGGAACCCTTCGCGAGAATGTCCAAAGTTTCAGCGGGATTTCCAAAATGTTGAAAGGAACTCGAAACATGTCAACCTTGGTTTTGAGAATCTCTCCCGGAGTTTGAGAGATTTGGACGTGAAAGGGTACCAGTCTTGTCGGGGATTGGGAACCCTTCGCGAGAATGTCCAAAGTTTCAGCGGGATTTCCAAAATGTTGAAAGGAACTCGAAACATGTCAACCTTGGTTATGAGAATCTCTCCCGGAGTTTGAGAGATTTGGACGTGAAAGGGTACCAGTCTTGTCGGGGATTGGGAACCCTTCGCGAGAATGTCCAAAGTTTCAGCGGGATTTCCAAAATGTTGAAAGGAACTCGAAACATGTCAACCTTGGTTTTGAGAATCTCTCCCGGACTTTGAGAGATTTGAACATGACAGGGTACCAATCTTATCGGGGATTGGGAACCCTTCGCGAGAATGTCCAAAGTTTCAGCGGGATTTCCAAAATGTTGAAAGGAACTCGAAACATGTCAACCTTGGTTTTGAGAATCTCTCCCGGAGTCTGAGAGATTTGGACGTGAAAGGGTACCAGTCTTGTCGGGGATTGGGAACCCTTCGCGAGAATGTCCAAAGTTTCAGCGGGATTTCCAAAATGTTGAAAGGAACTCGAAACATGTCAACCTTGGTTTTGAGAATCTCTCCCGGAGTTTGAGAGATTTGGACGTGAAAGGGTACCAGTCTTGTCGGGGATTGGGAACCCTTCGCGAGAATGTCCAAAGTTTCAGCGGGATTTCCAAAATGTTGAAAGGAACTCGAAACATGTCAACCTTGGTTTTGAGAATCTCTCCCGGAGTTTGAGAGATATGGACGTGAAAGGGTACCAGTCTTGTCGGGGATTGGGAACCCTTCGCGAGAATGTCCAAAGTTTCAGCGGGATTTCCAAAATGTTGAAAGGAACTCGAAACATGTCAACCTTGGTTTTGAGAATCTCTCCCGGAGTTTGAGAGATTTGGACGTGAAAGGGTACCAGTCTTGTCGGGGATTGGGAACCCTTCGCGAGAATGTCCAAAGTTTCAGCGGGATTTCCAAAATGTTGAAAGGAACTCGAAACATGTCAACCTTGGTTTTGAGAATCTCTCCCGGAGTTTGAGAGATTTGGACGTGAAAGGGTACCAGTCTTGTCGGGGATTGGGAACCCTTCGCGAGAATGTCCAAAGTTTCAGCGGGATTTCCAAAATGTTGAAAGGAACTCGAAACATGTCAACCTTGGTTTTGAGAATCTCTCCCGGAGTTTGAGAGATTTGGACGTGAAAGGGTACCAGTCTTGTCGGGGATTGGGAACCCTTCGCGAGAATGTCCAAAGTTTCAGCGGGATTTCCAAGATGTTGAAAGGAACTCGAAACATGTCAACCTTGGTTTTGAGAATCTCTCCCGGAGTTTGAGAGATTTGGACGTGAAAGGGTACCAGTCTTGTCGGGGATTGGGAACCCTTCGCGAGAATGTCCAAAGTTTCAGCGGGATTTCCAAGATGTTGAAAGGAACTAGAAACATGTCAACCTTGGTTTTGAGAATCTCTCCCGGAGTTTGAGAGATTTGGACGTGAAAGGGTACCAGTCTTGTCGGGGATTGGGAACCCTTCGCGAGAATGTCCAAAGTTTCAGCGGGATTTCCAAAATGTTGAAAGGAACTCGAAACATGTCAACCTTGGTTTTGAGAATCTCTCCCGGAGTTTGAGAGATTTGGACGTGAAAGGGTACCAGTCTTGTCGGGGATTGGGAACCCTTCGCGAGAATGTCCAAAGTTTCAGCGGGATTTCCAAAATGTTGAAAGGAACTCGAAACATGTCAACCTTGGTTATGAGAATCTCTCCCGGAGTTTGAGAGATTTGGACGTGAAAGGGTACCAGTCTTGTCGGGGATTGGGAACCCTTCGCGAGAATGTCCAAAGTTTCAGCGGGATTTCCAAAATGTTGAAAGGAACTCGAAACATGTCAACCTTGGTTTTGAGAATCTCTCCCGGACTTTGAGAGATTTGAACATGACAGGGTACCAATCTTATCGGGGATTGGGAACCCTTCGCGAGAATGTCCAAAGTTTCAGCGGGATTTCCAAAATGTTGAAAGGAACTCGAAACATGTCAACCTTGGTTTTGAGAATCTCTCCCGGAGTCTGAGAGATTTGGACGTGAAAGGGTACCAGTCTTGTCGGGGATTGGGAACCCTTCGCGAGAATGTCCAAAGTTTCAGCGGGATTTCCAAAATGTTGAAAGGAACTCGAAACATGTCAACCTTGGTTTTGAGAATCTCTCCCGGAGTTTGAGAGATTTGGACGTGAAAGGGTACCAGTCTTGTCGGGGATTGGGAACCCTTCGCGAGAATGTCCAAAGTTTCAGCGGGATTTCCAAAATGTTGAAAGGAACTCGAAACATGTCAACCTTGGTTTTGAGAATCTCTCCCGGAGTTTGAGAGATATGGACGTGAAAGGGTACCAGTCTTGTCGGGGATTGGGAACCCTTCGCGAGAATGTCCAAAGTTTCAGCGGGATTTCCAAAATGTTGAAAGGAACTCGAAACATGTCAACCTTGGTTTTGAGAATCTCTCCCGGAGTTTGAGAGATTTGGACGTGAAAGGGTACCAGTCTTGTCGGGGATTGGGAACCCTTCGCGAGAATGTCCAAAGTTTCAGCGGGATTTCCAAAATGTTGAAAGGAACTCGAAACATGTCAACCTTGGTTTTGAGAATCTCTCCCGGAGTTTGAGAGATTTGGACGTGAAAGGGTACCAGTCTTGTCGGGGATTGGGAACCCTTCGCGAGAATGTCCAAAGTTTCAGCGGGATTTCCAAAATGTTGAAAGGAACTCGAAACATGTCAACCTTGGTTTTGAGAATCTCTCCCGGAGTTTGAGAGATTTGGACGTGAAAGGGTACCAGTCTTGTCGGGGATTGGGAACCCTTCGCGAGAATGTCCAAAGTTTCAGCGGGATTTCCAGAATGTTGAAAGGAACTCGAAACATGTCAACCTTGGTTTTGAGAATCTCTCCCAGAGTTTGAGAGATTTGGATGTGAAAGGGTACCAATCTTTTCGCGGATTGGGAACCCTTCGCGAGAATGTCCAAAGTTTCAGCGGGATTTCCAAAATGTTGAAAGGAACTCGAAACATGTCAACCTTGGTTTTGAGAATCTCTCCCGGAGTTTGAGAGATTTGGACGTGAAAGGGTACCAGTCTTGTCGGGGATTGGGAACCCTTCGCGAGAATGTCCAAAGTTTCAGCGGGATTTCCAAAATGTTGAAAGGAACTCGAAACATGTCAACCTTGGTTTTGAGAATCTCTCCCGGACTTTGAGAGATTTGGACGTGAAAGGGTACCAGTCTTGTCGGGGATTGGGAACCCTTCGCGAGAATGTCCAAAGTTTCAGCGGGATTTCCAAAATGTTGAAAGGAACTCGAAACATGTGAACCTTGGTTTTGAGAATCTCTCCCGGACTTTGAGAGATTTGGATGTGAAAGGGTACCAATCTTTTCGCGGATTGGGAACCCTTCGCGAGAATGTCCAAAGTTTCAGCGGGATTTCCAAAATGTTGAAAGGAACTCGAAACATGTCAACCTTGGTTTTGAGAATCTCTCCCGGAGTTTGAGAGATTTGGACGTGAAAGGGTACCAGTCTTGTCGGGGATTGGGAACCCTTCGCGAGAATGTCCAAAGTTTCAGCGGGATTTCCAAAATGTTGAAAGGAACTCGAAACATGTCAACCTTAGTTTTGAGAATCTCTCCTGGAGTTTGAGAGATTTGGACGTGAAAGGGTACCAGTCTTGTCGGGGATTGGGAACCCTTCGCGAGAATGTTCAAATTTTCAGTGAGATTTCCAAAATGTTGAAAGGAACTCGAAACATGTCAACCTTGGTTTTGAGAATCTCTCCCGGACTTTGAGAGATTTGGACGTGAAAGGGTACCAATCTTATCGGGGATTGGGAACCCTTCGCGAGAATGTCCAAAGTTTCAGCGGGATTTCCAAAATGTTGAAAGGAACTCGAAACATGTCAACCTCGGTTTTGAGAATCTCTCCCGGAGTTTGAGAGATTTGGACGTGAAAGGGTACCAGTCTTGTCGGGGATTGAGAACCCTTCGCGAGAATGTCCAAAGTTTCAGCGGGATTTCCAAGATGTTGAAAGGAACTAGAAACATGTCAACCTTGGTTTTGAGAATCTCTCCCGGAGTTTGAGAGATTTGGACGTGAAAGGGTACCAGTCTTGTCGGGGATTGGGAACCCTTCGCGAGAATGTCCAAAGTTTCAGCGGGATTTCCAAAATGTTGAAAGGAACTCGAAACATGTCAACCTTGGTTTTGAGAATCTCTCCCGGAGTTTGAGAGATTTGGACGTGAAAGGGTACCAGTCTTGTCGGGGATTGGGAACCCTTCGCGAGAATGTCCAAAGTTTCAGCGGGATTTCCAAAATGTTGAAAGGAACTCGAAACATGTCAACCTTGGTTATGAGAATCTCTCCCGGAGTTTGAGAGATTTGGACGTGAAAGGGTACCAGTCTTGTCGGGGATTGGGAACCCTTCGCGAGAATGTCCAAAGTTTCAGCGGGATTTCCAAAATGTTGAAAGGAACTCGAAACATGTCAACCTTGGTTATGAGAATCTCTCCCGGAGTTTGAGAGATTTGGACGTGAAAGGGTACCAGTCTTGTCGGGGATTGGGAACCCTTCGCGAGAATGTCCAAAGTTTCAGCGGGATTTCCAAAATGTTGAAAGGAACTCGAAACATGTCAACCTTGGTTTTGAGAATCTCTCCCGGACTTTGAGAGATTTGAACATGACAGGGTACCAATCTTATCGGGGATTGGGAACCCTTCGCGAGAATGTCCAAAGTTTCAGCGGGATTTCCAAAATGTTGAAAGGAACTCGAAACATGTCAACCTTGGTTTTGAGAATCTCTCCCGGAGTCTGAGAGATTTGGACGTGAAAGGGTACCAGTCTTGTCGGGGATTGGGAACCCTTCGCGAGAATGTCCAAAGTTTCAGCGGGATTTCCAAAATGTTGAAAGGAACTCGAAACATGTCAACCTTGGTTTTGAGAATCTCTCCCGGAGTTTGAGAGATTTGGACGTGAAAGGGTACCAGTCTTGTCGGGGATTGGGAACCCTTCGCGAGAATGTCCAATGTTTCAGCGGGATTTCCAAAATGTTGAAAGGAACTCGAAACATGTCAACCTTGGTTTTGAGAATCTCTCCCGGAGTTTGAGAGATTTGGACGTGAAAGGGTACCAGTCTTGTCGGGGATTGGGAACCCTTCGCGAGAATGTCCAAAGTTTCAGCGGGATTTCCAAAATGTTGAAAGGAACTCGAAACATGTCAACCTTGGTTTTGAGAATCTCTCCCGGAGTTTGAGAGATTTGGACGTGAAAGGGTACCAGTCTTGTCGGGGATTGGGAACCCTTCGCGAGAATGTCCAAAGTTTCAGCGGGATTTCCAAAATGTTGAAAGGAACTCGAAACATGTCAACCTTGGTTTTGAGAATCTCTCCCGGAGTTTGAGAGATTTGGACGTGAAAGGGTACCAGTCTTGTCGGGGATTGGGAACCCTTCGCGAGAATGTCCAAAGTTTCAGCGGGATTTCCAAAATGTTGAAAGGAACTCGAAACATGTCAACCTTGGTTTTGAGAATCTCTCCCGGAGTTTGAGAGATTTGGACGTGAAAGGGTACCAGTCTTGTCGGGGATTGGGAACCCTTCGCGAGAATGTCCAAAGTTTCAGCGGGATTTCCAAAATGTTGAAAGGAACTCGAAACATGTCAACCTTGGTTTTGAGAATCTCTCCCGGAGTTTGAGAGATATGGACGTGAAAGGGTACCAGTCTTGTCGGGGATTGGGAACCCTTCGCGAGAATGTCCAAAGTTTCAGCGGGATTTCCAAAATGTTGAAAGGAACTCGAAACATGTCAACCTTGGTTTTGAGAATCTCTCCCGGAGTTTGAGAGATTTGGACGTGAAAGGGTACCAGTCTTGTCGGGGATTGGGAACCCTTCGCGAGAATGTCCAAAGTTTCAGCGGGATTTCCAAAATGTTGAAAGGAACTCGAAACATGTCAACCTTGGTTTTGAGAATCTCTCCCGGAGTTTGAGAGATTTGGACGTGAAAGGGTACCAGTCTTGTCGGGGATTGGGAACCCTTCGCGAGAATGTCCAAAGTTTCAGCGGGATTTCCAAAATGTTGAAAGGAACTCGAAACATGTCAACCTTGGTTTTGAGAATCTCTCCCGGAGTTTGAGAGATTTGGACGTGAAAGGGTACCAGTCTTGTCGGGGATTGGGAACCCTTCGCGAGAATGTCCAAAGTTTCAGCGGGATTTCCAGAATGTTGAAAGGAACTCGAAACATGTCAACCTTGGTTTTGAGAATCTCTCCCAGAGTTTGAGAGATTTGGATGTGAAAGGGTACCAATCTTTTCGCGGATTGGGAACCCTTCGCGAGAATGTCCAAAGTTTCAGCGGGATTTCCAAAATGTTGAAAGGAACTCGAAACATGTCAACCTTGGTTTTGAGAATCTCTCCCGGAGTTTGAGAAATTTGGACGTGAAAGGGTACCAGTCTTGTCGGGGATTGGGAACCCTTCGCGAGAATGTCCAAAGTTTCAGCGGGATTTCCAAAATGTTGAAAGGAACTCGAAACATGTCAACCTTGGTTTTGAGAATCTCTCCCGGACTTTGAGAGATTTGGACGTGAAAGGGTACCAGTCTTGTCGGGGATTGGGAACCCTTCGCGAGAATGTCCAAAGTTTCAGCGGGATTTCCAAAATGTTGAAAGGAACTCGAAACATGTGAACCTTGGTTTTGAGAATCTCTCCCGGAGTTTGAGAGATTTGGATGTGAAAGGGTACCAATCTTTTCGCGGATTGGGAACCCTTCGCGAGAATGTCCAAAGTTTCAGCGGGATTTCCAAAATGTTGAAAGGAACTCGAAACATGTCAACCTTGGTTTTGAGAATCTCTCCCGGAGTTTGAGAGATTTGGACGTGAAAGGGTACCAGTCTTGTCGGGGATTGGGAACCCTTCGCGAGAATGTCCAAAGTTTCAGCGGGATTTCCAAAATGTTGAAAGGAACTCGAAACATGTCAACCTTAGTTTTGAGAATCTCTCCTGGAGTTTGAGAGATTTGGACGTGAAAGGGTACCAGTCTTGTCGGGGATTGGGAACCCTTCGCGAGAATGTTCAAATTTTCAGTGAGATTTCCAAAATGTTGAAAGGAACTCGAAACATGTCAACCTTGGTTTTGAGAATCTCTCCCGGACTTTGAGAGATTTGGACGTGAAAGGGTACCAATCTTATCGGGGATTGGGAACCCTTCGCGAGAATGTCCAAAGTTTCAGCGGGATTTCCAAAATGTTGAAAGGAACTCGAAACATGTCAACCTCGGTTTTGAGAATCTCTCCCGGAGTTTGAGAGATTTGGACGTGAAAGGGTACCAGTCTTGTCGGGGATTGAGAACCCTTCGCGAGAATGTCCAAAGTTTCAGCGGGATTTCCAAGATGTTGAAAGGAACTAGAAACATGTCAACCTTGGTTTTGAGAATCTCTCCCGGAGTTTGAGAGATTTGGACGTGAAAGGGTACCAGTCTTGTCGGGGATTGGGAACCCTTCGCGAGAATGTCCAAAGTTTCAGCGGGATTTCCAAAATGTTGAAAGGAACTCGAAACATGTCAACCTTGGTTTTGAGAATCTCTCCCGGAGTTTGAGAGATTTGGACGTGAAAGGGTACCAGTCTTGTCGGGGATTGGGAACCCTTCGCGAGAATGTCCAAAGTTTCAGCGGGATTTCCAAAATGTTGAAAGGAACTCGAAACATGTCAACCTTGGTTATGAGAATCTCTCCCGGAGTTTGAGAGATTTGGACGTGAAAGGGTACCAGTCTTGTCGGGGATTGGGAACCCTTCGCGAGAATGTCCAAAGTTTCAGCGGGATTTCCAAAATGTTGAAAGGAACTCGAAACATGTCAACCTTGGTTTTGAGAATCTCTCCCGGACTTTGAGAGATTTGAACATGACAGGGTACCAATCTTATCGGGGATTGGGAACCCTTCGCGAGAATGTCCAAAGTTTCAGCGGGATTTCCAAAATGTTGAAAGGAACTCGAAACATGTCAACCTTGGTTTTGAGAATCTCTCCCGGAGTCTGAGAGATTTGGACGTGAAAGGGTACCAGTCTTGTCGGGGATTGGGAACCCTTCGCGAGAATGTCCAAAGTTTCAGCGGGATTTCCAAAATGTTGAAAGGAACTCGAAACATGTCAACCTTGGTTTTGAGAATCTCTCCCGGAGTTTGAGAGATTTGGACGTGAAAGGGTACCAGTCTTGTCGGGGATTGGGAACCCTTCGCGAGAATGTCCAATGTTTCAGCGGGATTTCCAAAATGTTGAAAGGAACTCGAAACATGTCAACCTTGGTTTTGAGAATCTCTCCCGGAGTTTGAGAGATTTGGACGTGAAAGGGTACCAGTCTTGTCGGGGATTGGGAACCCTTCGCGAGAATGTCCAAAGTTTCAGCGGGATTTCCAAAATGTTGAAAGGAACTCGAAACATGTCAACCTTGGTTTTGAGAATCTCTCCCGGAGTTTGAGAGATTTGGACGTGAAAGGGTACCAGTCTTGTCGGGGATTGGGAACCCTTCGCGAGAATGTCCAAAGTTTCAGCGGGATTTCCAAAATGTTGAAAGGAACTCGAAACATGTCAACCTTGGTTTTGAGAATCTCTCCCGGAGTTTGAGAGATTTGGACGTGAAAGGGTACCAGTCTTGTCGGGGATTGGGAACCCTTCGCGAGAATGTCCAAAGTTTCAGCGGGATTTCCAGAATGTTGAAAGGAACTCGAAACATGTCAACCTTGGTTTTGAGAATCTCTCCCAGAGTTTGAGAGATTTGGACGTGAAAGGGTACCAGTCTTGTCGGGGATTGGGAACCCTTCGCGAGAATGTCCAAAGTTTCAGCGGGATTTCCAAAATGTTGAGAGGAACTCGAAACATGTCAACCTTGGTTTTGAGAATCTCTCCCGGAGTTTGAGAGATTTGGACGTGAAAGGGTACCAGTCTTGTCGGGGATTGGGAACCCTTCGCGAAAATGTCCAAAGTTTCAGTGGGATTTCCAAGATGTTGAAAGGAACTCGAAACATGTCAACCTTGGTTTTGAGAATCTCTCCCGGAGTTTGAGAGATTTGGACGTGAAAGGGTACCAGTCTTGTCGGGGATTGGGAACCCTTCGCGAGAATGTCCAAAGTTTCAGCGGGATTTCCAAAATGTTGAAAGGAACTCGAAACATGTCAACCTTGATTTTGAGAATCTCTCCCGGAGTTTGAGAGATTTGGACGTGAAAGGGTACCAGTCTTGTCGGGGATTGGGAACCCTTCGCGAGAATGTCCAAAGTTTCAGCGGGATTTCCAAAATGTTGAAAGGAACTCGAAACATGTCAACCTTGGTTTTGAGAATCTCTCCCGGAGTTTGAGAGATTTGGACGTGAAACGATACCAGTCTTGTCGGGGATTGGGAACCCTTCGCGAGAATGTCCAAAGTTTCAGCGGGAGTTCCAAAATGTTGAAAGGAACTCGAAACATGTCAACCTTGGTTTTGAGAATCTCTCCCGGAGTTTGAGAGATTTGGACGTGAAAGGGTACCAATCTTGTCGGCGATTGGGAACCCTTCGCGAGAATGTCCAAAGTTTCAGCGGGATTTCCAAAATGTTGAGAGGAACTCGAAACATGTCAACCTTGGTTTTGAGTATCTCTCCCGGAGTTTGAGAGATTTGGACGTGAAAGGGTACCAGTCTTGTCGGGGATTGGGAACCCTTCGCGAGAATGTCCAAAGTTTCAGCGGGATTTCCAAAATGTTGAGAGGAACTCGAAACATGTCAACCTTGGTTTTGAGAATCTCTCCCGGAGTTTGAGAGATTTGGACGTGAAAGGGTACCAGTCTTGTCGGGGATTGGGAACCCTTCGCCAGAATGTCCAAAGTTTCAGCGGGATTTCCAAAATGTTGAAAGGAACTCGAAACATGTGAACCTTGGTTTTGAGAATCTCTCCCGGAGTTTGAGAGATTTGGACGTGAAAGGGTACCAGTCTTGTCGGGGATTGGGAACCCTTCGCGAGAATGTCCAAAGTTTCAGCGGGATTTCCAAAATGTTGAAAGGAACTCGAAACATGTCAACCTTGGTTTTGAGAATCTCTCCCGGAGTTTGAGAGATTTGGACGTGAAAGGGTACCAGTCTTGTCGGGGATTGGGAACCCTTCGCAAGAATGTCCAAAGTTTCAGCGGGATTTCCAAGATGTTGAAAGGAACTCGAAACATGTCAACCTTGGTTTTGAGAATCTCTCCCGGACTTTGAGAGATTTGGACGTGAAAGGGTACCAGTCTTGTCGGGGATTGGGAACCCTTCGCCAGAATGTCCAAAGTTTCAGCGGGATTTCCAAAATGTTGAAAGGAACTCGAAACATGTCAACCTTGGTTTTGAGAATCTCTCCCGGAGTTTGAGAGATTTGGACGTGAAAGGGTACCAGTCTTGTCGGGGATCGGGAACCCTTCGCGAGAATGTCCAAAGTTTCAGCGGGATTTCCAAAATGTTGAAAGGAACTCGAAACATGTCAACCACGATTTGAGAATCTCTCCCGGAGTTTGAGAGATTTGGACGTGAAAGGGTAACAGTCTTGTCGGGGATTGGGAACCCTTCGCAAGAATGTCCAAAGTTTCAGCGGGATTTCCAGAATGTTGAAAGGAACTCGAAACATGTCAACCTTGGTTTTGAGAATCTCTCCCAGAGTTTGAGAGATTTGGATGTGAAAGTGTACCAATCTTTTCGCGGATTGGGAACCCTCCGCGAGAATGTCCAAAGTTTCAGCGGGATTTCCAAAATGTTGAAAGGAACTCGAAACATGTCAACCACGATTTGAGAATCTCTCCCGGAGTTTGAGAGATTTGGACGTGAAAGGGTACCAGTCTTGTCGGGGATTGGGAACCCTTCGCGAGAATGTCCAAAGTTTCAGCGGGATTTCTAAAATGTTGAAAGGAACTCGAAACATGTCAACCTTGGTTTTGAGAATCTCTCCCGGAGTTTGAGAGATTTGGACGTGAAAGGGTACCAGTCTTGTCGGGGATCGGGAACCCTTCGCGAGAATGTCCAAAGTTTCAGCGGGATTTCCAAAATGTTGAAAGGAACTCGAAACATGTCAACCTTGGTTTTGAGAATCTCTCCCGGAGTTTGAGATATTTGGACGTGAAAGGGTACCAATCTTGTCGGGGATTGGGAACCCTTCGCGAGAATGTCCAAACTTTCAGCGGGATTTCCAAAATGTTGAAAGGAACTCGAAACATGTCAACCTTGGTTTTGAGAATCTCTCCCGGAGTTTGAGAGATTTGGACGTGAAAGGGTACCAGTCTTGTCGGGGATTGGGAACCCTTCGCGAGAATGTCTAAAGTTTCAGCGGGATTTCCAAAATGTTGAAAGGAACTCGAAACATGTCAACCTTGGTTTTGAGAATCTCTCCCGGAGTTGGAGAGATTTGGACGTGAAAGGGTACCAGTCTTGTCGGCGATCGGGAACCCTTCGCGAGAATGTCCAAAGTTTCAGCGGGATTTCCAAAATGTTGAAAGGAACTCGAAACATGTCAACCTTGGTTTTGAGAATCTCTCCCGGAGTTTGAGAGATTTGGACGTGAAAGGGTACCAGTCTTGTCGGGGATTGGGAACCCTTCGCAAGAATGTCCAAAGTTTCAGCGGGATTTCCAGAATGTTGAAAGGAACTCGAAACATGTCAACCTTGGTTTTGAGAATCTCTCCCAGAGTTTGAGAGGTTTGGATGTGAAAGGGTACCAATCTATTCGCGGATTGGGAACCCTCCGCGAGAATGTCCAAAGTTTCAGCGGGATTTCCAAAATGTTGAAAGGAACTCGAAACATGTCAACCACGGTTTTGAGAATCTCTCCCGGAGTTTGAGAGATTTGGACGTGAAAGGGTACCAGTCTTGTCGGGGATTGGGAACCCTTCGCGAGAATGTCCAAAGTTTCAGCGGGATTTCCAAAATGTTGAAAGGAACTCGAAACATGTCAACCTTGGTTTTGAGAATCTCTCCCGGAGTTTGAGAGATTTGGACGTGAAAGGGTACCAGTCTTGTCGGGGATCGGGAACCCTTCGCGAGAATGTCCAAAGTTTCAGCGGGATTTCCAAAATGTTGAAAGGAACTCGAAACATGTCAACCTTGGTTTTGAGAATCTCTCCCGGAGTTTGAGAGATTTGGACCTGAAAGGGTACCAATCTTGTCGGGGATTGGGAACCCTTCGCGAGAATGTCCAAACTTTCAGCGGGATTTCCAAAATGTTGAAAGGAACTCGAAACATGTCAACCTTGGTTTTGAGAATCTCTCCCGGAGTTTGAGAGATTTGGACGTGAAAGGGTACCAATCTTGTCGGGGATTGGGAACCCTTCGCGAGAATGTTCCAAGTTTCAGTGATATTTCCAAAATGTTGAAAGGAACTCGAAACATGTCAACCTTGGTTTTGAGAATCTCTCCCGGAGTTTGAGAGATTTGGACGTGAAAGGGTACCAGTCTTGTCGGGGATTGGGAACCCTTCGCGACAATGTCTAAAGTTTCAGCGGGATTTCCAAAATGTTGGGAGAAACTCGAAACATGTCAACCTTGGTTTTGAGAATCTCTCCCGGAGTTTGAGAGATTTGGACGTGAAAGGGTACCAGTCTTGTCGGGGATTGGGAACCCTTCGCGAGAATGTCCAAAGTTTCAGCGGGATTTCCAAAATGTTGAAAGGAACTCGAAACATGTCAACCTTGGTTTTGAGAATCTCTCCCAGAGTTTGAGAGATTTGGACGTGAAAGGGTACCAGTCTTGTCGGGGATTGGGAACCCTTCGCGAGAATGTCTAAAGTTTCAGCGGGATTTCCAAGATGTTGAACGGAACTCGAAACATGTCAACCTTAGTTTTGAGAATCTCTCCCGGAGTTTGAGAGATTTGGACATGAAAGGGTACCAATCTTGTCGGGGATTGGGAACCCTTCGCGAGAATGTCCAAAGTTTCAGCGGGATTTCCAAAATGTTGAAAGGAACTCGAAACATGTCAACCTTGGTTTTGAGAATCTCTCCCGGAGTTTGAGAGATTTGGACGTGAAAGGGTACCAGTCTTGTCGGGGATTGGGAACCCTTCGCGAGAATGTCCAAAGTTTCAGCGGGATTTCCAAAATGTTGAAAGGAACTCGAAACATGTCAACCTTGGTTTTGAGAATCTCTCCTGGAGTTTGAGAGATTTGGACGTGAAAGGGTACCAGTCTTGTCGGGGATTGGGAACCCTTCGCGAGAATGTCCAAAGTTTCAGCGGGATTTCCAGAATGTTGAAAGGAACTCGAAACATGTCAACCTTGGTTTTGAGAATCTCTCCCAGAGTTTGAGAGATTTGGATGTGAAAGGGTACCAATCTTTTCGCGGATTGGGAACCCTCCGCGAGAATGTCCAAAGTTTCAGCGGGATTTCCAAAATGTTGAAAGGAACTCGAAACATGTCAACCTTGGTTTTGAGAATCTCTCCCGGAGTTTGAGAGATTTGGACGTGAAAGGGTACCAATCTTGTCGGGGATTGGGAACCCTTCGCCAGAATGTCCAAAGTTTCAGCGGGATTTCCAAAATGTTGAAAGGAACTCGAAACATGTCAACCTCGGTTTTGAGAATCTCTCCCGGAGTTTGACAGATCTGGACGTGAAAGGGTACCAGTCTTGTCAGGGATTGGGAACCCTTCACGAGAATGTCGAAAGTTTCAGGGGGATTTCCAAAATGTTGAAAGGAACTCGAAACATGTCAACCTTGGTTTTGAGAATCTCTCCCGGAGTTTGAGAGATTTGGACGTGAAAGGGTACCAGTCTTGTCGGGGATTGGGAACCCTTCGCGAGAATGTCCAAAGTTTCAGCGGGATTTCCAAAATGTTGAAAGGAACTCGAAACATGTCAACCTTGGTTTTGAGAATCTCTCCCGGAGTTTGAGAGATTTGGACGTGAAAGGGTACCAGTCTTGTCGGGGATTGGGAACCCTTCGCGAGAATGTTCAAATTTTCAGTGAGATTTCCAAAATGTTGAAAGGAACTCGAAACATGTCAACCTTGGTTTTGAGAATCTCTCCCGGACTTTGAGAGATTTGGACGTGAAAGGGTACCAATCTTGTCGGGGATTGGGAACCCTTCGCGAGAATGTCCAAAGTTTCAGCGGGATTTCCAAAATGTTGAAAGGAACTCGAAACATGTCAACCTCGGTTTTGAGAATCTCTCCCGGAGTTTGAGAGATTTGGACGTGAAAGGGTACCAGTCTTGTCGGGGATTGAGAACCCTTCGCGAGAATGTCCAAAGTTTCAGCGGGATTTCCAAGATGTTGAAAGGAACTCGAAACATGTCAACCTTGGTTTTGAGAATCTCTCCCGGAGTTTGAGAGATTTGGACGTGAAAGGGTACCAGTCTTGTCGGGGATTGGGAACCCTTCGCGAGAATGTCCAAAGTTTCAGCGGGATTTCCAAAATGTTGAAAGGAACTCGAAACATGTGAACCTTGGTTTTGAGAATCTCTCCCGGAGTTTGAGAGATTTGGATGTGAAAGGGTACCAATCTTTTCGCGGATTGGGAAGCCTTCGCGAGAATGTCCAAAGTTTCAGCGGGATTTCCAAAATGTTGAAAGGAACTCGAAACATGTCAACCTTGGTTTTGAGAATCTCTCCCGGAGTTTGAGAGATTTGGACGTGAAAGGGTACCAGTCTTGTCGGGGATTGGGAACCCTTCGCGAGAATGTCCAAAGTTTCAGCAGGATTTCCAAAATGTTGAAAGGAACTCGAAACATGTCAACCTTAGTTTTGAGAATCTCTCCCGGAGTTTGAGAGATTTGGACGTGAAAGGGTACCAGTCTTGTCGGAGATTGGGAACCCTTCGCGAGAATGTTCAAATTTTCAGTGAGATTTCCAAAATGTTGAAAGGAACTCGAAACATGTCAACCTTGGTTTTGAGAATCTCTCCCGGACTTTGAGAGATTTGGACGTGAAAGGGTACCAATCTTATCGGGGATTGGGAACCCTTCGCGAGAATGTCCAAAGTTTCAGCGGGATTTCCAAAATGTTGAAAGGAACTCGAAACATGTCAACCTTGGTTTTGAGAATCTCTCCCGGAGTTTGAGAGATTTGGACGTGAAAGGGTACCAGTCTTGTCGGGGATTGGGAACCCTTCGCGAGAATGTCCAAAGTTTCAGCGGGATTTCCAAAATGTTGAAAGGAACTCGAAACTTGTCAACCTTGGTTTTGAGAATCTCTCCCGGAGTTTGAGAGATTTGGACGTGAAAGGGTACCAGTCTTGTCGGGGATTGGGAACCCTTCGCGAGAATGTCCAAAGTTTCAGCGGGATTTCCAAAATGTTGAAAGGAACTCGAAACATGTCAACCTTGGTTTTGAGAATCTCTCCCGGAGTTTGAGAGATTTGAACGTGACAGGGTACCAATCTTATCGGGGATTGGGAACCCTTCGCGAGAATGTCCAAAGTTTCAGCGGGATTTCCAAAATGTTGAAAGGAACTCGAAACATGTCAACCTTGGTTTTGAGAATCTCTCCCGGAGTCTGAGAGATTTGGACGTGAAAGGGTACCAGTCTTGTCGGGGATTGGGAACCCTTCGCGAGAATGTCCAAAGTTTCAGCGGGATTTCCAAAATGTTGAAAGGAACTCGAAACATGTCAACCTTGGTTTTGAGAATCTCTCCCGGAGTTTGAGAGATTTGGACGTGAAAGGGTACCAGTCTTGTCGGGGATTGGGAACCCTTCGCGAGAATGTCCAAAGTTTCAGCGGGATTTCCAAAATGTTGAAAGGAACTCGAAACATGTCAACCTTGGTTTTGAGAATCTCTCCCGGAGTTTGAG
Source organism: Streptopelia decaocto (assembly GCF_964273445.1). Taxonomy (NCBI): domain Eukaryota; kingdom Metazoa; phylum Chordata; class Aves; order Columbiformes; family Columbidae; genus Streptopelia; species Streptopelia decaocto. Next base: position 381,838 of record NW_028116315.1, read on the forward strand.
AGATTTGGACGTGAAAGGGTACCAGTCTTGTCGGGGATTGGGAACCCTTCGCGAGAATGTCCAAAGTTTCAGCGGGATTTCCAAAATGTTGAAAGGAACTCGAAACATGTCAACCTTGGTTTTGAGAATCTCTCCCGGAGTTTGAGAGATTTGGACGTGAAAGGGTACCAGTCTTGTCGGGGATTGGGAACCCTTCGCGAGAATGTCCAAAGTTTCAGCGGGATTTCCAAAATGTTGAAAGGAACTCGAAACATGTCAACCTTGGTTTTGAGAATCTCTCCCGGAGTTTGAGAGATTTGGACGTGAAAGGGTACCAATCTTATCGGGGATTGGGAACCCTTCGCGAGAATGTCCAAAGTTTCAGCGGGATTTCCAAAATGTTGAAAGGAACTCGAAACATGTCAACCTTGGTTTTGAGAATCTCTCCCGGAGTTTGAGAGATTTGGACGTGAAAGGGTACCAGTCTTGTCGGGGATTGGGAACCCTTCGCGAGAATGTCCAAAGTTTCAGCGGGATTTCCAAGATGTTGAAAGGAACTCGAAACATGTCAACCTTGGTTTTGAGAATCTCTCCCGGAGTTTGAGAGTTTTGGACGTGAAAGGGTACCAGTCTTGTCGGGGATTGGGAACCCTTCGCGAGAATGTCCAAAGTTTCAGCGGGATTTCCAAAATGTTGAAAGGAACTCGAAACATGTCAACCTTGGTTTTGAGAATCTCTCCCGGAGTTTGAGAGATTTGGACGTGAAAGGGTACCAGTCTTGTCGGGGATCGGGAACCCTTCGCGAGAATGTCCAAAGTTTCAGCGGGATTTCCAAAATGTTGAAAGGAACTCGAAACATGTCAACCTTGGTTTTGAGAATCTCTCCCGGAGTTTGAGAGATTTGGACGTGAAAGGGTACCAGTCTTGTCGGGGATTGGGAACCCTTCGCAAGAATGTCCAAAGTTTCAGCGGGATTTCCAGAATGTTGAAAGGAACTCGAAACATGTCAACCTTGGTTTTGAGAATCTCTCCCAGAGTTTGAGAGGTTTGGATGTGAAAGGGTACCAATCTATTCGCGGATTGGGAACCCTCCGCGAGAATGTCCAAAGTTTCAGCGGGATTTCCAAAATGTTGAAAGGAACTCGAAACATGTCAACCACGGTTTTGAGAATCTCTCCCGGAGTTTGAGAGATTTGGACGTGAAAGGGTACCAGTCTTGTCGGGGATTGGGAACCCTTCGCGAGAATGTCCAAAGTTTCAGCGGGATTTCCAAAATGTTGAAAGGAACTCGAAACATGTCAACCTTGGTTTTGAGAATCTCTCCCGGAGTTTGAGAGATTTGGACGTGAAAGGGTACCAGTCTTGTCGGGGATTGGGAACCCTTCGCGAGAATGTCCAAAGTTTCAGCGGGATTTCCAAAATGTTGAAAGGAACTCGAAACATGTGAACCTTGGTTTTGAGAATCTCTCCCGGAGTTTGAGAGATTTGGATGTGAAAGGGTACCAATCTTTTCGCGGATTGGGAACCCTTCGCGAGAATGTCCAAAGTTTCAGCGGGATTTCCAAAATGTTGAAAGGAACTCGAAACATGTCAACCTTGGTTTTGAGAATCTCTCCCGGAGTTTGAGAGATTTGGACGTGAAAGGGTACCAGTCTTGTCGGGGATTGGGAACCCTTCGCGAGAATGTCCAAAGTTTCAGCGGGATTTCCAAAATGTTGAAAGGAACTCGAAACATGTCAACCTTAGTTTTGAGAATCTCTCCCGGAGTTTGAGAGATTTGGACGTGAAAGGGTACCAGTCTTGTCGGGGATTGGGAACCCTTCGCGAGAATGTTCAAATTTTCAGTGAGATTTCCAAAATGTTGAAATGAACTCGAAACATGTCAACCTTGGTTTTGAGAATCTCTCCCGGACTTTGAGAGATTTGGACGTGAAAGGGTACCAATCTTATCGGGGATTGGGAACCCTTCGCAAGAATGTCCAAAGTTTCAGCGGGATTTCCAAAATGTTGAAAGGAACTCGAAACATGTCAACCTTGGTTTTGAGAATCTCTCCCGGAGTTTGAGAGATTTGGACGTGAAAGGGTACCAGTCTTGTCGGGGATTGGGAACCCTTCGCGAGAATGTCCAAAGTTTCAGCGGGATTTCCAAAATGTTGAAAGGAACTCGAAACATGTCAACCTTGGTTTTGAGAATCTCTCCCGGAGTTTGAGAGATTTGGACGTGAAAGGGTACCAGTCTTGTCGGGGATTGGGAACCCTTCGCGAGAATGTCCAAAGTTTCAGCGGGATTTCCAAAATGTTGAAAGGAACTCGAAACATGTCAACCTTGGTTTTGAGAATCTCTCCCGGACTTTGAGAGATTTGAACGTGACAGGGTACCAATCTTATCGGGGATTGGGAACCCTTCGCGAGAATGTCCAAAGTTTCAGCGGGATTTCCAAAATGTTGAAAGGAACTCGAAACATGTCAACCTTGGTTTTGAGAATCTCTCCCGGAGTCTGAGAGATTTGGACGTGAAAGGGTACCAGTCTTGTCGGGGATTGGGAACCCTTCGCGAGAATGTCCAAAGTTTCAGCGGGATTTCCAAAATGTTGAAAGGAACTCGAAACATGTCAACCTTGGTTTTGAGAATCTCTCCCGGAGTTTGAGAGATTTGGACGTGAAAGGGTACCAGTCTTGTCGGGGATTGGGAACCCTTCGCCAGAATGTCCAAAGTTTCAGCGGGATTTCCAAAATGTTGAAAGGAACTCGAAACATGTCAACCTTGGTTTTGAGAATCTCTCCCGGAGTTTGAGAGATTTGGACGTGAAAGGGTACCAGTCTTGTCGGGGATTGGGAACCCTTCGCGAGAATGTCCAAAGTTTCAGCGGGATTTCCAAAATGTTGAAAGGAACTCGAAACATGTCAACCTTGGTTTTGAGAATCTCTCCCGGAGTCTGAGAGATTTGGACGTGAAAGGGTACCAGTCTTGTCGGGGATTGGGAACCCTTCGCGAGAATGTCCAAAGTTTCAGCGGGATTTCCAAAATGTTGAAAGGAACTCGAAACATGTCAACCTTGGTTTTGAGAATCTCTCCCGGAGTTTGAGAGATTTGGACGTGAAAGGGTACCAATCTTATCGGGGATTGGGAACCCTTCGCGAGAATGTCCAAAGTTTCAGCGGGATTTCCAAAATGTTGAAAGGAACTCGAAACATGTCAACCTTGGTTTTGAGAATCTCTCCCGGAGTTTGAGAGATTTGGACGTGAAAGGGTACCAGTCTTGTCGGGGATTGGGAACCCTTCGCGAGAATGTCCAAAGTTTCAGCGGGATTTCCAAGATGTTGAAAGGAACTCGAAACATGTCAACCTTGGTTTTGAGAATCTCTCCCGGAGTTTGAGAGATTTGGACGTGAAAGGGTACCAGTCTTGTCGGGGATTGGGAACCCTTCGCGAGAATGTCCAAAGTTTCAGCGGGATTTCCAAAATGTTGAAAGGAACTCGAAACATGTCAACCTTGGTTTTGAGAATCTCTCCCGGAGTTTGAGAGATTTGGACGTGAAAGGGTACCAGTCTTGTCGGGGATCGGGAACCCTTCGCGAGAATGTCCAAAGTTTCAGCGGGATTTCCAAAATGTTGAAAGGAACTCGAAACATGTCAACCTTGGTTTTGAGAATCTCTCCCGGAGTTTGAGAGATTTGGACGTGAAAGGGTACCAGTCTTGTCGGGGATTGGGAACCCTTCGCAAGAATGTCCAAAGTTTCAGCGGGATTTCCAGAATGTTGAAAGGAACTCGAAACATGTCAACCTTGGTTTTGAGAATCTCTCCCAGAGTTTGAGAGGTTTGGATGTGAAAGGGTACCAATCTATTCGCGGATTGGGAACCCTCCGCGAGAATGTCCAAAGTTTCAGCGGGATTTCCAAAATGTTGAAAGGAACTCGAAACATGTCAACCACGGTTTTGAGAATCTCTCCCGGAGTTTGAGAGATTTGGACGTGAAAGGGTACCAGTCTTGTCGGGGATTGGGAACCCTTCGCGAGAATGTCCAAAGTTTCAGCGGGATTTCCAAAATGTTGAAAGGAACTCGAAACATGTCAACCTTGGTTTTGAGAATCTCTCCCGGAGTTTGAGAGATTTGGACGTGAAAGGGTACCAGTCTTGTCGGGGATCGGGAACCCTTCGCGAGAATGTCCAAAGTTTCAGCGGGATTTCCAAAATGTTGAAAGGAACTCGAAACATGTCAACCTTGGTTTTGAGAATCTCTCCCGGAGTTTGAGAGATTTGGACCTGAAAGGGTACCAATCTTGTCGGGGATTGGGAACCCTTCGCGAGAATGTCCAAACTTTCAGCGGGATTTCCAAAATGTTGAAAGGAACTCGAAACATGTCAACCTTGGTTTTGAGAATCTCTCCCGGAGTTTGAGAGATTTGGACGTGAAAGGGTACCAATCTTGTCGGGGATTGGGAACCCTTCGCGAGAATGTTCCAAGTTTCAGTGATATTTCCAAAATGTTGAAAGGAACTCGAAACATGTCAACCTTGGTTTTGAGAATCTCTCCCGGAGTTTGAGAGATTTGGACGTGAAAGGGTACCAGTCTTGTTGGGGATTGGGAACCCTTCGCGACAATGTCTAAAGTTTCAGCGGGATTTCCAAAATGTTGAGAGAAACTCGAAACATGTCAACATTGGTTTTGAGAATCTCTCCCGGAGTTTGAGAGATTTGGACGTGAAAGGGTACCAGTCTTGTCGGGGATTGGGAACCCTTCGCGAGAATGTCCAAAGTTTCAGCGGGATTTCCAAAATGTTGAAAGGAACTCGAAACATGTCAACCTTGGTTTTGAGAATCTCTCCCAGAGTTTGAGAGATTTGGACGTGAAAGGGTACCAGTCTTGTCGGGGATTGGGAACCCTTCGCGAGAATGTCTAAAGTTTCAGCGGGATTTCCAAGATGTTGAACGGAACTCGAAACATGTCAACCTTAGTTTTGAGAATCTCTCCCGGAGTTTGAGAGATTTGGACATGAAAGGGTACCAATCTTGTCGGGGATTGGGAACCCTTCGCGAGAATGTCCAAAGTTTCAGCGGGATTTCCAAAATGTTGAAAGGAACTCGAAACATGTCAACCTTGGTTTTGAGAATCTCTCCCGGAGTTTGAGAGATTTGGACGTGAAAGGGTACCAGTCTTGTCGGGGATTGGGAACCCTTCGCGAGAATGTCCAAAGTTTCAGCGGGATTTCCAAAATGTTGAAAGGAACTCGAAACATGTCAACCTTGGTTTTGAGAATCTCTCCCGGAGTTTGAGAGATTTGGACGTGAAAGGGTACCAGTCTTGTCGGGGATTGGGAACCCTTCGCGAGAATGTCCAAAGTTTCAGCGGGATTTCCAGAATGTTGAAAGGAACTCGAAACATGTCAACCTTGGTTTTGAGAATCTCTCCCAGAGTTTGAGAGATTTGGATGTGAAAGGGTACCAATCTTTTCGCGGATTGGGAACCCTCCGCGAGAATGTCCAAAGTTTCAGCGGGATTTCCAAAATGTTGAAAGGAACTCGAAACATGTCAACCTTGGTTTTGAGAATCTCTCCCGGAGTTTGAGAGATTTGGACGTGAAAGGGTACCAATCTTGTCGGGGATTGGGAACCCTTCGCCAGAATGTCCAAAGTTTCAGCGGGATTTCCAAAATGTTGAAAGGAACTCGAAACATGTCAACCTCGGTTTTGAGAATCTCTCCCGGAGTTTGACAGATCTGGACGTGAAAGGGTACCAGTCTTGTCAGGGATTGGGAACCCTTCACGAGAATGTCGAAAGTTTCAGGGGGATTTCCAAAATGTTGAAAGGAACTCGAAACATGTCAACCTTGGTTTTGAGAATCTCTCCCGGAGTTTGAGAGATTTGGACGTGAAAGGGTACCAGTCTTGTCGGGGATTGGGAACCCTTCGCGAGAATGTCCAAAGTTTCAGCGGGATTTCCAAAATGTTGAAAGGAACTCGAAACATGTCAACCTTGGTTTTGAGAATCTCTCCCGGAGTTTGAGAGATTTGGACGTGAAAGGGTACCAGTCTTGTCGGGGATTGGGAACCCTTCGCGAGAATGTTCAAATTTTCAGTGAGATTTCCAAAATGTTGAAAGGAACTCGAAACATGTCAACCTTGGTTTTGAGAATCTCTCCCGGACTTTGAGAGATTTGGACGTGAAAGGGTACCAATCTTGTCGGGGATTGGGAACCCTTCGCGAGAATGTCCAAAGTTTCAGCGGGATTTCCAAAATGTTGAAAGGAACTCGAAACATGTCAACCTCGGTTTTGAGAATCTCTCCCGGAGTTTGAGAGATTTGGACGTGAAAGGGTACCAGTCTTGTCGGGGATTGAGAACCCTTCGCGAGAATGTCCAAAGTTTCAGCGGGATTTCCAAGATGTTGAAAGGAAGTCGAAACATGTCAACCTTGGTTTTGAGAATCTCTCCCGGAGTTTGAGAGATTTGGACGTGAAAGGGTACCAGTCTTGTCGGGGATTGGGAACCCTTCGCGAGAATGTCCAAAGTTTCAGCGGGATTTCCAAAATGTTGAAAGGAACTCGAAACATGTGAACCTTGGTTTTGAGAATCTCTCCCGGAGTTTGAGAGATTTGGATGTGAAAGGGTACCAATCTTTTCGCGGATTGGGAACCCTTCGCGAGAATGTCCAAAGTTTCAGCGGGATTTCCAAAATGTTGAAAGGAACTCGAAACATGTCAACCTTGGTTTTGAGAATCTCTCCCGGAGTTTGAGAGATTTGGACGTGAAAGGGTACCAGTCTTGTCGGGGATTGGGAACCCTTCGCGAGAATGTCCAAAGTTTCAGCGGGATTTCCAAAATGTTGAAAGGAACTCGAAACATGTCAACCTTAGTTTTGAGAATCTCTCCCGGAGTTTGAGAGATTTGGACGTGAAAGGGTACCAGTCTTGTCGGGGATTGGGAACCCTTCGCGAGAATGTTCAAATTTTCAGTGAGATTTCCAAAATGTTGAAAGGAACTCGAAACATGTCAACCTTGGTTTTGAGAATCTCTCCCGGACTTTGAGAGATTTGGACGTGAAAGGGTACCAATCTTATCGGGGATTGGGAACCCTTCGCGAGAATGTCCAAAGTTTCAGCGGGATTTCCAAAATGTTGAAAGGAACTCGAAACATGTCAACCTTGGTTTTGAGAATCTCTCCCGGAGTTTGAGAGATTTGGACGTGAAAGGGTACCAGTCTTGTCGGGGATTGGGAACCCTTCGCGAGAATGTCCAAAGTTTCAGCGGGATTTCCAAAATGTTGAAAGGAACTCGAAACATGTCAACCTTGGTTTTGAGAATCTCTCCCGGAGTTTGAGAGATTTGGACGTGAAAGGGTACCAGTCTTGTCGGGGATTGGGAACCCTTCGCGAGAATGTCCAAAGTTTCAGCGGGATTTCCAAAATGTTGAAAGGAACTCGAAACATGTCAACCTTGGTTTTGAGAATCTCTCCCGGACTTTGAGAGATTTGAACGTGACAGGGTACCAATCTTATCGGGGATTGGGAACCCTTCGCGAGAATGTCCAAAGTTTCAGCGGGATTTCCAAAATGTTGAAAGGAACTCGAAACATGTCAACCTTGGTTTTGAGAATCTCTCCCGGAGTCTGAGAGATTTGGACGTGAAAGGGTACCAGTCTTGTCGGGGATTGGGAACCCTTCGCGAGAATGTCCAAAGTTTCAGCGGGATTTCCAAAATGTTGAAAGGAACTCGAAACATGTCAACCTTGGTTTTGAGAATCTCTCCCGGAGTTTGAGAGATTTGGACGTGAAAGGGTACCAGTCTTGTCGGGGATTGGGAACCCTTCGCGAGAATGTCCAAAGTTTCAGCGGGATTTCCAAAATGTTGAAAGGAACTCGAAACATGTCAACCTTGGTTTTGAGAATCTCTCCCGGAGTTTGAGAGATTTGGACGTGAAAGGGTACCAGTCTTGTCGGGGATTGGGAACCCTTCGCGAGAATGTCCAAAGTTTCAGCGGGATTTCCAAAATGTTGAAAGGAACTCGAAACATGTCAACCTTGGTTTTGAGAATCTCTCCCGGAGTTTGAGAGATTTGGACGTGAAAGGGTACCAGTCTTGTCGGGGATTGGGAACCCTTCGCGAGAATGTCCAAAGTTTCAGCGGGATTTCCAAAATGTTGAAAGGAACTCGAAACATGTCAACCTTGGTTTTGAGAATCTCTCCCGGAGTTTGAGAGATTTGGACGTGAAAGGGTACCAATCTTATCGGGGATTGGGAACCCTTCGCGAGAATGTCCAAAGTTTCAGCGGGATTTCCAAAATGTTGAAAGGAACTCGAAACATGTCAACCTTGGTTTTGAGAATCTCTCCCGGAGTTTGAGAGATTTGGACGTGAAAGGGTACCAGTCTTGTCGGGGATTGGGAACCCTTCGCGAGAATGTCCAAAGTTTCAGCGGGATTTCCAAGATGTTGAAAGGAACTCGAAACATGTCAACCTTGGTTTTGAGAATCTCTCACGGAGTTTGAGAGATTTGGACGTGAAAGGGTACCAGTCTTGTCGGGGATTGGGAACCCTTCGCGAGAATGTCCAAAGTTTCAGCGGGATTTCCAAAATGTTGAAAGGAACTCGAAACATGTCAACCTTGGTTTTGAGAATCTCTCCCGGAGTTTGAGAGATTTGGACGTGAAAGGGTACCAGTCTTGTCGGGGATTGGGAACCCTTCGAGAATGTCCAAAGTTTCAGCGGGATTTCCAAAATGTTGAAAGGAACTCGAAACATGTCAACCTTGGTTTTGAGAATCTCTCCCGGAGTTTGAGAGATTTGGACGTGAAAGGGTACCAGTCTTGTCGGGGATTGGGAACCCTTCGCGAGAATGTCCAAAGTTTCAGCGGGATTTCCAGAATGTTGAAAGGAACTCGAAACATGTCAACCTTGGTTTTGAGAATCTCTCCCAGAGTTTGAGAGATTTGGATGTGAAAGGGTACCAATCTTTTCGCGGATTGGGAACCCTTCGCGAGAATGTCCAAAGTTTCAGCGGGATTTCCAAAATGTTGAAAGGAACTCGAAACATGTCAACCTTGGTTTTGAGAATCTCTCCCGGAGTTTGAGAGATTTGGACGTGAAAGGGTACCAATCTTGTCGGGGATTGGGAACCCTTCGCGAGAATGTCCAAAGTTTCAGCGGGATTTCCAAAATGTTGAGAGGAACTCGAAACATGTCAACCTTGGTTTTGAGAATCTCTCCCGGAGTTTGAGAGATTTGGACGTGAAAGGGTACCAGTCTTGTCGGGGATTGGGAACCCTTCGCGAGAATGTCCAAAGTTTCAGCGGGATTTCCAAAATGTTGAGAGGAACTCGAAACATGTCAACCTTGGTTTTGAGAATCTCTCCCGGAGTTTGAGAGATTTGGACGTGAAAGGGTACCAGTCTTGTCGGGGATTGGGAACCCTTCGCGAGAATGTCCAAAGTTTCAGCGGGATTTCCAAAATGTTGAAAGGAACTCGAAACATGTCAACCTTGGTTTTGAGAATCTCTCCCGGAGTTTGAGAGATTTGGACGTGAAAGGGTACCAGTCTTGTCGGGGATTGGGAACCCTTCACGAGAATGTCCAAAGTTTCAGCGGGATTTCCAAAATGTTGAAAGGAACTCGAAACATGTCAACCTTGGTTTTGAGAATCTCTCCCGGAGTTTGAGAGATTTGGACGTGAAAGGGTACCAGTCTTGTCGGGGATTGGGAACCCTTCGCGAGAATGTCCAAAGTTTCAGCGGGATTTCCAAAATGTTGAAAGGAACTCGAAACATGTCAACCTTGGTTTTGAGAATCTCTCCCGGAGTTTGAGAGATATGGACGTGAAAGGGTACCAGTCTTGTCGGGGATTGGGAACCCTTCGCGAGAATGTCCAAAGTTTCAGCGGGATTTCCAAAATGTTGAAAGGAACTCGAAACATGTCAACCTTGGTTTTGAGAATCTCTCCCGGAGTTTGAGAGATTTGGACGTGAAAGGGTACCAGTCTTGTCGGGGATTGGGAACCCTTCGAGAGAATGTCCAAAGTTTCAGCGGGATTTCCAAAATGTTGAAAGGAACTCGAAACATGTCAACCTTGGTTTTGAGAATCTCTCCCGGAGTTTGAGAGATTTGGACGTGAAAGGGTACCAGTCTTGTCGGGGATTGGGAACCCTTCGCGAGAATGTCCAAAGTTTCAGCGGGATTTCCAAAATGTTGAAAGGAACTCGAAACATGTCAACCTTGGTTTTGAGAATCTCTCCCGGAGTTTGAGAGATTTGGACGTGAAAGGGTACCAGTCTTGTCGGGGATTGGGAACCCTTCGCGAGAATGTCCAAAGTTTCAGCGGGATTTCCAGAATGTTGAAAGGAACTCGAAACATGTCAACCTTGGTTTTGAGAATCTCTCCCGGAGTTTGAGAGATTTGGATGTGAAAGGGTACCAGTCTTGTCGGGGATTGGGAACCCTTCGCCAGAATGTCCAAAGTTTCAGCGGGATTTCCAAAATGTTGAAAGGAACTCGAAACATGTCAACCTTGGTTTTGAGAATCTCTCCCGGAGTTTGAGAGATTTGGACGTGAAAGGGTACCAATCTTGTCGGGGATTGGGAACCCTTCACGAGAATGTCCAAAGTTTCAGCGGGATTTCCAAAATGTTGAGAGGAACTCGAAACATGTCAACCTTGGTTTTGAGAATCTCTCCCGGAGTTTGAGAGATTTGGACGTGAAAGGGTACCAATCTTGTCGGGGATTGGGAACCCTTCGCGAGAATGTCCAAAGTTTCAGCGGGATTTCCAAAATGTTGAAAGGAACTCGAAACATGTCAACCTTGGTTTTGAGAATCTCTCCCGGAGTTTGAGAGATTTGGATGTGAAAGGGTACCAGTCTTGTCGGGGATTGGGAACCCTTCGCCAGAATGTCCAAAGTTTCAGCGGGATTTCCAAAATGTTGAAAGGAACTCGAAACATGTCAACCTTGGTTTTGAGAATCTCTCCCGGAGTTTGAGAGATTTGGACGTGAAAGGGTACCAATCTTGTCGGGGATTGGGAACCCTTCACGAGAATGTCCAAAGTTTCAGCGGGATTTCCAAAATGTTGAGAGGAACTCGAAACATGTCAACCTTGGTTTTGAGAATCTCTCCCGGAGTTTGAGAGATTTGGACGTGAAAGGGTACCAGTCTTGTCGGGGATTGGGAACCCTTCGCGAGAATGTCCAAAGTTTCAGCGGGATTTCCAAAATGTTGAAAGGAACTCGAAACATGTCAACCTTGGTTTTGAGAATCTCTCCCGGAGTTTGAGAGATTTGGACGTGAAAGGGTACCAGTCTTGTCGGGGATTGGGAACCCTTCGCGAGAATATCCAAAGTTTCAGCGGGATTTCCAAAATGTTGAAAGGAACTCGAAACATGTCAACCTTGGTTTTGAGAATCTCTCCCGGACTTTGAGAGATTTGGATGTGAAAGGGTACCAGTCTTGTCGGGGATTGGGAACCCTTCGCGAGAATGTCCAAAGTTTCAGCGGGATTTCCAAAATGTTGAAAGGAACTCGAAACATGTCAACCTTGGTTTTGAGAATCTCTCCCGGAGTTTGAGAGATTTGGACGTGAAACGATACCAGTCTTGTCGGGGATCGGGAACCCTTCGCGAGAATGTCCAAAGTTTCAGCGGGATTTCCAAAATGTTGAAAGGAACTCGAAACATGTCAACCTTGGTTTTGAGAATCTCTCCCGGAGTTTGAGAGATTTGGACGTGAAAGGGTACCAATCTTGTCGGGGATTGGGAACCCTTCACGAGAATGTCCAAAGTTTCAGCGGGATTTCCAAAATGTTGAAAGGAACTCGAAACATGTCAACCTTGGTTTTGAGAATCTCTCCCGGAGTTTGAGAGATTTGGACGTGAAAGGGTACCAGTCTTGTCGGGGATCGGGAACCCTTCGCGAGAATGTCCAAAGTTTCAGCGGGATTTCCAAAATGTTGAAAGGAACTCGAAACCTGTCAACCTTGGTTTTGAGAATCTCTCCCGGAGTTTGAGAGATTTGGACGTGAAAGGGTACCAGTCTTGTCGGGGATTGGGAACCCTTCGCGAGAATGTCCAAAGTTTCAGCGGGATTTCCAAAATGTTGAAAGGAACTCGAAACATGTCAACCTTGGTTTTGAGAATCTCTCCTGGAGTTTGAGAGATTTGGACGTGAAAGGGTACCAGTCTTGTCGGGGATTGGGAACCCTTCGCAAGAATGTCCAAAGTTTCAGCGGGATTTCCAAAATGTTGAAAGGAGCTCGAAACATGTCAACCTTGGTTTTGAGAATCTCTCCCGGAGTTTGAGAGATTTGGACGTGAAAGGGTACCAGTCTTGTCGGGGATTGGGAACCCTTCGCGAGAATGTCCAAAGTTTCAGCGGGATTTCCAAAATGTTGAGAGGAACTCGAAACATGTCAACCTTGGTTTTGAGAATCTCTCCCGGAGTTTGAGAGATTTGGACGTGAAAGGGTACCAGTCTTGTCGGGGATTGGGAACCCTTCGCGAGAATGTCCAAAGTTTCAGCGGGATTTCCAAAATGTTGAGAGGAACTCGAAACATGTCAACCTTGGTTTTGAGAATCTCTCCCGGAGTTTGAGAGATTTGGACGTGAAAGGGTACCAGTCTTGTCGGGGATTGGGAACCCTTCGCGAGAATGTCCAAAGTTTCAGCGGGATTTCCAAGATGTTGAAAGGAACTCGAAACATGTCAACCTTGGTTTTGAGAATCTCTCCCGGAGTTTGAGAGATTTGGACGTGAAAGGGTACCAGTCTTGTCGGGGATTGGGAACCCTTCGCGAGAATGTCCAAAGTTTCAGCGGGATTTCCAAAATGTTGAAAGGAACTCGAAACATGTCAACCTTGGTTTTGAGAATCTCTCCCGGAGTTTGAGAGATTTGGACGTGAAAGGGTACCAGTCTTGTCGGGGATTGGGAACCCTTCGCGAGAATGTCCAAAGTTTCAGCGGGATTTCCAAGATGTTGAAAGGAACTCGAAACATGTCAACCTTGGTTTTGAGAATCTCTCCCGGAGTTTGAGAGATTTGGACGTGAAAGGGTACCAGTCTTGTCGGGGATTGGGAACCCTTCGCCAGAATGTCCAAAGTTTCAGCGGGATTTCCAAAATGTTGAAAGGAACTCGAAACATGTCAACCTTGGTTTTGAGAATCTCTCCCAGAGTTTGAGAGATTTGGACGTGAAAGGGTACCAGTCTTGTCGGGGATTGGGAACCCTTCGCGAGAATGTCCGAAGTTTCAGCGGGATTTCCAAAATGTTGAAAGGAACTCGAAACATGTCAACCTTGGTTTTGAGAATCTCTCCCGGAGTTTGAGAGATTTGGACGTGAAAGGGTACCAGTCTTGTCGGGGATTGGGAACCCTTCGCGAGTATGTCCAAAGTTTCAGCGGGATTTCCAAGATGTTGAAAGGAACTCGAAACATGTCAACCTTGGTTTTGAGAATCTCTCCCGGAGTTTGAGAGATTTGGACGTGAAAGGGTACCAGTCTTGTCGGGGATTGGGAACCCTTCGCAAGAATGTCCAAAGTTTCAGCGGGATTTCCAAAATGTTGAAAGGAACTCGAAACATGTCAACCTTGGTTTTGAGAATCTCTCCCGGAGTTTGAGAGATTTGGACGTGAAAGGGTACCAGTCTTGTCGGGGATTGGGAACCCTTCGCGAGAATGTCCAAAGTTTCAGCGGGATTTCCAAAATGTTGAAAGGAACTCAAAACATGTCAACCTTGGTTTTGAGAATCTCTCCCGGAGTTTGAGAGATTTGGACGTGAAAGGGTACCAGTCTTGTCGGGGATTGGGAACCCTTCACGAGAATGTCCAAAGTTTCAGCGGGATTTCCAAAATGTTGAAAGGAACTCGAAACATGTCAACCTTGGTTTTGAGAATCTCTCCCGGAGTTTGAGAGATTTGGACGTGAAAGGGTACCAGTCTTGTCGGGGATTGGGAACCCTTCGCGAGAATGTCCAAAGTTTCAGCGGGATTTCCAAAATGTTGAAAGGAACTCGAAACATGTCAACCTTGGTTTTGAGAATCTCTCCCGGAGTTTGAGAGATTTGGACGTGAAAGGGTACCAGTCTTGTCGGGGATTGGGAACCCTTCGCGAGAATGTCCAAAGTTTCAGCGGGATTTCCAAAATGTTGAAAGGAACTCGAAACATGTCAACCTTGGTTTTGAGAATCTCTCCCGGAGTTTGAGAGATTTGGACGTGAAAGGGTACCAATCTTGTCGGGGATTGGGAACCCTTCGCGAGAATGTGCAAAGTTTCAGCGGGATTTCCAAAATGTTGAAAGGAACTCGAAACATGTCAGCCTTGGTTTTGAGAATCTCTCCCGGAGTTTGAGAGATTTGGACGTGAAAGGGTACCAGTCTTGTCGGGGATTGGGAACCCTTTGCGAGAATGTCCAAAGTTTCAGCGGGATTTCCAAAATGTTGAAAGGAACTCGAAACATGTCAACCTTGGTTTTGAGAATCTCTCCCGGAATCTGAGAGATTTGGACGTGAAAGGGTACCAGTCTTGTCGGGGATTGGGAACCCTTCGCGAGAATGTCCAAAGTTTCAGCGGGATTTCCAAAATGTTGAAAGGAACTCGAAACATGTCAACCTTGGTTTTGAGAATCTCTCCCGGAGTTTGAGAGATTTGGACGTGAAAGGGTACCAGTCTTGTCGGGGATTGGGAACCCTTCGCCAGAATGTCCAAAGTTTCAGCGGGATTTCCAAAATGTTGAAAGGAACTCGAAACATGTCAACCTTGGTTTTGAGAATCTCTCCCGGAGTTTGAGAGATTTGGACGTGAAAGGGTACCAGTCTTGTCGGGGATTGGGAACCCTTCGCGAGAATGTCCAAAGTTTCAGCGGGATTTCCAAAATGTTGAGAGGAACTCGAAACATGTCAACCTTGGTTTTGAGAATCTCTCCCGGAGTTTGAGAGATTTGGACGTGAAAGGGTACCAGTCTTGTCGGGGATTGGGAACCCTTCGCGAGAATGTCCAAAGTTTCAGCGGGATTTCCAAAATGTTGAGAGGAACTCGAAACATGTCAACCTTGGTTTTGAGAATCTCTCCCGGAGTTTGAGAGATTTGGACGTGAAAGGGTACCAGTCTTGTCGGGGATTGGGAACCCTTCGCGAGAATGTCCAAAGTTTCAGCGGGATTTCCAAGATGTTGAAAGGAACTCGAAACATGTCAACCTTGGTTTTGAGAATCTCTCCCGGAGTTTGAGAGATTTGGACGTGAAAGGGTACCAGTCTTGTCGGGGATTGGGAACCCTTCGCGAGAATGTCCAAAGTTTCAGCGGGATTTCCAAAATGTTGAAAGGAACTCGAAACATGTCAACCTTGGTTTTGAGAATCTCTCCCGGAGTTTGAGAGATTTGGACGTGAAAGGGTACCAATCTTGTAGGGGATTGGGAACCCTTCGCGAGAATGTGCAAAGTTTCAGCGGGATTTCCAAAATGTTGAAAGGAACTCGAAACATGTCAGCCTTGGTTTTGAGAATCTCTCCCGGAGTTTGAGAGATTTGGACGTGAAAGGGTACCAGTCTTGTCGGGGATTGGGAACCCTTCGCGAGAATGTCCAAAGTTTCAGCGGGATTTCCAAAATGTTGAAAGGAACTCGAAACATGTCAACCTTGGTTTTGAGAATCTCTCCCGGAGTTTGAGAGATTTGGACGTGAAAGGGTACCAATCTTGTCGGGGATTGGGAACCCTTCGCGAGAATGTCCAAAGTTTCAGCGGGATTTCCAAAATGTTGAAAGGAACTCGAAACATGTCAACCTTGGTTTTGAGAATCTCTCCCGGAGTTTGAGAGATTTGGACGTGAAAGGGTACCAATCTTGTCGGGGATTAGAGAACCCTTCGCGAGAATGTCCAAAGTTTCAGCGGGATTTCCAAAATGTTGAAAGGAACTCGAAACATGTCAACCTTGGTTTTGAGAATCTCTCCCGGACTTTGAGAGATTTGGACGTGAAAGGGTACCAGTCTTGTCGGGGATTGGGAACCCTTCGCGAGAATGTCCAAAGTTTCAGCGGGATTTCCAAAATGTTGAGAGGAACTCGAAACATGTCAACCTTGGTTTTGAGAATCTCTCCCGGAGTTTGAGAGTTTTGGACGTGAAAGGGTACCAGTCTTGTCGGGGATTGGGAACCCTTCGCGAGAATGTCCAAAGTTTCAGCGGGATTTCCAAGATGTTGAAAGGAACTCGAAACATGTCAACCTTGGTTTTGAGAATCTCTCCCGGAGTTTGAGAGATTTGGACGTGAAAGGGTACCAGTCTTGTCGGGGATTGGGAACCCTTCGCGAGAATGTCCAAAGTTTCAGCGGGATTTCCAAAATGTTGAAAGGAACTCGAAACATGTCAACCTTGGTTTTGAGAATCTCTCCCGGAGTTTGAGAGATTTGGACGTGAAAGGGTACCAATCTTGTAGGGGATTGGGAACCCTTCGCGAGAATGTGCAAAGTTTCAGCGGGATTTCCAAAATGTTGAAAGGAACTCGAAACATGTCAACCTTGGTTTTGAGAATCTCTCCCGGAGTTTGAGAGATTTGGACGTGAAAGGGTACCAGTCTTGTCGGGGATTGGGAACATTTCGCGAGGATGTCCAAAGTTTCAGCGGGATTTCCAAAATGTTGAAAGGAACTCGAAACATGTCAACCTTGGTTTTGAGAATCTCTCCCGGACTTTGAGAGATTTGGACGTGGAAGGGTACCAGTCTTGTCGGGGATTGGGAACCCTTCGCGAGAATGTCCAAAGTTTCAGCGGGATTTCCAGAATGTTGAAAGGAACTCGAAACATGTCAACCTTGGTTTTGAGAATCTCTCCCGGAGTTTGAGAGATTTGGACGTGAAAGGGTACCAGTCTTGTCGGGGATTGGGAACCCTTCGCGAGAATGTCCAAAGTTTCAGCGGGATTTCCAAAATGTTGAAAGGAACTCGAAACATGTCAACCTTGGTTTTGAGAATCTCTCCCGGAGTTTGAGAGATTTGGACGTGAAAGGGTACCAGTCTTGTCGGGGATTGGGAACCCTTCGCGAGAATGTCCAAAGTTTCAGCGGGATTTCAAAATGTTGAAAGGAACTCGAAACATGTCAACCTTGGTTTTGAGAATCTCTCCCGGAGTTTGAGAGATTTGGACGTGAAAGGGTACCAATCTTGTCTGGGATTGAGAACCCTTCGCGAGAATGTCCAAAGTTTCAGCGGGATTTCCAAAATGTTGAAAGGAACTCGAAACATGTCAACCTTGGTTTTGAGAATCTCTCCCGGAGTTTGAGAGATTTGGACGTGAAAGGGTACCAGTCTTGTCGGGGATTGGGAACCCTTCGCGAGAATGTCCAAAGTTTCAGCAGGATTTCCAAAATGTTGAAAGGAACTCGAAACATGTCAACCTTGGTTTTGAGAATCTCTCCCGGAGTTTGAGAGTTTTGGACGTGAAAGGGTACCAGTCTTGTCGGGGATTGGGAACCCTTCGCGAGAATGTCCAAAGTTTCAGCGGGATTTCCAAAATGTTGAGAGGAACTCGAAACATGTCAACCTTGGTTTTGAGAATCTCTCCCGGAGTTTGAGAGATTTGGACGTGAAAGGGTACCAGTCTTGTTGGGGATTGGGAACCCTTCGCGAGAATGTCCAAAGTTTCAGCGGGATTTCCAAGACGTTGAAAGGAACTCGAAACATGTCAACCTTGGTTTTGAGAATCTCTCCCGGAGTTTGAGAGATTTGGACGTGAAAGGGTACCAATCTTGTCGGGGATTGGGAACCCTTCGCGAGAATGTCCAAAGTTTCAGCGGGATTTCCAAAATGTTGAAAGGAACTCGAAACATGTCAACCTTGGTTTTGAGAATCTCTCCCGGAGTTTGAGAGATTTGGACGTGAAAGGGTACCAATCTTGTCGGGGATTGAGAACCCTTCGCGAGAATGTCCAAAGTTTCAGCGGGATTTCCAAAATGTTGAAAGGAACTCGAAACATGTCAACCTTGGTTTTGAGAATCTCTCCCGGAGTTTGAGAGATTTGGACGTGAAAGGGTACCAGTCTTGTCGGGGATTGGGAACCCTTCGCGAGAATGTCCAAAGTTTCAGCGGGATTTCCAGAATGTTGAAAGGAACTCGAAACATGTCAACCTTGGTTTTGAGAATCTCTCCCGGAGTTTGAGAGATTTGGACGTGAAAGGGTACCAGTCTTGTCGGGGATTGGGAACCCTTTGCGAGAATGTCCAAAGTTTCAGCGGGATTTCCAAAATGATGAAAGGATCTCGAAACATGTCAACCTTGGTTTTGAGAATCTCTCCCGGAGTTTGAGAGATTTGGACGTGAAAGGGTACCAATCTTGTCGGGGATTGGGAACCCTTCGCGAGAATGTGCAAAGTTTCAGCGGGATTTCCAAAATGTTGAAAGGAACTCGAAACATGTCAGCCTTGGTTTTGAGAATCTCTCCCGGAGTTTGAGAGATTTGGACGTGAAAGGGTACCAGTCTTGTCGGGGATTGGGAACCCTTTGCGAGAATGTCCAAAGTTTCAGCGGGATTTCCAAAATGTTGAAAGGAACTCGAAACATGTCAACCTTGGTTTTGAGAATCTCTCCCGGAATCTGAGAGATTTGGACGTGAAAGGGTACCAGTCTTGTCGGGGATTGGGAACCCTTCGCGAGAATGTCCAAAGTTTCAGCGGGATTTCCAAAATGTTGAAAGGAACTCGAAACATGTCAACCTTGGTTTTGAGAATCTCTCCCGGAGTTTGAGAGATTTGGACGTGAAAGGGTACCAGTCTTGTCGGGGATTGGGAACCCTTCGCCAGAATGTCCAAAGTTTCAGCGGGATTTCCAAAATGTTGAAAGGAACTCGAAACATGTCAACCTTGGTTTTGAGAATCTCTCCCGGAGTTTGAGAGATTTGGACGTGAAAGGGTACCAGTCTTGTCGGGGATTGGGAACCCTTCGCGAGAATGTCCAAAGTTTCAGCGGGATTTCCAAAATGTTGAGAGGAACTCGAAACATGTCAACCTTGGTTTTGAGAATCTCTCCCGGAGTTTGAGAGATTTGGACGTGAAAGGGTACCAGTCTTGTCGGGGATTGGGAACCCTTCGCGAGAATGTCCAAAGTTTCAGCGGGATTTCCAAAATGTTGAGAGGAACTCGAAACATGTCAACCTTGGTTTTGAGAATCTCTCCCGGAGTTTGAGAGATTTGGACGTGAAAGGGTACCAGTCTTGTCGGGGATCGGGAACCCTTTGCGAGAATGTCCAAAGTTTCAGCGGGATTTCCAAGATGTTGAAAGGAACTCGAAACATGTCAACCTTGGTTTTGAGAATCTCTCCCGGAGTTTGAGAGATTTGGACGTGAAAGGGTACCAGTCTTGTCGGGGATTGGGAACCCTTCGCGAGAATGTCCAAAGTTTCAGCGGGATTTCCAAAATGTTGAAAGGAACTCGAAACATGTCAACCTTGGTTTTGAGAATCTCTCCCGGAGTTTGAGAGATTTGGACGTGAAAGGGTACCAATCTTGTAGGGGATTGGGAACCCTTCGCGAGAATGTGCAAAGTTTCAGCGGGATTTCCAAAATGTTGAAAGGAACTCGAAACATGTCAGCCTTGGTTTTGAGAATCTCTCCCGGAGTTTGAGAGATTTGGACGTGAAAGGGTACCAGTCTTGTCGGGGATTGGGAACCCTTCGCGAGAATGTCCAAAGTTTCAGCGGGATTTCCAAAATGTTGAAAGGAACTCGAAACATGTCAACCTTGGTTTTGAGAATCTCTCCCGGAGTTTGAGAGATTTGGACGTGAAAGGGTACCAATCTTGTCGGGGATTGGGAACCCTTCGCGAGAATGTCCAAAGTTTCAGCGGGATTTCCAAAATGTTGAAAGGAACTCGAAACATGTCAACCTTGGTTTTGAGAATCTCTCCCGGAGTTTGAGAGATTTGGACGTGAAAGGGTACCAATCTTGTCGGGGATTAGAGAACCCTTCGCGAGAATGTCCAAAGTTTCAGCGGGATTTCCAAAATGTTGAAAGGAACTCGAAACATGTCAACCTTGGTTTTGAGAATCTCTCCCGGACTTTGAGAGATTTGGACGTGAAAGGGTACCAGTCTTGTCGGGGATTGGGAACCCTTCGCGAGAATGTCCAAAGTTTCAGCGGGATTTCCAAAATGTTGAGAGGAACTCGAAACATGTCAACCTTGGTTTTGAGAATCTCTCCCGGAGTTTGAGAGTTTTGGACGTGAAAGGGTACCAGTCTTGTCGGGGATTGGGAACCCTTCGCGAGAATGTCCAAAGTTTCAGCGGGATTTCCAAGATGTTGAAAGGAACTCGAAACATGTCAATCTTGGTTTTGAGAATCTCTCCCGGAGTTTGAGAGATTTGGACGTGAAAGGGTACCAGTCTTGTCGGGGATTGGGAACCCTTCGCGAGAATGTCCAAAGTTTCAGCGGGATTTCCAAAATGTTGAAAGGAACTCGAAACATGTCAACCTTGGTTTTGAGAATCTCTCCCGGAGTTTGAGAGATTTGGACGTGAAAGGGTACCAATCTTGTAGGGGATTGGGAACCCTTCGCGAGAATGTGCAAAGTTTCAGCGGGATTTCCAAAATGTTGAAAGGAACTCGAAACATGTCAACCTTGGTTTTGAGAATCTCTCCCGGAGTTTGAGAGATTTGGACGTGAAAGGGTACCAGTCTTGTCGGGGATTGGGAACATTTCGCGAGGATGTCCAAAGTTTCAGCGGGATTTCCAAAATGTTGAAAGGAACTCGAAACATGTCAACCTTGGTTTTGAGAATCTCTCCCGGACTTTGAGAGATTTGGACGTGGAAGGGTACCAGTCTTGTCGGGGATTGGGAACCCTTCGCGAGAATGTCCAAAGTTTCAGCGGGATTTCCAGAATGTTGAAAGGAACTCGAAACATGTCAACCTTGGTTTTGAGAATCTCTCCCGGAGTTTGAGAGATTTGGACGTGAAAGGGTACCAGTCTTGTCGGGGATTGGGAACCCTTCGCGAGAATGTCCAAAGTTTCAGCGGGATTTCCAAAATGTTGAAAGGAACTCGAAACATGTCAACCTTGGTTTTGAGAATCTCTCCCGGAGTTTGAGAGATTTGGACGTGAAAGGGTACCAGTCTTGTCGGGGATTGGGAACCCTTCGCGAGAATGTCCAAAGTTTCAGCGGGATTTCAAAATGTTGAAAGGAACTCGAAACATGTCAACCTTGGTTTTGAGAATCTCTCCCGGAGTTTGAGAGATTTGGACGTGAAAGGGTACCAATCTTGTCGGGGATTGAGAACCCTTCGCGAGAATGTCCAAAGTTTCAGCGGGATTTCCAAAATGTTGAAAGGAACTCGAAACATGTCAACCTTGGTTTTGAGAATCTCTCCCGGAGTTTGAGAGATTTGGACGTGAAAGGGTACCAGTCTTGTCGGGGATTGGGAACCCTTCGCGAGAATGTCCAAAGTTTCAGCAGGATTTCCAAAATGTTGAAAGGAACTCGAAACATGTCAACCTTGGTTTTGAGAATCTCTCCCGGAGTTTGAGAGTTTTGGACGTGAAAGGGTACCAGTCTTGTCGGGGATTGGGAACCCTTCGCGAGAATGTCCAAAGTTTCAGCGGGATTTCCAAAATGTTGAGAGGAACTCGAAACATGTCAACCTTGGTTTTGAGAATCTCTCCCGGAGTTTGAGAGATTTGGACGTGAAAGGGTACCAGTCTTGTTGGGGATTGGGAACCCTTCGCGAGAATGTCCAAAGTTTCAGCGGGATTTCCAAGACGTTGAAAGGAACTCGAAACATGTCAACCTTGGTTTTGAGAATCTCTCCCGGAGTTTGAGAGATTTGGACGTGAAAGGGTACCAATCTTGTCGGGGATTGGGAACCCTTCGCGAGAATGTCCAAAGTTTCAGCGGGATTTCCAAAATGTTGAAAGGAACTCGAAACATGTCAACCTTGGTTTTGAGAATCTCTCCCGGAGTTTGAGAGATTTGGACGTGAAAGGGTACCAATCTTGTCGGGGATTGAGAACCCTTCGCGAGAATGTCCAAAGTTTCAGCGGGATTTCCAAAATGTTGAAAGGAACTCGAAACATGTCAACCTTGGTTTTGAGAATCTCTCCCGGAGTTTGAGAGATTTGGACGTGAAAGGGTACCAGTCTTGTCGGGGATTGGGAACCCTTCGCGAGAATGTCCAAAGTTTCAGCGGGATTTCCAGAATGTTGAAAGGAACTCGAAACATGTCAACCTTGGTTTTGAGAATCTCTCCCGGAGTTTGAGAGATTTGGACGTGAAAGGGTACCAGTCTTGTCGGGGATTGGGAACCCTTTGCGAGAATGTCCAAAGTTTCAGCGGGATTTCCAAAATGATGAAAGGATCTCGAAACATGTCAACCTTGGTTTTGAGAATCTCTCCCGGAGTTTGAGAGATTTGGACGTGAAAGGGTACCAATCTTGTCGGGGATTGGGAACCCTTCGCGAGAATGTCCAAAGTTTCAGCGGGATTTCCAAAATGTTGAAAGGAACTCGAAACATGTCAACCTTGGTTTTGAGAATCTCTCCCGGAGTTTGAGAGATTTGGACGTGAAAGGGTACCAGTCTTGTCGGGGATCGGGAACCCTTCACGAGAATGTCCAAAGTTTCAGCGGGATTTTAAAAATGTTGAAAGGAACTCGAAACATGTCAACCTTGGTTTTGAGAATCTCTCCCGGAGTTTGAGAGATTTGGACGTGAAGGGATACCAGTCTTGTCGGGGATTGGGAACCCTTCGCGAGAATGTCCAAAGTTTCAGCGGGATTTCCAAAATGTTGAAAGGAACTCGAAACATGTCAACCTTGATTTTGAGAATCTCTCCTGGAGTTGGAGAGATTTGGACGTGAAAGGGTACCAATCTTGTCGGGGATTGGGAACCCTTCGCGAGAATGTCCAAAGTTTCAGCGGGATTTCCAAAATGTTGAAAGGAACTCGAAACATGTCAACCTTGGTTTTGAGAATCTCTCCCGGAGTTTGAGAGATTTGGACGTGAAAGGGTACCAGTCTTGTCGGGGATTGGGAACCCTTCGCGAGAATGTCCAAAGTTTCAGCGGGATTTCCAAAATGTTGAAAGGAACTCGAAACATGTCAACCTTGGTTTTGAGAATCTCTCCCGGAGTTTGAGAGATTTGGACGTGAAAGGGTACCAGTCTTGTCGGGGATTGGGAACCCTTCGCGAGAATGTCCAAAGTTTCAGCGGGATTTCCAAAATGTTGAAAGGAACTCGAAACATGTCAACCTTGGTTTTGAGAATCTCTCCCGGAGTTTGAGAGATTTGGACGTGAAAGGGTACCAGTCTTGTCGGGGATTGGGAACCCTTCGCGAGAATGTCCAAAGTTTCAGCGGGATTTCCAAAATGTTGAGAGGAACTCGAAACATGTCAACCTTGGTTTTGAGAATCTCTCCCGGAGTTTGAGAGATTTGGACGTGAAAGGGTACCAGTCTTGTCGGGGATTGGAAACCCTTCACGAGAATGTCCAAAGTTTCAGCGGGATTTCCAAAATGTTGAAAGGAACTTGAAACATGTCAACCTTGGTTTTGAGAATCTCTCCCGGAGTTTGAGAGATTTGGACGTGAAAGGGTACCAGTCTTGTCGGGGATTGGGAACCCTTCGTGAGAATGTCCAAAGTTTCAGCGGGATTTCCAAAATGTTGAAAGGAACTCGAAACATGTCACCCTTGGTTTTGAGAATCTCTCCCGGAGTTTGAGAGATTTGGACGTGAAAGGGTACCAATCTTGTCGGGGATTGGGAACCCTTCGCGAGAATGTCCAAAGGTTCAGCGGGATTTCCAAAATGTTGAAAGGAACTTGAAACATGTCAACCTTGGTTTTGAGAATCTCTCCCGGACTTTGAGAGATTTGGACGTGAAAGGGAACCAGTCTTGTCGGGGATTGGGAACCCTTCGCGAGAATGTCCAAAGTTTCAGCGGGATTTCCAAAATGTTGAAAGGAACTCGAAACATGTCAACCTTGGTTTTGAGAATCTCTCCCGGAGTTTGAGAGATTTGGACGTGAAAGGGTACCAATCTTGTCGGGGATTGGGAACCCTTCGCGAGAATGTCCAAAGTTTCAGCGGGATTTCCAAAATGTTGAAAGGAACTCGAAACATGTCAACCTTGCTTTTGAGAATCTCTCCCGGAGTTTGAGAGATTTGGACGTGAAAGTGTACCTATCTTGTCGGGGATTAGAGAAACCTTCGCGAGAATGTCCAAAGTTTCAGCGGGATTTCCAAAATGTTGAAAGGAACTCGAAACATGTCAACCTTGGTTTTGAGAATCTCTCCCGGAGTTTGAGAGATTTGGACGTGAAAGGGTACCAGTCTTGTCGGGGATCGGGAACCCTTTGCGAGAATGTCCAAAGTTTCAGCGGGATTTCCAAAATGTTGAAAGGAACTCGAAACATGTCAACCTTGGTTTTGAGAATCTCTCCCGGAGTTTGAGATATTTGGACGTGAAAGGGTACCAGTCTTGTCGGGGATTGGGAACCCTTCGCGAGAATGTCCAAAGTTTCAGCGGGATTTCCAGAATGTTGAAAGGAACTCGAAACATGTCAACCTTGGTTTTGAGAATCTCTCCCGGAGTTTGAGAGATTTGGACGTGAAAGGGTACCAGTCTTGTCGGGGATTGGGAACCCTTTGCGAGAATGTCCAAAGTTTCAGCGGGATTTCCAAAATGTTGAAAGGATCTCGAAACATGTCAACCTTGGTTTTGAGAATCTCTCCCGGAGTTTGAGAGATTTGGACGTGAAAGGGTACCAATCTTGTCGGGGATTGGGAACCCTTCGCGAGAATGTCCAAAGTTTCAGCGGGATTTCCAAAATGTTGAAAGGAACTCGAAACATGTCAACCTTGGTTTTGAGAATCTCTCCCGGAGTTTGAGAGATCTGGACGTGAAAGGGTACCAGTCTTGTCGGGGATCGGGAACCCTTCACGAGAATGTCCAAAGTTTCAGCGGGATTTTAAAAATGTTTAAAGGAACTCGAAACATGTCAACCTTGGTTTTGAGAATCTCTCCCGGAGTTTGAGAGATTTGGACGTGAAGGGATACCAGTCTTGTCGGGGATTGGGAACCCTTCGCGAGAATGTCCAAAGTTTCAGCGGGATTTCCAAAATGTTGAAAGGAACTCGAAACATGTCAACCTTGATTTTGAGAATCTCTCTCGGAGTTTGAGAGATTTGGACGTGAAAGGGTACCAATCTTGTCGGGGATTGGGAACCCTTCGCGAGAATGTCCAAAGTTTCAGCGGGATTTCCAAAATGTTGAAAGGAACTCGAAACATGTCACCCTTGGTTTTGAGAATCTCTCCCGGAGTTTGAGAGATTTGGACGTGAAAGGGTACCAATCTTGTCGGGGATTGGGAACCCTTCGCGAGAATGTCCAAAGGTTCAGCGGGATTTCCAAAATGTTGAAAGGAACTTGAAACATGTCAACCTTGGTTTTGTGAATCTCTCCCGGACTTTGAGAGATTTGGACGTGAAAGGGAACCAGTCTTGTCGGGGATTGGGAACCCTTCGCGAGAATGTCCAAAGTTTCAGCGGGATTTCCAAAATGTTGAAAGGAACTCGAAACATGTCAACCTTGGTTTTGAGAATCTCTCCCGGAGTTTGAGAGATTTGGACGTGAAAGGGTACCAATCTTGTCGGGGATTGGGAACCCTTCGCGAGAATGTCCAAAGTTTCAGCGGGATTTCCAAAATGTTGAAAGGAACTCGAAACATGTCAACCTTGCTTTTGAGAATCTCTCCCGGAGTTTGAGAGATTTGGACGTGAAAGGGTACCAATCTTGTCGGGGATTAGAGAACCCTTCGCGAGAATGTCCAAAGTTTCAGCGGGATTTCCAAAATGTTGAAAGGAACTCGAAACATGTCAACCTTGGTTTTGAGAATCTCTCCCGGAGTTTGAGAGATTTGGACGTGA
Source organism: Streptopelia decaocto (assembly GCF_964273445.1). NCBI lineage: Eukaryota > Metazoa > Chordata > Aves > Columbiformes > Columbidae > Streptopelia > Streptopelia decaocto. The sequence goes on from NW_028116315.1 coordinate 407,694, forward strand.
AAGGGTACCAGTCTTGTCGGGGATCGGGAACCCTTCGCGAGAATGTCCAAAGTTTCAGCGGGATTTCCAAAATGTTGAAAGGAACTCGAAACATGTCAACCTTGGTTTTGAGAATCTCTCCCGGAGTTTGAGATATTTGGACGTGAAAGGGTACCAGTCTTGTCGGGGATTGGGAACCCTTCGCGAGAATGTCCAAAGTTTCAGCGGGATTTCCAGAATGTTGAAAGGAACTCGAAACATGTCAACCTTGGTTTTGAGAATCTCTCCCGGAGTTTGAGAGATTTGGACGTGAAAGGGTACCAGTCTTGTCGGGGATTGGGAACCCTTTGCGAGAATGTCCAAAGTTTCAGCGGGATTTCCAAAATGTTGAAAGGATCTCGAAACATGTCAACCTTGGTTTTGAGAATCTCTCCCGGAGTTTGAGAGATTTGGACGTGAAAGGGTACCAATCTTGTCGGGGATTGGGAACCCTTCGCGAGAATGTCCAAAGTTTCAGCGGGATTTCCAAAATGTTGAAAGGAACTCGAAACATGTCAACCTTGGTTTTGAGAATCTCTCCCGGAGTTTGAGAGATTTGGACGTGAAAGGGTACCAGTCTTGTCGGGGATCGGGAACCCTTCACGAGAATGTCCAAAGTTTCAGCGGGATTTTAAAAATGTTGAAAGGAACTCGAAACATGTCAACCTTGGTTTTGAGAATCTCTCCCGGAGTTTGAGAGATTTGGACGTGAAGGGATACCAGTCTTGTCGGGGATTGGGAACCCTTCGCGAGAATGTCCAAAGTTTCAGCGGGATTTCCAAAATGTTGAAAGGAACTCGAAACATGTCAACCTTGATTTTGAGAATCTCTCTCGGAGTTTGAGAGATTTGGACGTGAAAGGGTACCAATCTTGTCGGGGATTGGGAACCCTTCGCGAGAATGTCCAAAGTTTCAGCGGGATTTCCAAAATGTTGAAAGGAACTCGAAACATGTCAACCTTGGTTTTGAGAATCTCTCCCGGAGTTTGAGAGATTTGGACGTGAAAGGGTACCAGTCTTGTCGGGGATTGGGAACCCTTCGCGAGAATGTCCAAAGTTTCAGCGGGATTTCCAAAATGTTGAAAGGAACTCGAAACATGTCAACCTTGGTTTTGAGAATCTCTCCCGGAGTTTGAGAGATTTGGACGTGAAAGGGTACCAGTCTTGTCGGGGATTGGGAACCCTTCGCGAGAATGTCCAAAGTTTCAGCGGGATTTCCAAAATGTTGAGAGGAACTCGAAACATGTCAACCTTGGTTTTGAGAATCTCTCCCGGAGTTTGAGAGATTTGGACGTGAAAGGGTACCAGTCTTGTCGGGGATTGGAAACCCTTCACGAGAATGTCCAAAGTTTCAGCGGGATTTCCAAAATGTTGAAAGGAACTTGAAACATGTCAACCTTGGTTTTGAGAATCTCTCCCGGAGTTTGAGAGATTTGGACGTGAAAGGGTACCAGTCTTGTCGGGGATTGGGAACCCTTCGTGAGAATGTCCAAAGTTTCAGCGGGATTTCCAAAATGTTGAAAGGAACTCGAAACATGTCACCCTTGGTTTTGAGAATCTCTCCCGGAGTTTGAGAGATTTGGACGTGAAAGGGTACCAATCTTGTAGGCGATTGGGAACCCTTCGCGAGAATGTGCAAAGTTTCAGCGGGATTTCCAAAATGTTGAAAGGAACTCGAAACATGTCAACCTTGGTTTTGAGAATCTCTCCCGGAGTTTGAGAGATTTGGACGTGAAAGGGTACCAGTCTTTTCGGGGATTGGGAACCCTTCGCGAGAATGTCCAAAGTTTCAGCGGGATTTCCAAAATGTTGAAAGGAACTCGAAACATGTCAACCTTGGTTTTGAGAATCTCTCCCGGAGTTTGAGAGATTTGGACGTGAAAGGGTACCAATCTTGTCGGGGATTGGGAACCCTTCGCGAGAATGTCCAAAGTTTCAGCGGGATTTCCAAAATGTTGAAAGGAACTCGAAACATGTCAACCTTGGTTTTGAGAATCTCTCCCGGAGTTTGAGAGATTTGGACGTGAAAGGGTACCAATCTTGTCGGGGATTGAGAACCCTTCGCGAGAATGTCCAAAGTTTCAGCGGGATTTCCAAAATGTTGAAAGGAACTCGAAACATGTCAACCTTGGTTTTGAGAATCTCTCCCGGAGTTTGAGAGTTTTGGACGTGAAAGGGTACCAGTCTTGTCGGGGATTGGGAACCCTTTGCGAGAATGTCCAAAGTTTCAGCGGGATTTCCAAAATGTTGAAAGGAACTCGAAACATGTCAACCTTGGTTTTGAGAATCTCTCCCGGAGTTTGAGAGATTTGGACGTGAAAGGGTACCAGTCTTGTCGGGGATTGGGAACCCTTCGCGAGAATGTCCAAAGTTTCAGCGGGATTTCCAAAATGTTGAGAGGAACTCGAAACATGTCAACCTTGGTTTTGAGAATCTCTCCCGGAGTTTGAGAGTTTTGGACGTGAAAGGGTACCAGTCTTGTCGGGGATTGGGAACCCTTCGCGAGAATGTCCAAAGTTTCAGCGGGATTTCCAAAATGTTGAGAGGAACTCGAAACATGTCAACCTTGGTTTTGAGAATCTCTCCCGGAGTTTGAGAGATTTGGACGTGAAAGGGTACCAGTCTTGTTGGGGATTGGGAACCCTTCGCGAGAATGTCCAAAGTTTCAGCGGGATTTCCAAGACGTTGAAAGGAACTCGAAACATGTCAACCTTGGTTTTGAGAATCTCTCCCGGAGTTTGAGAGATTTGGACGTGAAAGGGTACCAATCTTGTCGGGGATTGGGAACCCTTCGCGAGAATGTCCAAAGTTTCAGCGGGATTTCCAAAATGTTGAAAGGAACTCGAAACATGTCAACCTTGGTTTTGAGAATCTCTCCCGGAGTTTGAGAGATTTGGACGTGAAAGGGTACCAATCTTGTCGGGGATTGAGAACCCTTCGCGAGAATGTCCAAAGTTTCAGCGGGATTTCCAAAATGTTGAAAGGAACTCGAAACATGTCAACCTTGGTTTTGAGAATCTCTCCCGGAGTTTGAGAGATTTGGACGTGAAAGGGTACCAGTCTTGTCGGGGATCGGGAACCCTTTGCGAGAATGTCCAAAGTTTCAGCGGGATTTCCAAAATGTTGAAAGGAACTCGAAACATGTCAACCTTGGTTTTGAGAATCTCTCCCGGAGTTTGAGATATTTGGACGTGAAAGGGTACCAGTCTTGTCGGGGATTGGGAACCCTTCGCGAGAATGTCCAAAGTTTCAGCGGGATTTCCAGAATGTTGAAAGGAACTCGAAACATGTCAACCTTGGTTTTGAGAATCTCTCCCGGAGTTTGAGAGATTTGGACGTGAAAGGGTACCAGTCTTGTCGGGGATTGGGAACCCTTTGCGAGAATGTCCAAAGTTTCAGCGGGATTTCCAAAATGTTGAAAGGATCTCGAAACATGTCAACCTTGGTTTTGAGAATCTCTCCCGGAGTTTGAGAGATTTGGACGTGAAAGGGTACCAATCTTGTCGGGGATTGGGAACCCTTCGCGAGAATGTCCAAAGTTTCAGCGGGATTTCCAAAATGTTGAAAGGAACTCGAAACATGTCAACCTTGGTTTTGAGAATCTCTCCCGGAGTTTGAGAGATTTGGACGTGAAAGGGTACCAGTCTTGTCGGGGATTGGAAACCCTTCGCGAGAATGTCCAAAGTTTCAGCGGGATTTCCAAAATGTTGAAAGGAACTTGAAACATGTCAACCTTGGTTTTGAGAATCTCTCCCGGACTTTGAGAGATTTGGACGTGAAAGGGAACCAGTCTTGTCGGGGATTGGGAACCCTTCGCGAGAATGTCCAAAGTTTCAGCTGGATTTCCAAAATGTTGAAAGGAACTCGAAACATGTCAACCTTGGTTTTGAGAATCTCTCCCGGAGTTTGAGAGATTTGGACGTGAAAGGGTACCAGTCTTGTCGGGGATTGGAAACCCTTCGCGAGAATGTCCAAAGTTTCAGCGGGATTTCCAAAATGTTGAAAGGAACTCAAAACATGTCAACCTTGGTTTTGAGAATCTCTCCCGGAGTTTGAGAGATTTGGACGTGAAAGGTTACCAGTCTTGTCGGGGATCGGGAACCCTTCGCGAGAATGTCCAAAGTTTCAGCGGGATTTCCAAAATGTTGAAAGGAACTCGAAACATGTCAACCTTGGTTTTGAGAATCTCTCCCGGAGTTTGAGAGATTTGGACGTGAAAGGGTACCAGTCTTGTCGGGGATTGGGAACCCTTCGCGAGAATGTCCAAAGTTTCAGTGGGATTCCCAAAATGTTGAAAGGAACTCGAAACATGTCAACCTTGGTTTTGAGAATCTCTCCCGGAGTTTGAGAGATTTGGACGTGAAAGGGTACCAATCTTGTCGGGGATTGGGAACCCTTCGCGAGAATGTCCAAAGTTTCAGCGGGATTTCCAAAATGTTGAAAGGAACTTGAAACATGTCAACCTTGGTTTTGAGAATCTCTCCCGGAGTTTGAGAGATTTGGACGTGAAAGGGTACCAGTCTTGTCGGGGATTGGGAACCCTTTGCGAGAATGTCCAAAGTTTCAGCGGGATTTCCAAAATGTTGAAAGGAACTCGAAACATGTCAACCTTGGTTTTGAGAATCTCTCCCGGAGTTTGAGAGATTTGGACGTGAAAGGGTACCAGTCTTGTTGGGGATTGGGAACCCTTCACGAGAATGTCCAAAGTTTCAGCGGGATTTCCAAAATGTTGAAAGGAAGTTGAAACATGTCAACCTTGGTTTTGAGAATCTCTCCCGGAGTTTGAGAGATTTGGACGTGAAAGGGTACCAGTCTTGTCGGGGATTGGGAACCCTTCGCGAGAATGTCCAAAGTTTCAGCGGGATTTCCAAAATGTTGAAAGGAACTCGAAACATGTCAACCTTGGTTTTGAGAATCTCTCCCGGAGTTTGAGAGTTTTGGACGTGAAAGGGTACCAGTCTTGTCGGGGATTGGGAACCCTTCGCGAGAATGTCCAAAGTTTCAGTGGGATTTCCAAGATGTTGAAAGGAACTCGAAACATGTCAACCTTGTTTTTGAGAATCTCTCCCGGAGTTTGAGAGATTTGGACGTGAAAGGGTACCAGTCTTGTCGGGGATTGGGAACCCTTCGCGAGAATGTCCAAAGTTTCAGCGGGATTTCCAAAATGTTGAAAGGAACTCGAAACATGTCAACCTTGGTTTTGAGAATCTCTCCCGGAGTTTGAGAGATTTGGACGTGAAAGGGTACCAATCTTGTCGGGGATTGGGAACCCTTCGCGAGAATGTCCAAAGGTTCAGCGGGATTACCAAAATGTTGAAAGGAACTTGAAACATGTCAACCTTGGTTTTGAGAATCTCTCCCGGAGTTTGAGAGATTTGGACGTGAAAGGGTACCAGTCTTGTCGGGGATTGGGAACCCTTCTCGAGAATGTCCAAAGTTTCAGCGGGATTTCCAAAATGTTGAAAGGAACTCGAAACATGTCAACCTTGGTTTTGAGATTCTCTCCCGGAGTTTGAGAGATTTGGACGTGAAAGGGTACCAGTCTTGTCGGGGATTGGAAACCCTTCGCGAGAATGTCCAAAGTTTCAGCGGGATTTCCAAAATGTTGAAAGGAACTCGAAACATGTCAACCTTGGTTTTGAGAATCTCTCCCGGAGTTTGAGAGATTTGGACATGAAAGGGTACCAGTCTTGTCGGGGATTGGGAACCCTTCGCGAGAATGTCCAAAGTTTCAGCGGGATTTCCAAAATGTTGAAAGGAACTCGAAACATGTCAACCTTGGTTTTGAGAATCTCTCCCGGAGTTTGAGAGATTTGGACATGAAAGGGTACCAGTCTTGTCGGGGATTGGGAACCCTTCGTGAGAATGTCCAAAGTTTCAGCGGGATTTCCAAAATGTTGAAAGGAACTCGAAACATGTCAACCTTGGTTTTGAGAATCTCTCCCGGAGTTTGAGAGATTTGGACGTGAAAGGGTACCAGTCTTGTCGGGGATTGGGAACCCTTCGCGAGAATGTCCAAAGTTTCAGCGGGATTTCCAAAATGTTGAAAGGAACTCGAAACATGTCAACCTTGGTTTTGAGAATCTCTCCCGGAGTTTGAGAGATTTGGACGTGAAAGGGTACCAATCTTGTCGGGGATTGGGAACCCTTCGCGAGAATGTCCAAAGGTTCAGCGGGATTACCAAAATGTTGAAAGGAACTTGAAACATGTCAACCTTGGTTTTGAGAATCTCTCCCGGAGTTTGAGAGATTTGGACGTGAAAGGGTACCAGTCTTGTCGGGGATTGGGAACCCTTCTCGAGAATGTCCAAAGTTTCAGCGGGATTTCCAAAATGTTGAAAGGAACTCGAAACATGTCAACCTTGGTTTTGAGAATCTCTCCCGGAGTTTGAGAGATTTGGACGTGAAAGGGTACCAGTCTTGTCGGGGATTGGGAACCCTTCGCGAGAATGTCCAAAGTTTCAGCGGGATTTCCAAAATGTTGAAAGGAACTCGAAACATGTCAACCTTGGTTTTGAGAATCTCTCCCGGAGTTTGAGAGTTTTGGACGTGAAAGGGTACCAGTCTTGTCGGGGATTGGGAACCCTTCGCGAGAATGTCCAAAGTTTCAGTGGGATTTCCAAGATGTTGAAAGGAACTCGAAACATGTCAACCTTGTTTTTGAGAATCTCTCCCGGAGTTTGAGAGATTTGGACGTGAAAGGGTACCAGTCTTGTCGGGGATTGGGAACCCTTCGCGAGAATGTCCAAAGTTTCAGCGGGATTTCCAAAATGTTGAAAGGAACTCGAAACATGTCAACCTTGGTTTTGAGAATCTCTCCCGGAGTTTGAGAGATTTGGACGTGAAAGGGTACCAATCTTGTCGGGGATTGGGAACCCTTCGCGAGAATGTCCAAAGGTTCAGCGGGATTACCAAAATGTTGAAAGGAACTTGAAACATGTCAACCTTGGTTTTGAGAATCTCTCCCGGAGTTTGAGAGATTTGGACGTGAAAGGGTACCAGTCTTGTCGGGGATTGGGAACCCTTCTCGAGAATGTCCAAAGTTTCAGCGGGATTTCCAAAATGTTGAAAGGAACTCGAAACATGTCAACCTTGGTTTTGAGATTCTCTCCCGGAGTTTGAGAGATTTGGACGTGAAAGGGTACCAGTCTTGTCGGGGATTGGAAACCCTTCGCGAGAATGTCCAAAGTTTCAGCGGGATTTCCAAAATGTTGAAAGGAACTCGAAACATGTCAACCTTGGTTTTGAGAATCTCTCCCGGAGTTTGAGAGATTTGGACATGAAAGGGTACCAGTCTTGTCGGGGATTGGGAACCCTTCGCGAGAATGTCCAAAGTTTCAGCGGGATTTCCAAAATGTTGAAAGGAACTCGAAACATGTCAACCTTGGTTTTGAGAATCTCTCCCGGAGTTTGAGAGATTTGGACATGAAAGGGTACCAGTCTTGTCGGGGATTGGGAACCCTTCGTGAGAATGTCCAAAGTTTCAGCGGGATTTCCAAAATGTTGAAAGGAACTCGAAACATGTCAACCTTGGTTTTGAGAATCTCTCCCGGAGTTTGAGAGATTTGGACGTGAAAGGGTACCAGTCTTGTCGGGGATTGGGAACCCTTCGCGAGAATGTCCAAAGTTTCAGCGGGATTTCCAAAATGTTGAAAGGAACTCGAAACATGTCAACCTTGGTTTTGAGAATCTCTCCCGGAGTTTGAGAGATTTGGACGTGAAAGGGTACCAATCTTGTCGGGGATTGGGAACCCTTCGCGAGAATGTCCAAAGGTTCAGCGGGATTACCAAAATGTTGAAAGGAACTTGAAACATGTCAACCTTGGTTTTGAGAATCTCTCCCGGAGTTTGAGAGATTTGGACGTGAAAGGGTACCAGTCTTGTCGGGGATTGGGAACCCTTCTCGAGAATGTCCAAAGTTTCAGCGGGATTTCCAAAATGTTGAAAGGAACTCGAAACATGTCAACCTTGGTTTTGAGAATCTCTCCCGGAGTTTGAGAGATTTGGACGTGAAAGGGTACCAGTCTTGTCGGGGATTGGGAACCCTTCGCGAGAATGTCCAAAGTTTCAGCGGGATTTCCAAAATGTTGAAAGGAACTCGAAACATGTCAACCTTGGTTTTGAGAATCTCTCCCGGAGTTTGAGAGTTTTGGACGTGAAAGGGTACCAGTCTTGTCGGGGATTGGGAACCCTTCGCGAGAAAGTCCAAAGTTTCAGTGGGATTTCCAAGATGTTGAAAGGAACTCGAAACATGTCAACCTTGTTTTTGAGAATCTCTCCCGGAGTTTGAGAGATTTGGACGTGAAAGGGTACCAGTCTTGTCGGGGATTGGGAACCCTTCGCGAGAATGTCCAAAGTTTCAGCGGGATTTCCAAAATGTTGAAAGGAACTCGAAACATGTCAACCTTGGTTTTGAGAATCTCTCCCGGAGTTTGAGAGATTTGGACGTGAAAGGGTACCAATCTTGTCGGGGATTGGGAACCCTTCGCGAGAATGTCCAAAGGTTCAGCGGGATTACCAAAATGTTGAAAGGAACTTGAAACATGTCAACCTTGGTTTTGAGAATCTCTCCCGGAGTTTGAGAGATTTGGACGTGAAAGGGTACCAGTCTTGTCGGGGATTGGGAACCCTTCGCGAGAATGTCCAAAGTTTCAGCGGGATTTCCAAAATGTTGAAAGGAACTCGAAACATGTCAACCTTGGTTTTGAGATTCTCTCCCGGAGTTTGAGAGATTTGGACGTGAAAGGGTACCAGTCTTGTCGGGGATTGGAAACCCTTCGCGAGAATGTCCAAAGTTTCAGCGGGATTTCCAAAATGTTGAAAGGAACTCGAAACATGTCAACCTTGGTTTTGAGAATCTCTCCCGGAGTTTGAGAGATTTGGACATGAAAGGGTACCAGTCTTGTCGGGGATTGGGAACCCTTCGCGAGAATGTCCAAAGTTTCAGCGGGATTTCCAAAATGTTGAAAGGAACTCGAAACATGTCAACCTTGGTTTTGAGAATCTCTCCCGGAGTTTGAGAGATTTGGACATGAAAGGGTACCAGTCTTGTCGGGGATTGGGAACCCTTCGTGAGAATGTCCAAAGTTTCAGCGGGATTTCCAAAATGTTGAAAGGAACTCGAAACATGTCAACCTTGGTTTTGAGAATCTCTCCCGGAGTTTGAGAGATTTGGACGTGAAAGGGTACCAGTCTTGTCGGGGATTGGGAACCCTTCGCGAGAATGTCCAAAGTTTCAGCGGGATTTCCAAAATGTTGAAAGGAACTCGAAACATGTCAACCTTGGTTTTGAGAATCTCTCCCGGAGTTTGAGAGATTTGGACGTGAAAGGGTACCAATCTTGTCGGGGATTGGGAACCCTTCGCGAGAATGTCCAAAGGTTCAGCGGGATTACCAAAATGTTGAAAGGAACTTGAAACATGTCAACCTTGGTTTTGAGAATCTCTCCCGGAGTTTGAGAGATTTGGACGTGAAAGGGTACCAGTCTTGTCGGGGATTGGGAACCCTTCTCGAGAATGTCCAAAGTTTCAGCGGGATTTCCAAAATGTTGAAAGGAACTCGAAACATGTCAACCTTGGTTTTGAGATTCTCTCCCGGAGTTTGAGAGATTTGGACGTGAAAGGGTACCAGTCTTGTCGGGGATTGGAAACCCTTCGCGAGAATGTCCAAAGTTTCAGCGGGATTTCCAAAATGTTGAAAGGAACTCGAAACATGTCAACCTTGGTTTTGAGAATCTCTCCCGGAGTTTGAGAGATTTGGACATGAAAGGGTACCAGTCTTGTCGGGGATTGGGAACCCTTCGCGAGAATGTCCAAAGTTTCAGCGGGATTTCCAAAATGTTGAAAGGAACTCGAAACATGTCAACCTTGGTTTTGAGAATCTCTCCCGGAGTTTGAGAGATTTGGACATGAAAGGGTACCAGTCTTGTCGGGGATTGGGAACCCTTCGCGAGAATGTCCAAAGTTTCAGCGGGATTTCCAAAATGTTGAAAGGAACTCGAAACATGTCAACCTTGGTTTTGAGAATCTCTCCCGGAGTTTGAGAGATTTGGACGTGAAAGGGTACCAGTCTTGTCGGGGATTGGAAACCCTTCGCGAGAATGTCCAAAGTTTCAGCGGGATTTCCAAAATGTTGAAAGGAACTCGAAACATGTCAACCTTGGTTTTGAGAATCTCTCCCGGAGTTTGAGAGATTTGGACGTGAAAGGGTACCAGTCTTGTCGGGGATTGGGAACCCTTCGCGAGAATGTCCAAAGTTTCAGCGGGATTTCCAAAATGTTGAAAGGAACTCGAAACATGTCAACCTTGGTTTTGAGAATCTCTCCCGGAGTTTGAGAGATTTGGACGTGAAAGGGTACCAATCTTGTCGGGGATTGGGAACCCTTCGCGAGAATGTCCAAAGGTTCAGCGGGATTACCAAAATGTTGAAAGGAACTTGAAACATGTCAACCTTGGTTTTGAGAATCTCTCCCGGAGTTTGAGAGATTTGGACGTGAAAGGGTACCAGTCTTGTCGGGGATTGGGAACCCTTCTCGAGAATGTCCAAAGTTTCAGCGGGATTTCCAAAATGTTGAAAGGAACTCGAAACATGTCAACCTTGGTTTTGAGATTCTCTCCCGGAGTTTGAGAGATTTGGACGTGAAAGGGTACCAGTCTTGTCGGGGATTGGAAACCCTTCGCGAGAATGTCCAAAGTTTCAGCGGGATTTCCAAAATGTTGAAAGGAACTCGAAACATGTCAACCTTGGTTTTGAGAATCTCTCCCGGAGTTTGAGAGATTTGGACATGAAAGGGTACCAGTCTTGTCGGGGATTGGGAACCCTTCGCGAGAATGTCCAAAGTTTCAGCGGGATTTCCAAAATGTTGAAAGGAACTCGAAACATGTCAACCTTGGTTTTGAGAATCTCTCCCGGAGTTTGAGAGATTTGGACATGAAAGGGTACCAGTCTTGTCGGGGATTGGGAACCCTTCGCGAGAATGTCCAAAGTTTCAGCGGGATTTCCAAAATGTTGAAAGGAACTCGAAACATGTCAACCTTGGTTTTGAGAATCTCTCCCGGAGTTTGAGAGATTTGGACGTGAAAGGGTACCAGTCTTGTCGGGGATTGGAAACCCTTCGCGAGAATGTCCAAAGTTTCAGCGGGATTTCCAAAATGTTGAAAGGAACTCGAAACATGTCAACCTTGGTTTTGAGAATCTCTCCCGGAGTTTGAGAGATTTGGACGTGAAAGGTTACCAGTCTTGTCGGGGATCGGGAACCCTTCGCGAGAATGTCCAAAGTTTCAGCGGGATTTCCAAAATGTTGAAAGGAACTCGAAACATGTCAACCTTGGTTTTGAGAATCTCTCCCGGAGTTTGAGAGATTTGGACGTGAAAGGGTACCAGTCTTGTCGGGGATTGGGAACCCTTCGCGAGAATGTCCAAAGTTTCAGTGGGATTCCCAAAATGTTGAAAGGAACTCGAAACATGTCAACCTTGGTTTTGAGAATCTCTCCCGGAGTTTGAGAGATTTGGACGTGAAAGGGTACCAATCTTGTCGGGGATTGGGAACCCTTCGCGAGAATGTCCAAAGTTTCAGCGGGATTTCCAAAATGTTGAAAGGAACTTGAAACATGTCAACCTTGGTTTTGAGAATCTCTCCCGGAGTTTGAGAGATTTGGACGTGAAAGGGTACCAGTCTTGTCGGGGATTGGGAACCCTTTGCGAGAATGTCCAAAGTTTCAGCGGGATTTCCAAAATGTTGAAAGGAACTCGAAACATGTCAACCTTGGTTTTGAGAATCTCTCCCGGAGTTTGAGAGATTTGGACGTGAAAGGGTACCAGTCTTGTCGGGGATTGGGAACCCTTCACGAGAATGTCCAAAGTTTCAGCGGGATTTCCAAAATGTTGAAAGGAAGTTGAAACATGTCAACCTTGGTTTTGAGAATCTCTCCCGGAGTTTGAGAGATTTGGACGTGAAAGGGTACCAGTCTTGTCGGGGATTGGGAACCCTTCGCGAGAATGTCCAAAGTTTCAGCGGGATTTCCAAAATGTTGAAAGGAACTCGAAACATGTCAACCTTGGTTTTGAGAATCTCTCCCGGAGTTTGAGAGATTTGGACGTGAAAGGGTACCAGTCTTGTCGGGGATTGGGAACCCTTCGCGAGAATGTCCAAAGTTTCAGTGGGATTTCCAAGATGTTGAAAGGAACTCGAAACATGTCAACCTTGGTTTTGAGAATCTCTCCCGGAGTTTGAGAGATTTGGACGTGAAAGGGTACCAGTCTTGTCGGGGATTGGGAACCCTTCGCGAGAATGTCCAAAGTTTCAGCGGGATTTCCAAAATGTTGAAAGGAACTCGAAACATGTCAACCTTGGTTTTGAGAATCTCTCCCGGAGTTTGAGAGATTTGGACGTGAAAGGGTACCAATCTTGTCGGGGATTGGGAACCCTTCGCGAGAATGTCCAAAGGTTCAGCGGGATTACCAAAATGTTGAAAGGAACTTGAAACATGTCAACCTTGGTTTTGAGAATCTCTCCCGGAGTTTGAGAGATTTGGACGTGAAAGGGTACCAGTCTTGTCGGGGATTGGGAACCCTTCGCGAGAATGTCCAAAGTTTCAGCGGGATTTCCAAAATGTTGAAAGGAACTCGAAACATGTCAACCTTGGTTTTGAGATTCTCTCCCGGAGTTTGAGAGATTTGGACGTGAAAGGGTACCAGTCTTGTCGGGGATTGGAAACCCTTCGCGAGAATGTCCAAAGTTTCAGCGGGATTTCCAAAATGTTGAAAGGAACTCGAAACATGTCAACCTTGGTTTTGAGAATCTCTCCCGGAGTTTGAGAGATTTGGACATGAAAGGGTACCAATCTTGTCGGGGATTGGGAACCCTTCGCGAGAATGTCCAAAGTTTCAGCGGGATTTCCAAAATGTTGAAAGGAACTCGAAACATGTCAACCTTGGTTTTGAGAATCTCTCCCGGAGTTTGAGAGATTTGGACATGAAAGGGTACCAGTCTTGTCGGGGATTGGGAACCCTTCGCGAGAATGTCCAAAGTTTCAGCGGGATTTCCAAAATGTTGAAAGGAACTCGAAACATGTCAACCTTGGTTTTGAGAATCTCTCCCGGAGTTTGAGAGATTTGGACGTGAAAGGGTACCAGTCTTGTCAGGGATTGGGAACCCTTCGCGAGAATGTCCAAAGTTTCAGCGGGATTTCCAAAATGTTGAAAGGAACTCGAAACATGTCAACCTTGGTTTTGAGAATCTCTCCCGGAGTTTGAGAGATTTGGACGTGAAAGGGTACCAGTCTTGTCGGGGATTGGGAACCCTTCGCGAGAATGTCCAAAGTTTCAGCGGGATTTCCAAAATGTTGAAAGGAACTCGAAACATGTCAACCTTGGTTTTGAGAATCTCTCCCAGAGTTTGAGAGATTTGGACGTGAAAGGGTACCAGTCTTGTCGGGGATTGGGAACCCTTCGCGAGAATGTCCAAAGTTTCAGCGGGATTTCCAAAATGTTGAAAGGAACTCGAAACATGTCAACCTTGGTTTTGAGAATCTCTCCCGGAGTTTGAGAGATTTGGACGTGAAAGGGTACCAATCTTGTCGGGGATTGGGAACCCTTCGCGAGAATGTCCAAAGTTTCAGCGGGATTTCCAAAATGTTGAAAGGAACTCGAAACATGTCAACCTTGGTTTTGAGAATCTCTCCCGGAGTTTGAGAGATTTGGACGTGAAAGGGTACCAGTCTTGTCGGGGATTGGGAACCCTTCGCGAGAATGTCCAAAGTTTCAGCGGGATTTCCAAAATGTTGAAAGGAACTCGAAACATGTCAACCTTGGTTTTGAGAATCTCTCCCGGAGTTTGAGAGATTTGGACGTGAAAGGGTACCAGTCTTGTCGGGGATTGGGAACCCTTCGCGAGAATGTCCAAAGTTTCAGCGGGATTTCCAAAATGTTGAGAGGAACTCGAAAGATGTCAACCTTGGTTTTGAGAATCTCTCCCGGACTTTGAGAGATTTGGACGTGAAAGGGTACCAGTCTTGTCGGGGATTGGGAACCCTTCGCGAGAATGTCCAAAGTTTCAGCGGGATTTCCAAAATGTTGAGAGGAACTCGAAACATGTCAACCTTGGTTTTGAGAATCTCTCCCGGACTTTGAGAGATTTGGACGTGAAAGGGTACCAGTCTTGTCGGGGATTGGGAACCCTTCGCGAGAATGTCCAATGTTTCAGCGGGATTTCCAAAATGTGAAAGGAACTCGAAACATGTCAACCTTGGTTTTGAGAATCTCTCCCGGAGTTTGAGAGATTTGGACGTGAAAGGGTACCAGTCTTGTCGGGGATTGGGAACCCTTCGCGAGAATGTCCAAAGTTTCAGCGGGATTTCCAAAATGTTGAAAGGAAGTTGAAACATGTCAACCTTGGTTTTGAGAATCTCTCCCGGAGTTTGAGAGATTTGGACGTGAAAGGGTACCAGTCTTGTCGGGGATTGGGAACCCTTCGCGAGAATGTCCAAAGTTTCAGCGGGATTTCCAAAATGTTGAAAGGAACTCGAAACATGTCAACCTTGGTTTTGAGAATCTCTCCCGGAGTTTGAGAGATTTGGACGTGAAAGGGTACCAGTCTTGTCGGGGATTGGGAACCCTTCGCGAGAATGTCCAAAGTTTCAGCGGGATTTCCAAAATGTTGAGAGGAACTTGAAACATGTCAACCTTGGTTTTGAGAATCTCTCCCGGAGTTTGAGAGATTTGGACGTGAAAGGGTACCAGTCTTGTCGGGGATTGGGAACCCTTCGCGAGAATGTCCAAAGTTTCAGCGGGATTTCCAAAATGTTGAAAGGAACTCGAAACATGTCAACCTTGGTTTTGAGAATCTCTCCCGGAGTTTGAGAGATTTGGACGTGAAAGGGTACCAGTCTTGTCGGGGATTGGGAACCCTTCGCGAGAATGTCCAAAGTTTCAGCGGGATTTCCAAAATGTTGAAAGGAACTCGAAACATGTCAACCTTGGTTTTGAGAATCTCTCCCGGAGTTTGAGAGATTTGGACATGAAAGGGTACCAGTCTTGTCGGGGATTGGGAACCCTTCGCGAGAATGTCCAAAGTTTCAGCGGGATTTCCAAAATGTTGAAAGGAACTCGAAACATGTCAACCTTGGTTTTGAGAATCTCTCCCGGAGTTTGAGAGATTTGGACGTGAAAGGGTACCAGTCTTGTCGGGGATTGGAAACCCTTCGCGAGAATGTCCAAAGTTTCAGCGGGATTTCCAAAATGTTGAAAGGAACTCGAAACATGTCAACCTTGGTTTTGAGAATCTCTCCCGGAGTTTGAGAGATTTGGACGTGAAAGGGTACCAGTCTTGTCGGGGATTGGGAACCCTTCGCGAGAATGTCCAAAGTTTCAGCGGGATTTCCAAAATGTTGAAAGGAACTCGAAACATGTCAACCTTGGTTTTGAGAATCTCTCCCGGAGTTTGAGAGATTTGGACGTGAAAGGGTACCAATCTTGTCGGGGATTGGGAACCCTTCGCGAGAATGTCCAAAGGTTCAGCGGGATTACCAAAATGTTGAAAGGAACTTGAAACATGTCAACCTTGGTTTTGAGAATCTCTCCCGGAGTTTGAGAGATTTGGACGTGAAAGGGTACCAGTCTTGTCGGGGATTGGGAACCCTTCTCGAGAATGTCCAAAGTTTCAGCGGGATTTCCAAAATGTTGAAAGGAACTCGAAACATGTCAACCTTGGTTTTGAGATTCTCTCCCGGAGTTTGAGAGATTTGGACGTGAAAGGGTACCAGTCTTGTCGGGGATTGGAAACCCTTCGCGAGAATGTCCAAAGTTTCAGCGGGATTTCCAAAATGTTGAAAGGAACTCGAAACATGTCAACCTTGGTTTTGAGAATCTCTCCCGGAGTTTGAGAGATTTGGACATGAAAGGGTACCAGTCTTGTCGGGGATTGGGAACCCTTCGCGAGAATGTCCAAAGTTTCAGCGGGATTTCCAAAATGTTGAAAGGAACTCGAAACATGTCAACCTTGGTTTTGAGAATCTCTCCCGGAGTTTGAGAGATTTGGACATGAAAGGGTACCAGTCTTGTCGGGGATTGGGAACCCTTCGCGAGAATGTCCAAAGTTTCAGCGGGATTTCCAAAATGTTGAAAGGAACTCGAAACATGTCAACCTTGGTTTTGAGAATCTCTCCCGGAGTTTGAGAGATTTGGACGTGAAAGGGTACCAGTCTTGTCGGGGATTGGAAACCCTTCGCGAGAATGTCCAAAGTTTCAGCGGGATTTCCAAAATGTTGAAAGGAACTCGAAACATGTCAACCTTGGTTTTGAGAATCTCTCCCGGAGTTTGAGAGATTTGGACGTGAAAGGTTACCAGTCTTGTCGGGGATCGGGAACCCTTCGCGAGAATGTCCAAAGTTTCAGCGGGATTTCCAAAATGTTGAAAGGAACTCGAAACATGTCAACCTTGGTTTTGAGAATCTCTCCCGGAGTTTGAGAGATTTGGACGTGAAAGGGTACCAGTCTTGTCGGGGATTGGGAACCCTTCGCGAGAATGTCCAAAGTTTCAGTGGGATTCCCAAAATGTTGAAAGGAACTCGAAACATGTCAACCTTGGTTTTGAGAATCTCTCCCGGAGTTTGAGAGATTTGGACGTGAAAGGGTACCAGTCTTGTCGGGGATTGGGAACCCTTCGCGAGAATGTCCAAAGTTTCAGCGGGATTTCCAAAATGTTGAAAGGAACTTGAAACATGTCAACCTTGGTTTTGAGAATCTCTCCCGGAGTTTGAGAGATTTGGACGTGAAAGGGTACCAGTCTTGTCGGGGATTGGGAACCCTTTGCGAGAATGTCCAAAGTTTCAGCGGGATTTCCAAAATGTTGAAAGGAACTCGAAACATGTCAACCTTGGTTTTGAGAATCTCTCCCGGAGTTTGAGAGATTTGGACGTGAAAGGGTACCAGTCTTGTTGGGGATTGGGAACCCTTCACGAGAATGTCCAAAGTTTCAGCGGGATTTCCAAAATGTTGAAAGGAAGTTGAAACATGTCAACCTTGGTTTTGAGAATCTCTCCCGGAGTTTGAGAGATTTGGACGTGAAAGGGTACCAGTCTTGTCGGGGATTGGGAACCCTTCGCGAGAATGTCCAAAGTTTCAGCGGGATTTCCAAAATGTTGAAAGGAATTCGAAACATGTCAACCTTGGTTTTGAGAATCTCTCCCGGAGTTTGAGAGATTTGGACGTGAAAGGGTACCAGTCTTGTCGGGGATTGGGAACCCTTCGCGAGAATGTCCAAAGTTTCAGTGGGATTTCCAAGATGTTGAAAGGAACTCGAAACATGTCAACCTTGGTTTTGAGAATCTCTCCCGGAGTTTGAGAGATTTGGACGTGAAAGGGTACCAGTCTTGTCGGGGATTGGGAACCCTTCGCGAGAATGTCCAAAGTTTCAGCGGGATTTCCAAAATGTTGAAAGGAACTCGAAACATGTCAACCTTGGTTTTGAGAATCTCTCCCGGAGTTTGAGAGATTTGGACGTGAAAGGGTACCAATCTTGTCGGGGATTGGGAACCCTTCGCGAGAATGTCCAAAGGTTCAGCGGGATTACCAAAATGTTGAAAGGAACTTGAAACATGTCAACCTTGGTTTTGAGAATCTCTCCCGGAGTTTGAGAGATTTGGACGTGAAAGGGTACCAGTCTTGTCGGGGATTGGGAACCCTTCGCGAGAATGTCCAAAGTTTCAGCGGGATTTCCAAAATGTTGAAAGGAACTCGAAACATGTCAACCTTGGTTTTGAGATTCTCTCCCGGAGTTTGAGAGATTTGGACGTGAAAGGGTACCAGTCTTGTCGGGGATTGGAAACCCTTCGCGAGAATGTCCAAAGTTTCAGCGGGATTTCCAAAATGTTGAAAGGAACTCGAAACATGTCAACCTTGGTTTTGAGAATCTCTCCCGGAGTTTGAGAGATTTGGACATGAAAGGGTACCAATCTTGTCGGGGATTGGGAACCCTTCGCGAGAATGTCCAAAGTTTCAGCGGGATTTCCAAAATGTTGAAAGGAACTCGAAACATGTCAACCTTGGTTTTGAGAATCTCTCCCGGAGTTTGAGAGATTTGGACATGAAAGGGTACCAGTCTTGTCGGGGATTGGGAACCCTTCGCGAGAATGTCCAAAGTTTCAGCGGGATTTCCAAAATGTTGAAAGGAACTCGAAACATGTCAACCTTGGTTTTGAGAATCTCTCCCGGAGTTTGAGAGATTTGGACGTGAAAGGGTACCAGTCTTGTCAGGGATTGGGAACCCTTCGCGAGAATGTCCAAAGTTTCAGCGGGATTTCCAAAATGTTGAAAGGAACTCGAAACATGTCAACCTTGGTTTTGAGAATCTCTCCCGGAGTTTGAGAGATTTGGACGTGAAAGGGTACCAGTCTTGTCGGGGATTGGGAACCCTTCGCGAGAATGTCCAAAGTTTCAGCGGGATTTCCAAAATGTTGAAAGGAACTCGAAACATGTCAACCTTGGTTTTGAGAATCTCTCCCAGAGTTTGAGAGATTTGGACGTGAAAGGGTACCAGTCTTGTCGGGGATTGGGAACCCTTCGCGAGAATGTCCAAAGTTTCAGCGGGATTTCCAAAATGTTGAAAGGAACTCGAAACATGTCAACCTTGGTTTTGAGAATCTCTCCCGGAGTTTGAGAGATTTGGACGTGAAAGGGTACCAATCTTGTCGGGGATTGGGAACCCTTCGCGAGAATGTCCAAAGTTTCAGCGGGATTTCCAAAATGTTGAAAGGAACTCGAAACATGTCAACCTTGGTTTTGAGAATCTCTCCCGGAGTTTGAGAGATTTGGACGTGAAAGGGTACCAGTCTTGTCGGGGATTGGGAACCCTTCGCCAGAATGTCCAAAGTTTCAGCGGGATTTCCAAAATGTTGAAAGGAACTCGAAACATGTCAACCTTGGTTTTGAGAATCTCTCCCGGAGTTTGAGAGATTTGGACGTGAAAGGGTACCAGTCTTGTCGGGGATTGGGAACCCTTCGCGAGAATGTCCAAAGTTTCAGCGGGATTTCCAAAATGTTGAGAGGAACTCGAAACATGTCAACCTTGGTTTTGAGAATCTCTCCCGGACTTTGAGAGATTTGGACGTGAAAGGGTACCAGTCTTGTCGGGGATTGGGAACCCTTCGCGAGAATGTCCAAAGTTTCAGCGGGATTTCCAAAATGTTGAGAGGAACTCGAAACATGTCAACCTTGGTTTTGAGAATCTCTCCCGGACTTTGAGAGATTTGGACGTGAAAGGGTACCAGTCTTGTCGGGGATTGGGAACCCTTCGCGAGAATGTCCAATGTTTCAGCGGGATTTCCAAAATGTGAAAGGAACTCGAAACATGTCAACCTTGGTTTTGAGAATCTCTCCCGGAGTTTGAGAGATTTGGACGTGAAAGGGTACCAGTCTTGTCGGGGATTGGGAACCCTTCGCGAGAATGTCCAAAGTTTCAGCGGGATTTCCAAAATGTTGAGAGGAACTCGAAACATGTCAACCTTGGTTTTGAGAATCTCTCCCGGACTTTGAGAGATTTGGACGTGAAAGGGTACCAGTCTTGTCGGGGATTGGGAACCCTTCGCGAGAATGTCCAAAGTTTCAGCGGGATTTCCAAAATGTTGAGAGGAACTCGAAACATGTCAACCTTGGTTTTGAGAATCTCTCCCGGACTTTGAGAGATTTGGACGTGAAAGGGTACCAGTCTTGTCGGGGATTGGGAACCCTTCGCGAGAATGTCCAATGTTTCAGCGGGATTTCCAAAATGTGAAAGGAACTCGAAACATGTCAACCTTGGTTTTGAGAATCTCTCCCGGAGTTTGAGAGATTTGGACGTGAAAGGGTACCAGTCTTGTCGGGGATTGGGAACCCTTCGCGAGAATGTCCAAAGTTTCAGCGGGATTTCCAAAATGTTGAAAGGAAGTTGAAACATGTCAACCTTGGTTTTGAGAATCTCTCCCGGAGTTTGAGAGATTTGGACGTGAAAGGGTACCAGTCTTGTCGGGGATTGGGAACCCTTCGCGAGAATGTCCAAAGTTTCAGCGGGATTTCCAAAATGTTGAAAGGAACTCGAAACATGTCAACCTTGGTTTTGAGAATCTCTCCCGGAGTTTGAGAGATTTGGACGTGAAAGGGTACCAGTCTTGTCGGGGATTGGGAACCCTTCGCGAGAATGTCCAAAGTTTCAGCGGGATTTCCAAAATGTTGAGAGGAACTTGAAACATGTCAACCTTGGTTTTGAGAATCTCTCCCGGAGTTTGAGAGATTTGGACGTGAAAGGGTACCAGTCTTGTCGGGGATTGGGAACCCTTCGCGAGAATGTCCAAAGTTTCAGCGGGATTTCCAAAATGTTGAAAGGAACTCGAAACATGTCAACCTTGGTTTTGAGAATCTCTCCCGGAGTTTGAGAGATTTGGACGTGAAAGGGTACCAGTCTTGTCGGGGATTGGGAACCCTTCGCGAGAATGTCCAAAGTTTCAGCGGGATTTCCAAAATGTTGAGAGGAACTCGAAACATGTCAACCTTGGTTTTGAGAATCTCTCCCGGACTTTGAGAGATTTGGACGTGAAAGGGTACCAGTCTTGTCGGGGATTGGGAACCCTTCGCGAGAATGTCCAAAGTTTCAGCGGGATTTCCAAAATGTTGAAAGGAACTCGAAACATGTCAACCTTGGTTTTGAGAATCTCTCCCGGAGTTTGAGAGATTTGGACGTGAAAGGGTACCAGTCTTGTCGGGGATTGGGAACCCTTCGCGAGAATGTCCAAAGTTTCAGTGGGATTTCCAAAATGTTGAAAGGAACTCGAAACATGTCAACCTTGGTTTTGAGAATCTCTCCCGGAGTTCGAGAGATTTGGACGTGAAAGGGTACCAGTCTTGTCGGGGATTGGAAACCCTTCGCGAGAATGTCCAAAGTTTCAGCGGGATTTCCAAAATGTTGAAAGGAACTCGAAACATGTCAACCTTGGTTTTGAGAATCTCTCCCGGAGTTTGAGAGATTTGGACGTGAAAGGGTACCAATCTTGTCGGGGATTGGGAACCCTTCGCGAGAATGTCCAAAGGTTCAGCGGGATTACCAAAATGTTGAAAGGAACTTGAAACATGTCAACCTTGGTTTTGAGAATCTCTCCCGGAGTTTGAGAGATTTGGACGTGAAAGGGTACCAGTCTTGTCGGGGATTGGGAACCCTTCGCGAGAATGTCCAAAGTTTCAGCGGGATTTCCAAAATGTTGAAAGGAACTCGAAACATGTCAACCTTGGTTTTGAGATTCTCTCCCGGAGTTTGAGAGATTTGGACGTGAAAGGGTACCAGTCTTGTCGGGGATTGGAAACCCTTCGCGAGAATGTCCAAAGTTTCAGCGGGATTTCCAAAATGTTGAAAGGAACTCGAAACATGTCAACCTTGGTTTTGAGAATCTCTCCCGGAGTTTGAGAGATTTGGACATGAAAGGGTACCAATCTTGTCGGGGATTGGGAACCCTTCGCGAGAATGTCCAAAGTTTCAGCGGGATTTCCAAAATGTTGAAAGGAACTCGAAACATGTCAACCTTGGTTTTGAGAATCTCTCCCGGAGTTTGAGAGATTTGGACATGAAAGGGTACCAGTCTTGTCGGGGATTGGGAACCCTTCGCGAGAATGTCCAAAGTTTCAGCGGGATTTCCAAAATGTTGAAAGGAACTCGAAACATGTCAACCTTGGTTTTGAGAATCTCTCCCGGAGTTTGAGAGATTTGGACGTGAAAGGGTACCAGTCTTGTCAGGGATTGGGAACCCTTCGCGAGAATGTCCAAAGTTTCAGCGGGATTTCCAAAATGTTGAAAGGAACTCGAAACATGTCAACCTTGGTTTTGAGAATCTCTCCCGGAGTTTGAGAGATTTGGACGTGAAAGGGTACCAGTCTTGTCGGGGATTGGGAACCCTTCGCGAGAATGTCCAAAGTTTCAGCGGGATTTCCAAAATGTTGAAAGGAACTCGAAACATGTCAACCTTGGTTTTGAGAATCTCTCCCAGAGTTTGAGAGATTTGGACGTGAAAGGGTACCAGTCTTGTCGGGGATTGGGAACCCTTCGCGAGAATGTCCAAAGTTTCAGCGGGATTTCCAAAATGTTGAAAGGAACTCGAAACATGTCAACCTTGGTTTTGAGAATCTCTCCCGGAGTTTGAGAGATTTGGACGTGAAAGGGTACCAATCTTGTCGGGGATTGGGAACCCTTCGCGAGAATGTCCAAAGTTTCAGCGGGATTTCCAAAATGTTGAAAGGAACTCGAAACATGTCAACCTTGGTTTTGAGAATCTCTCCCGGAGTTTGAGAGATTTGGACGTGAAAGGGTACCAGTCTTGTCGGGGATTGGGAACCCTTCGCCAGAATGTCCAAAGTTTCAGCGGGATTTCCAAAATGTTGAAAGGAACTCGAAACATGTCAACCTTGGTTTTGAGAATCTCTCCCGGAGTTTGAGAGATTTGGACGTGAAAGGGTACCAGTCTTGTCGGGGATTGGGAACCCTTCGCGAGAATGTCCAAAGTTTCAGCGGGATTTCCAAAATGTTGAGAGGAACTCGAAACATGTCAACCTTGGTTTTGAGAATCTCTCCCGGACTTTGAGAGATTTGGACGTGAAAGGGTACCAGTCTTGTCGGGGATTGGGAACCCTTCGCGAGAATGTCCAAAGTTTCAGCGGGATTTCCAAAATGTTGAGAGGAACTCGAAACATGTCAACCTTGGTTTTGAGAATCTCTCCCGGACTTTGAGAGATTTGGACGTGAAAGGGTACCAGTCTTGTCGGGGATTGGGAACCCTTCGCGAGAATGTCCAATGTTTCAGCGGGATTTCCAAAATGTGAAAGGAACTCGAAACATGTCAACCTTGGTTTTGAGAATCTCTCCCGGAGTTTGAGAGATTTGGACGTGAAAGGGTACCAGTCTTGTCGGGGATTGGGAACCCTTCGCGAGAATGTCCAAAGTTTCAGCGGGATTTCCAAAATGTTGAGAGGAACTCGAAACATGTCAACCTTGGTTTTGAGAATCTCTCCCGGACTTTGAGAGATTTGGACGTGAAAGGGTACCAGTCTTGTCGGGGATTGGGAACCCTTCGCGAGAATGTCCAAAGTTTCAGCGGGATTTCCAAAATGTTGAGAGGAACTCGAAACATGTCAACCTTGGTTTTGAGAATCTCTCCCGGACTTTGAGAGATTTGGACGTGAAAGGGTACCAGTCTTGTCGGGGATTGGGAACCCTTCGCGAGAATGTCCAATGTTTCAGCGGGATTTCCAAAATGTGAAAGGAACTCGAAACATGTCAACCTTGGTTTTGAGAATCTCTCCCGGAGTTTGAGAGATTTGGACGTGAAAGGGTACCAGTCTTGTCGGGGATTGGGAACCCTTCGCGAGAATGTCCAAAGTTTCAGCGGGATTTCCAAAATGTTGAAAGGAAGTTGAAACATGTCAACCTTGGTTTTGAGAATCTCTCCCGGAGTTTGAGAGATTTGGACGTGAAAGGGTACCAGTCTTGTCGGGGATTGGGAACCCTTCGCGAGAATGTCCAAAGTTTCAGCGGGATTTCCAAAATGTTGAAAGGAACTCGAAACATGTCAACCTTGGTTTTGAGAATCTCTCCCGGAGTTTGAGAGATTTGGACGTGAAAGGGTACCAGTCTTGTCGGGGATTGGGAACCCTTCGCGAGAATGTCCAAAGTTTCAGCGGGATTTCCAAAATGTTGAGAGGAACTTGAAACATGTCAACCTTGGTTTTGAGAATCTCTCCCGGAGTTTGAGAGATTTGGACGTGAAAGGGTACCAGTCTTGTCGGGGATTGGGAACCCTTCGCGAGAATGTCCAAAGTTTCAGCGGGATTTCCAAAATGTTGAAAGGAACTCGAAACATGTCAACCTTGGTTTTGAGAATCTCTCCCGGAGTTTGAGAGATTTGGACGTGAAAGGGTACCAGTCTTGTCGGGGATTGGGAACCCTTCGCGAGAATGTCCAAAGTTTCAGCGGGATTTCCAAAATGTTGAGAGGAACTCGAAACATGTCAACCTTGGTTTTGAGAATCTCTCCCGGACTTTGAGAGATTTGGACGTGAAAGGGTACCAGTCTTGTCGGGGATTGGGAACCCTTCGCGAGAATGTCCAAAGTTTCAGCGGGATTTCCAAAATGTTGAAAGGAACTCGAAACATGTCAACCTTGGTTTTGAGAATCTCTCCCGGAGTTTGAGAGATTTGGACGTGAAAGGGTACCAGTCTTGTCGGGGATTGGGAACCCTTCGCGAGAATGTCCAAAGTTTCAGTGGGATTTCCAAAATGTTGAAAGGAACTCGAAACATGTCAACCTTGGTTTTGAGAATCTCTCCCGGAGTTCGAGAGATTTGGACGTGAAAGGGTACCAGTCTTGTCGGGGATTGGAAACCCTTCGCGAGAATGTCCAAAGTTTCAGCGGGATTTCCAAAATGTTGAAAGGAACTCGAAACATGTCAACCTTGGTTTTGAGAATCTCTCCCGGAGTTTGAGAGATTTGGACGTGAAAGGGTACCAATCTTGTCGGGGATTGGGAACCCTTCGCGAGAATGTCCAAAGTTTCAGCGGGATTTCCAAAATGTTGAAAGGAACTCGAAACATGTCAACCTTGGTTTTGAGAATCTCTCCCGGAGTTTGAGAGATTTGGACGTGAAAGGGTACCAGTCTTGTCGGGGATTGGGAACCCTTCGCGAGAATGTCCAAAGTTTCAGCGGGATTTCCAAAATGTTGAAAGGAACTCGAAACATGTCAACCTTGGTTTTGAGAATCTCTCCCGGAGTTTGAGAGATTTGGACATGAAAGGGTACCAGTCTTGTCGGGGATTGGGAACCCTTCGCGAGAATGTCCAAAGTTTCAGCGGGATTTCCAAAATGTTGAAAGGAATTCGAAACATGTCAACCTTGGTTTTGAGAATCTCTCCCGGAGTTTGAGAGATTTGGACGTGAAAGGGTACCAGTCTTGTCAGGGATTGGGAACCCTTCGCGAGAATGTCCAAAGTTTCAGCGGGATTTCCAAAATGTTGAAAGGAACTCGAAACATGTCAACCTTGGTTTTGAGAATCTCTCCCGGAGTTTGAGAGATTTGGACATGAAAGGGTACCAGTCTTGTCGGGGATTGGGAACCCTTCGCGAGAATGTCCGAAGTTTCAGCAGGATTTCCAAAATGTTGAAAGGAACTCGAAACATGTCAACCTTGGTTTTGAGAATCTCTCCCGGAGTTTGAGAGATTTGGACGTGAAAGGGTACCAGTCTTGTCGGGGATTGGGAACCCTTCGCGAGAATGTCCAAAGTTTCAGCGGGATTTCCAAAATGTTGAAAGGAACTCGAAACATGTCAACCTTGGTTTTGAGAATCTCTCCCGGAGTTTGAGAGATTTGGACGTGAAAGGGTACCAATCTTGTCGGGGATTGGGAACCCTTCGCGAGAATGTCCAAAGTTTCAGCGGGATTTCCAAAATGTTGAAAGGAACTCGAAACATGTCAACCTTGGTTTTGAGAATCTCTCCCGGAGTTTGAGAGATTTGGACGTGAAAGGGTACCAGTCTTGTCGGGGATTGGGAACCCTTCGCGAGAATGTCTAAAGTTTCAGCGGGATTTCCAAAATGTTGAAAGGAACTCGAAACATGTCAACCTTGGTTTTGAGAATCTCTCCCGGAGTTTGAGAGATTTGGACGTGAAAGGGTACCAGTCTTGTCGGGGATTGGGAACCCTTTGCGAGAATGTCCAAAGTTTCAGCGGGATTTCCAAAATGTTGAAAGGAACTCGAAACATGTCAACCTTGGTTTTGAGAATCTCTCCCGGAGTTTGAGAGATTTGGACGTGAAAGGGTACCAGTCTTGTCAGGGATTGGGAACCCTTCGCGAGAATGTCCAAAGTTTCAGCGGGATTTCCAAAATGTTGAAAGGAAGTTGAAACATGTCAACCTTGGTTTTGAGAATCTCTCCCGGAGTTTGAGAGATTTGGACGTGAAAGGGTACCAGTCTTGTCGGGGATTGGGAACCCTTCGCGAGAATGTCCAAAGTTTCAGCGGGATTTCCAAAATGTTGAAAGGAACTCGAAACATGTCAACCTTGGTTTTGAGAATCTCTCCCGGAGTTTGAGAGATTTGGACGTGAAAGGGTACCAGTCTTGTCGGGGATTGGGAACCCTTTGCGAGAATGTCCAAAGTTTCAGCGGGATTTCCAAAATGTTGAAAGGAACTCGAAACATGTCAACCTTGGTTTTGAGAATCTCTCCCGGAGTTTGAGAGATTTGGACGTGAAAGGGTACCAGTCTTGTCGGGGATTGGGAACCCTTCGCGAGAATGTCCAAAGTTTCAGCGGGATTTCCAAGATGTTGAAAGGAACTTGAAACATGTCAACCTTGGTTTTGAGAATCTCTCCCGGAGTTTGAGAGATTTGGACGTGAAAGGGTACCAGTCTTGTCGGGGATTGGGAACCCTTCGCGAGAATGTCCAAAGTTTCAGCGGGATTTCCAAAATGTTGAAAGGAAGTTGAAACATGTCAACCTTGGTTTTGAGAATCTCTCCCGGAGTTTGAGAGATTTGGACGTGAAAGGGTACCAGTCTTGTCGGGGATTGGGAACCCTTCGCGAGAATGTCCAAAGTTTCAGCGGGATTTCCAAAATGTTGAAAGGAACTCGAAACATGTCAACCTTGGTTTTGAGAATCTCTCCCGGAGTTTGAGAGATTTGGACGTGAAAGGGTACCAGTCTTGTCGGGGATTGGGAACCCTTCGCCAGAATGTCCAAACTTTCAGCGGGATTTCCAAGATGTTGAAAGGAACTTGAAACATGTCAACCTTGGTTTTGAGAATCTCTCCCGGAGTTTGAGAGATTTGGACGTGAAAGGGTACCAGTCTTGTCGGGGATTGGGAACCCTTCGCGAGAATGTCCAAAGTTTCAGCGGGATTTCCAAAATGTTGAAAGGAACTCGAAACATGTCAACCTTGGTTTTGAGAATCTCTCCCGGAGTTTGAGAGATTTGGACGTGAAAGGGTACCAGTCTTGTCGGGGATTGGGAACCCTTCGCGAGAATGTCCAAAGTTTCAGCGGGATTTCCAAGATGTTGAAAGGAACTTGAAACATGTCAACCTTGGTTTTGAGAATCTCTCCCGGAGTTTGAGAGATTTGGACGTGAAAGGGTACCAATCTTGTCGGGGATTGGGAACCCTTCGCGAGAATGTCCAAAGTTTCAGCGGGATTTCCAAAATGTTGAAAGGAAGTTGAAACATGTCAACCTTGGTTTTGAGAATCTCTCCCGGAGTTTGAGAGATTTGGACGTGAAAGGGTACCAGTCTTGTCGGGGATTGGGAACCCTTCGCGAGAATGTCCAAAGTTTCAGCGGGATTTCCAAAATGTTGAAAGGAACTCGAAACATGTCAACCTTGGTTTTGAGAATCTCTCCCGGAGTTTGAGAGATTTGGACGTGAAAGGGTACCAGTCTTGTCGGGGATTGGGAACCCTTCGCCAGAATGTCCAAAGTTTCAGCGGGATTTCCAAGATGTTGAAAGGAACTTGAAACATGTCAACCTTGGTTTTGAGAATCTCTCCCGGAGTTTGAGAGATTTGGACGTGAAAGGGTACCAGTCTTGTCGGGGATTGGGAACCCTTCGCGAGAATGTCCAAAGTTTCAGCGGGATTTCCAAAATGTTGAAAGGAACTCGAAACATGTCAACCTTGGTTTTGAGAATCTCTCCCGGAGTTTGAGAGATTTGGACGTGAAAGGGTACCAGTCTTGTCGGGGATTGGGAACCCTTCGCGAGAATGTCCAAAGTTTCAGCGGGATTTCCAAAATGTTGAGAGGAACTCGAAACATGTCAACCTTGGTTTTGAGAATCTCTCCCGGACTTTGAGAGATTTGGACGTGAAAGGGTACCAGTCTTGTCGGGGATTGGGAACCCTTCGCGAGAATGTCCAAAGTTTCAGCGGGATTTCCAAAATGTTGAAAGGAACTCGAAACATGTCAACCTTGGTTTTGAGAATCTCTCCCGGAGTTTGAGAGATTTGGACGTGAAAGGGTACCAGTCTTGTCGGGGATTGTGAACCCTTCGCGAGAATGTCCAAAGTTTCAGCGGTATTTCCAAAATGTTGAGAGGAATTCGAAACATGTCAACCTTGGTTTTGAGAATCTCTCCCGGAGTTTGAGAGATTTGGACGTGAAAGGGTACCAGTCTTGTCGGGGATTGGGAACCCTTCGCGAGAATGTCCAAAGTTTCAGCGGGATTTCCAAAATGTTGAAAGGAAGTTGAAACATGTCAACCTTGGTTTTGAGAATCTCTCCCGGAGTTTGAGAGATTTGGACGTGAAAGGGTACCAGTCTTGTCGGGGATTGGGAACCCTTCGCGAGAATGTCCAAAGTTTCAGCGGGATTTCCAAAATGTTGAAAGGAACTCGAAACATGTCAACCTTGGTTTTGAGAATCTCTCCCGGAGTTTGAGAGATTTGGACGTGAAAGGGTACCAGTCTTGTCGGGGATTGGGAACCCTTCGTGAGAATGTCCAAAGTTTCAGCGGGATTTCCAAAATGTTGAAAGGAACTCGAAACATGTCAACCTTGGTTTTGAGAATCTCTCCCGGAGTTTGAGAGATTTGGACGTGAAAGGGTACCAGTCTTGTCGGGGATTGTGAACCCTTCGCGAGAATGTCCAAAGTTTCAGCGGTATTTCCAAAATGTTGAGAGGAATTCGAAACATGTCAACCTTGGTTTTGAGAATCTCTCCCGGAGTTTGAGAGATTTGGACGTGAAAGGGTACCAGTCTTGTCGGGGATTGGGAACCCTTCGCGAGAATGTCCAAAGTTTCAGCGGGATTTCCAAAATGTTGAAAGGAAGTTGAAACATGTCAACCTTGGTTTTGAGAATCTCTCCCGGAGTTTGAGAGATTTGGACGTGAAAGGGTACCAGTCTTGTCGGGGATTGGGAACCCTTCGCGAGAATGTCCAAAGTTTCAGCGGGATTTCCAAAATGTTGAAAGGAACTCGAAACATGTCAACCTTGGTTTTGAGAATCTCTCCCGGAGTTTGAGAGATTTGGACGTGAAAGGGTACCAGTCTTGTCGGGGATTGGGAACCCTTCGTGAGAATGTCCAAAGTTTCAGCGGGATTTCCAAAATGTTGAAAGGAACTCGAAACATGTCAACCTTGGTTTTGAGAATCTCTCCCGGAGTTTGAGAGATTTGGACGTGAAAGGGTACCAGTCTTGTCGGGGATTGGGAACCCTTCGTGAGAATGTCCAAAGTTTCAGCGGGATTTCCAAAATGTTGAGAGGAACTCGAAACATGTCAACCTTGGTTTTGAGAATCTCTCCCGGAGTTTGAGAGATTTGGACGTGAAAGGGTACCAGTCTTGTCGGGGATTGGGAACCCTTCGCCAGAATGTCCAAAGTTTCAGCGGGATTTCCAAAATGTTGAAAGGAACTCGAAACATGTCAACCTTGGTTTTGAGAATCTCTCCCGGAGTTTGAGAGATTTGGACGTGAAAGGGTACCAGTCTTGTCGGGGATTGGGAACCCTTCGCGAGAATGTCCAAAGTTTCAGCGGGATTTCCAAAATGTTGAAAGGAACTCGAAACATGTCAACCTTGGTTTTGAGAATCTCTCCCGGAGTTTGAGAGATTTGGACGTGAAAGGGTACCAGTCTTGTCGGGGATTGGGAACCCTTCGCGAGAATGTCCAAAGTTTCAGCGGGATTTCCAAAATGTTGAAAGGAACTCGAAACATGTCAACCTTGGTTTTGAGAATCTCTCCCGGAGTTTGAGAGATTTGGACGTGAAAGGGTACCAGTCTTGTCGGGGATTGGAAACCCTTCGCGAGAATGTCCAAAGTTTCAGCGGGATTTCCAAAATGTTGAAAGGAACTCGAAACATGTCAACCTTGGTTTTGAGAATCTCTCCCGGAGTTTGAGAGATTTGGACGTGAAAGGGTACCAGTCTTGTCGGGGATTGGGAACCCTTCGCGAGAATGTCCAAAGTTTCAGCGGGATTTCCAAAATGTTGAAAGGAACTCGAAACATGTCAACCTTGGTTTTGAGAATCTCTCCCGGAGTTTGAGAGATTTGGACGTGAAAGGGTACCAGTCTTGTCGGGGATTGGGAACCCTTCGCCAGAATGTCCAATGTTTCAGCGGGATTTCCAAAATGTTGAAAGGAACTCGAAACATGTCAACCTTGGTTTTGAGAATCTCTCCCGGAGTTTGAGAGATTTGGACGTGAAAGGGTACCAGTCTTGTCGGGGATTGGGAACCCTTCGTGAGAATGTCAAAAGTTTCAGCGGGATTTCCAAAATGTTGAAAGGAACTCGAAACATGTCAACCTTGGTTTTGAGAATCTCTCCCGGAGTTTGAGAGATTTGGACGTGAAAGGGTACCAGTCTTGTCGGGGATTGGGAACCCTTCGCGAGAATGTCCAAAGTTTCAGCGGGATTTCCAAAATGTTGAAAGGAACTCGAAACATGTCAACCTTGGTTTTGAGAATCTCTCCCGGAGTTTGAGAGATTTGGACGTGAAAGGGTACCAGTCTTGTCGGGGATTGGGAACCCTTCGCGAGAATGTCCAATGTTTCAGCAGGATTTCCAAAATGTTGAAAGGAACTCGAAACATGTCAACCTTGGTTTTGAGAATCTCTCCCGGAGTTTGAGAGATTTGGACGTGAAAGGGTACCAGTCTTGTCGGGGATTGGGAACCCTTCGCGAGAATGTCCAAAGTTTCAGCGGGATTTCCAAAATGTTGAAAGGAACTCGAAACATGTCAACCTTGGTTTTGAGAATCTCTCCCGGAGTTTGAGAGATTTGGACGTGAAAGGGTACCAGTCTTGTCGGGGATTGGGAACCCTTCGCCAGAATGTCCAAAGTTTCAGCGGGATTTCCAAAATGTTGAAAGGAAGTTGAAACATGTCAACCTTGGTTTTGAGAATCTCTCCCGGAGTTTGAGAGATTTGGACGTGAAAGGGTACCAGTCTTGTCGGGGATTGGGAACCCTTCGCGAGAATGTCCAAAGTTTCAGCGGGATTTGCAAAATGTTGAAAGGAACTCGAAACATGTCAACCTTGGTTTTGAGAATCTCTCCCGGAGTTTGAGAGATTTGGACGTGAAAGGGTACCAGTCTTGTCGGGGATTGGAAACCCTTCGCGAGAATGTCCAAAGTTTCAGCGGGATTTCCAAAATGTTGAAAGGAACTCGAAACATGTCAACCTTGGTTTTGAGAATCTCTCCCGGAGTTTGAGAGATTTGGACGTGAAAGGGTACCAGTCTTGTCGGGGATTGGGAACCCTTTGCGAGAATGTCCAAAGTTTCAGCGGGATTTCCAAAATGTTGAAAGGAACTCGAAACATGTCAACCTTGGTTTTGAGCATCTCTCCCGGAGTTTGAGAGATTTGGACGTGAAAGGGTACCAGTCTTGTCGGGGATTGGGAACCCTTCGCGAGAATGTCCAATGTTTCAGCGGGATTTCCAAAATGTTGAAAGGAACTCGAAACATGTCAACCTTGGTTTTGAGAATCTCTCCCGGAGTTTGAGAGATTTGGACGTGAAAGGGTACCAGTCTTGTCGGGGATTGGGAACCCTTCGCGAGAATGTCCAAAGTTTCAGCGGGATTTCCAAGATGTTGAAAGGAACTCGAAGCATGTCAACCATGGTTTTGAGAATCTCTCCCGGAGTTTGAGAGATTTGGACGTGAAAGGGTACCAGTCTTGTCGGGGATTGGGAACCCTTCGCGAGAATGTCCAAAGTTTCAGCGGGATTTCCAAAATGTTGAGAGGAACTCGAAACATGTCAACCTTGGTTTTGAGAATCTCTCCCGGAGTTTGAGAGATTTGGACGTGAAAGGGTACCAGTCTTGTCGGGGATCGGGAACCCTTCGCCAGAATGTCCAAAGCTTCAGCGGGATTTCCAAAATGTTGAAAGGAACTCGAAACATGTCAACCTTGGTTTTGAGAATCTCTCCCGGAGTTTGAGAGATTTGGACGTGAAAGGGTACCAGTCTTGTCGGGGATTGGGAACCCTTCGCCAGAATGTCCAAAGTTTCAGCGGGATTTCCAAAATGTTGAGAGGAATTCGAAACATGTCAACCTTGGTTTTGAGAATCTCTCCCGGAGTTTGAGAGATTTGGACGTGAAAGGGTACCAGTCTTGTCGGGGATTGGGAACCCTTCGCGAGAATGTCCAAAGTTTCAGCGGGATTTCCAAAATGTTGAAAGGAACTCGAAACATGTCAACCTTGGTTTTGAGAATCTCTCCCGGAGTTTGAGAGATTTGGACGTGAAAGGGTACCAGTCTTGTCGGGGATTGGAAACCCTTCGCGAGAATGTCCAAAGTTTCAGCGGGATTTCCAAAATGTTGAAAGGAACTCGAAACATGTCAACCTTGGTTTTGAGAATCTCTCCCGGAGTTTGAGAGATTTGGACGTGAAAGGGTACCAGTCTTGTCGGGGATTGGGAACCCTTTGCGAGAATGTCCAAAGTTTCAGCGGGATTTCCAAAATGTTGAAAGGAACTCGAAACATGTCAACCTTGGTTTTGAGCATCTCTCCCGGAGTTTGAGAGATTTGGACGTGAAAGGGTACCAGTCTTGTCGGGGATTGGGAACCCTTCGCGAGAATGTCCAATGTTTCAGCGGGATTTCCAAAATGTTGAAAGGAACTCGAAACATGTCAACCTTGGTTTTGAGCATCTCTCCCGGAGTTTGAGAGATTTGGACGTGAAAGGGTACCAGTCTTGTCGGGGATTGGGAACCCTTCGCGAGAATGTCCAAAGTTTCAGCGGGATTTCCAAAATGTTGAAAGGAACTCGAAGCATGTCAACCATGGTTTTGAGAATCTCTCCCGGAGTTTGAGAGATTTGGACGTGAAAGGGTACCAGTCTTGTCGGGGATTGGGAACCCTTCGCGAGAATGTCCAAAGTTTCAGCGGGATTTCCAAGATGTTGAAAGGAACTCGAAACATGTCAACCTTGGTTTTGAGAATATCTCACGGAGTTGGAGAGATTTGGACGTGAAAGGGTACCAGTCTTGTCGGGGATTGGGAACCCTTCGCGAGAATGTCCAAAGTTTCAGCGGGATTTCCAAAATGTTGAAAGGAACTTGAAACATGTCAACCTTGGTTTTGAGAATCTCTCCCGGAGTTTGAGAGATCTGGACGTGAAAGGGTACCAGTCTTGTCGGGGATTGGGAACCCTTCGCGAGAATGTCCAAAGTTTCAGTGGGATTTCCAAAATGTTGAAAGGAACTCGAAACCTGTCAACCTTGGTTTTGAGAATCTCTCCCGGAGTTTGAGAGATTTGGACGTGAAAGGGTACCAGTCTTGTCGGGGATTGTGAACCCTTCGGGAGAATGTCCAAAGTTTCAGCGGTATTTCCAAAATGTTGAGAGGAATTCGAAACATGTCAACCTTGGTTTTGAGAATCTCTCCCGGAGTTTGAGAGATTTGGACGTGAAAGGGTACCAGTCTTGTCGGGGATTGGGAACCCTTCGCGAGAATGTCCAAAGTTTCAGCGGGATTTCCAAAATGTTGAAAGGAACTCGAAACATGTCAACCTTGGTTTTGAGAATCTCTCACGGAGTTTGAGAGATTTGGACGTGAAAGGGTACCAGTCTTGTCGGGGATTGGGAACCCTTCGCCAGAATGTCCAAAGTTTCAGCGGGATTTCCAAAATGTTGAAAGGAACTCGAAACATGTCAACCTTGGTTTTGAGAATCTCTCCCGGAGTTTGAGAGATTTGGACGTGAAAGGGTACCAGTCTTGTCGGGGATTGGGAACCCTTTGCGAGAATGTCCAAAGTTTCAGCGGGATTTCCAAAATGTTGAAAGGAACTCGAAACATGTCAACCTTGGTTTTGAGCATCTCTCCCGGAGTTTGAGAGATTTGGACGTGAAAGGGTACCAGTCTTGTCGGGGATTGGGAACCCTTCGCGAGAATGTCCAATGTTTCAGCGGGATTTCCAAAATGTTGAAAGGAACTCGAAACATGTCAACCTTGGTTTTGAGAATCTCTCCCGGAGTTTGAGAGATTTGGACGTGAAAGGGTACCAGTCTTGTCGGGGATTGGGAACCCTTCGCGAGAATGTCCAAAGTTTCAGCGGGATTTCCAAAATGTTGAAAGGAACTCGAAGCATGTCAACCATGGTTTTGAGAATCTCTCCCGGAGTTTGAGAGATTTGGACGTGAAAGGGTACCAGTCTTGTCGGGGATTGGGAACCCTTCGCGAGAATGTCCAAAGTTTCAGCGGGATTTCCAAGATGTTGAAAGGAACTCGAAACATGTCAACCTTGGTTTTGAGAATCTCTCCCGGAGTTTGAGAGATTTGGACGTGAAAGGGTACCAGTCTTGTCGGGGATTGGGAACCCTTCGCGAGAATGTCCAAAGTTTCAGCGGGATTTCCAAAATGTTGAAAGGAACTTGAAACATGTCAACCTTCGTTTTGAGAATCTCTCCCGGAGTTTGAGAGATCTGGACGTGAAAGGGTACCAGTCTTGTCGGGGATTGGGAACCCTTCGCGAGAATGTCCAAAGTTTCAGTGGGATTTCCAAAATTTTGAAAGGAACTCGAAACCTGTCAACCTTGGTTTTGAGAATCTCTCCCGGAGTTTGAGAGATTTGGACGTGAAAGGGTACCAGTCTTGTCGGGGATTGTGAACCCTTCGCGAGAATGTCCAAAGTTTCAGCGGGATTTCCAAAATGTTGAAAGGAACTCGAAACATGTCAACCTTGGTTTTGAGAATCTCTCCCGGAGTCTGAGAGATTTGGACGTGAAAGGGTACCAGTCTTGTCGGGGATTGGGAACCCTTCGCCAGAATGTCCAAAGTTTCAGCGGGATTTCCAAAATGTTGAAAGGAAGTTGAAACATGTCAACCTTGGTTTTGAGAATCTCTCCCGGAGTTTGAGAGATTTGGACGTGAAAGGGTACCTGTCTTGTCGGGGATTGGGAACCCTTCGCGAGAATGTCCAAAGTTTCAGCGGGATTTCCAAAATGTTGAAAGGAACTCGAAACATGTCAATCTTGGTTTTGAGAATATTTCCCGGAGTTTGAGAGATTTGGACGTGAATGGGTACCAATCTTGTCGGGGATTGGGAACCCTTCGCGAGAATGTCCAAAGTTTCAGCGGGATTTCCAAAATGTTGAAAGGAACTCGAAACATGTCAACCTTGGTTTTGAGAATCTCTCCCGGACTTTGAGAGATTTGGACGTGAAAGGTTACCAGTCTTGTCGGGGATTGGGAACCCTTCGCGAGAATGTCCAAAGTTTCAGCGGGATTTCCAAAATGTTGAAAGGAACTCGAAACATGTCAACCTTGGTTTTGAGAATCTCTCCCGGAGTTTGAGAGATTTGGACGTGAAAGGGTACCAGTCTTGTCGGGGATTGGGAACCCTTCGCGAGAATGTCCAAAGTTTCAGCGGGATTTCCAAAATGTTGAAAGGAACTCGAAACATGTCAACCTTGGTTTTGAGAATCTCTCCCGGAGTTTGAGAGATTTGGACGTGAAAGGGTACCAGTCTTGTCGGGGATTGGGAACCCTTCGCCAGAATGTCCAAAGTTTCAGCGGGATTTCCAAAATGTTGAAAGGAACTCGAAACATGTCAACCTTGGTTTTGAGAATCTCTCCCGGAGTTTGAGAGATTTGGACGTGAAAGGGTACCAGTCTTGTCGGGGATTGGGAACCCTTCGCGAGAATGTCCAAAGTTTCAGCGGGATTTCCAAAATGTTGAAAGGAACTCGAAACATGTCAACCTTGGTTTTGAGAATCTCTCCCGGAGTTTGAGAGATTTGGACGTGAAAGTGTACCAGTCTTGTCGGGGATTGGGAACCCTTCGCGAGAATGTCCAAAGTTTCAGCGGGATTTCCAAAATCTTGAAAGGAACTCGAAACATGTCAACCTTGGTTTTGAGAATCTCTCCCGGAGTTTGAGAGATTTGGACGTGAAAGGGTACCAGTCTTGTCGGGGATTGGGAACCCTTCGCCAGAATGTCCAAAGTTTCAGCGGGATTTCCAAAATGTTGAAAGGAACTCGAAACCTGTCAACCTTGGTTTTGAGAATCTCTCCCGGAGTTTGAGAGATTTGGACGTGAAAGGGTACCAGTCTTGTCGGGGATTGGGAACCCTTCGCGAGAATGTCCAAAGTTTCAGCGGGATTTCCAAAATGTTGAAAGGAACTCGAAACATGTCAACCTTGGTTTTGAGAATCTCTCCCGGAGTTTGAGAGATTTGGACGTGAAAGGGTACCAGTCTTGTCGGGGATTGGGAACCCTTCGCGAGAATGTCCAAAGTTTCAGCGGGATTTCCAAAATCTTGAAAGGAACTCGAAACATGTCAACCTTGGTTTTGAGAATCTCTCCTGGAGTTGGAGAGATTTGGACGTGAAAGGGTACCAATCTTGTCGGGGATTGGGAACCCTTCGCGAGAATGTCCAAAGTTTCAGCGGGATTTCCAAAATGTTGAAAGGAACTCGAAACCTGTCAACCTTGGTTTTGAGAATCTCTCCCGGAGTTTGAGAGATTTGGACGTGAAAGGGTACCAGTCTTGTCGGGGATCGGGAACCATTCGCCAGAATGTCCAAAGTTTCAGAGGGATTTCCAAAATGTTGAAAGGAACTTGAAGCATGTCAACCATGGTTTTGAGAATCTCTCCCGGAGTTTGAGAGATTTGGACGTGAAAGGGTACCAGTCTTGTTGGGGATTGGGAACCCTTCGCGAGAATGTCCAAAGTTTCAGCAGGATTTCCAAAATGTTGAAAGGAACTCGAAACATGTCAACCTTGGTTTTGAGAATCTCTCCCGGACTTTGAGAGATTTGGACGTGAAAGGGTACCAGTCTTGTCGGGGATTGGAAACCCTTCGCGAGAATTTCCAAAGTTTCAGCGGGATTTCCAAAATGTTGAAAGGAACTCGAAACATGTCAACCTTGGTTTTGAGAATCTCTCCCCGAGTTTGAGAGATTTGGACGTGAAAGGGTACCAATCTTGTCGGGGATTGGGAACCCTTCGCGAGAATGTCCAAAGTTTCAGCGGGATTTCCAAAATGTTGAAAGGAACTCGAAACATGTCAACCTTGGTTTTGAGAATCTCTCCCGGAGTTTGAGAGATTTGGACGTGAAAGGGTACCAGTCTTGTCGGGGATTGGGAACCCTTCGCGAGAATGTCCAAAGTTTCAGCGGGATTTCCAAAATGTTGAAAGGAACTCGAAACATGTCAACCTTGGTTTTGAGAATCTCTCCCGGAGTTTGAGAGATTTGGACATGAAAGGGTACCAGTCTTGTCGGGGATTGGGAACCCTTCGCCAGAATGTCCAAAGTTTCAGCGGGATTACCAAAATGTTGAAAGGAATTCGAAACATGTCAACCTTGGTTTTGAGAATCTCTCCCGGAGTTTGAGAGATTTGGACGTGAAAGGGTACCAGTCTTGTCAGGGATTGGGAACCCTTCGCGAGAATGTCCAAAGTTTCAGCGGGATTTCCAAAATGTTGAAAGGAACTCGAAACATGTCAACCTTGGTTTTGAGAATCTCTCCCGGAGTTTGAGAGATTTGGACATGAAAGGGTACCAGTCTTGTCGGGGATTGGGAACCCTTCGCGAGAATGTCCAAAGTTTCAGCAGGATTTCCAAAATGTTGAAAGGAACTCGAAACATGTCAACCTTGGTTTTGAGAATCTCTCCCGGAGTTTGAGAGATTTGGACGTGAAAGGGTACCAGTCTTGTCGGGGATTGGGAACCCTTCGCGAGAATGTCCAAAGTTTCAGCGGGATTTCCAAAATGTTGAAAGGAACTCGAAACATGTCAACCTTGGTTTTGAGAATCTCTCCCGGAGTTTGAGAGATTTGGACGTGAAAGGGTACCAATCTTGTCGGGGATTGGGAACCCTTCGCGAGAATGTCCAAAGTTTCAGCGGGATTTCCAAAATGTTGAAAGGAACTCGAAACATGTCAACCTTGGTTTTGAGAATCTCTCCCGGAGTTTGAGAGATTTGGACGTGAAAGGGTACCAGTCTTGTCGGGGATTGGGAACCCTTCGCGAGAATGTCTAAAGTTTCAGCGGGATTTCCAAAATGTTGAAAGGAACTCGAAACATGTCAACCTTGGTTTTGAGAATCTCTCCCGGAGTTTGAGAGATTTGGACGTGAAAGGGTACCAGTCTTGTCGGGGATTGGGAACCCTTTGCGAGAATGTCCAAAGTTTCAGCGGGATTTCCAAAATGTTGAAAGGAACTCGAAACATGTCAACCTTGGTTTTGAGAATCTCTCCCGGAGTTTGAGAGATTTGGACGTGAAAGGGTACCAGTCTTGTCAGGGATTGGGAACCCTTCGCGAGAATGTCCAAAGTTTCAGCGGGATTTCCAAAATGTTGAAAGGAAGTTGAAACATGTCAACCTTGGTTTTGAGAATCTCTCCCGGAGTTTGAGAGATTTGGACGTGAAAGGGTACCAGTCTTGTCGGGGATTGGGAACCCTTCGCGAGAATGTCCAAAGTTTCAGCGGGATTTCCAAAATGTTGAAAGGAACTCGAAACATGTCAACCTTGGTTTTGAGAATCTCTCCCGGAGTTTGAGAGATTTGGACGTGAAAGGGTACCAGTCTTGTCGGGGATTGGGAACCCTTCGCGAGAATGTCCAAAGTTTCAGCGGGATTTCCAAAATTTTGAATGGAAGTTGAACCATGTCAACCTTGGTTTTGAGAATCTCTCCCGGAGTTTGAGAGATTTGGACGTGAAAGGGTACCAGTCTTGTCGGGGATTGGGAACCCTTCGCGAGAATGTCCAAAGTTTCAGCGGGATTTCCAAAATGTTGAAAGGAAGTTGAAACATGTCAACCTTGGTTTTGAGAATCTCTCCCGGAGTTTGAGAGGTTTGGACGTGAAAGGGTACCAGTCTTGTCGGGGATTGGGAACCCTTCGCGAGAATGTCCAAAGTTTCAGCGGGATTTCCAAAATGTTGAAAGGAACTCGAAACATGTCAACCTTGGTTTTGAGAATCTCTCCCGGAGTTTGAGAGATTTGGACGTGAAAGGGTACCAGTCTTGTCGGGGATTGGGAACCCTTCGCCAGAATGTCCAAAGTTTCAGCGGGATTTCCAAGATGTTGAAAGGAACTTGAAACATGTCAACCTTGGTTTTGAGAATCTCTCCCGGAGTTTGAGAGATTTGGACGTGAAAGGGTACCAGTCTTGTCGGGGATTGGGAACCCTTCGCGAGAATGTCCAAAGTTTCAGCGGGATTTCCAAAATGTTGAAAGGAACTCGAAACATGTCAACCTTGGTTTTGAGAATCTCTCCCGGAGTTTGAGAGATTTGGACATGAAAGGGTACCAGTCTTGTCGGGGATTGGGAACCCTTCGCGAGAATGTCCAAAGTTTCAGCAGGATTTCCAAAATGTTGAAAGGAACTCGAAACATGTCAACCTTGGTTTTGAGAATCTCTCCCGGAGTTTGAGAGATTTGGACGTGAAAGGGTACCAGTCTTGTCGGGGATTGGGAACCCTTCGCGAGAATGTCCAAAGTTTCAGCGGGATTTCCAAAATGTTGAAAGGAACTCGAAACATGTCAACCTTGGTTTTGAGAATCTCTCCCGGAGTTTGAGAGATTTGGATGTGAAAGGGTACCAATCTTGTCGGGGATTGGGAACCCTTCGCGAGAATGTCCAAAGTTTCAGCGGGATTTCCAAAATGTTGAAAGGAACTCGAAACATGTCAACCTTGGTTTTGAGAATCTCTCCCGGAGTTTGAGAGATTTGGACGTGAAAGGGTACCAGTCTTGTCGGGGATTGGGAACCCTTCGCGAGAATGTCTAAAGTTTCAGCGGGATTTCCAAAATGTTGAAAGGAACTCGAAACATGTCAACCTTGGTTTTGAGAATCTCTCCCGGAGTTTGAGAGATTTGGACGTGAAAGGGTACCAGTCTTGTCGGGGATTGGGAACCCTTTGCGAGAATGTCCAAAGTTTCAGCGGGATTTCCAAAATGTTGAAAGGAACTCGAAACATGTCAACCTTGGTTTTGAGAATCTCTCCCGGAGTTTGAGAGATTTGGACGTGAAAGGGTACCAGTCTTGTCAGGGATTGGGAACCCTTCGCGAGAATGTCCAAAGTTTCAGCGGGATTTCCAAAATGTTGAAAGGAAGTTGAAACATGTCAACCTTGGTTTTGAGAATCTCTCCCGGAGTTTGAGAGATTTGGACGTGAAAGGGTACCAGTCTTGTCGGGGATTGGGAACCCTTCGCGAGAATGTCCAAAGTTTCAGCGGGATTTCCAAAATGTTGAAAGGAACTCGAAACATGTCAACCTTGGTTTTGAGAATCTCTCCCGGAGTTTGAGAGATTTGGACGTGAAAGGGTACCAGTCTTGTCGGGGATTGGGAACCCTTCGCGAGAATGTCCAAAGTTTCAGCGGGATTTCCAAAATTTTGAATGGAAGTTGAACCATGTCAACCTTGGTTTTGAGAATCTCTCCCGGAGTTTGAGAGATTTGGACCTGAAAGGGTACCAGTCTTGTCGGGGATTGGGAACCCTTCGCGAGAATGTCCAAAGTTTCAGCGGGATTTCCAAAATGTTGAAAGGAAGTTGAAACATGTCAACCTTGGTTTTGAGAATCTCTCCCGGAGTTTGAGAGGTTTGGACGTGAAAGGGTACCAGTCTTGTCGGGGATTGGGAACCCTTCGCGAGAATGTCCAAAGTTTCAGCGGGATTTCCAAAATGTTGAAAGGAACTCGAAACATGTCAACCTTGGTTTTGAGAATCTCTCCCGGAGTTTGAGAGATTTGGACGTGAAAGGGTACCAGTCTTGTCGGGGATTGGGAACCCTTCGCCAGAATGTCCAAAGTTTCAGCGGGATTTCCAAGATGTTGAAAGGAACTTGAAACATGTCAACCTTGGTTTTGAGAATCTCTCCCGGAGTTTGAGAGATTTGGACGTGAAAGGGTACCAGTCTTGTCGGGGATTGGGAACCCTTCGCGAGAATGTCCAAAGTTTCAGCGGGATTTCCAAAATGTTGAAAGGAACTCGAAACATGTCAACCTTGGTTTTGAGAATCTCTCCCGGAGTTTGAGAGATTTGGACGTGAAAGGGTACCAGTCTTGTCGGGGATTGGGAACCCTTCGCGAGAATGTCCAAAGTTTCAGCGGGATTTCCAAAATGTTGAGAGGAACTCGAAACATGTCAACCTTGGTTTTGAGAATCTCTCCCGGAGTTTGAGAGATTTGGACGTGAAAGGGTACCAGTCTTGTCGGGGATTGGGAACCCTTCGCGAGAATGTCCAAAGTTTCAGCGGGATTTCCAAAATGTTGAAAGGAACTCGAAACATGTCAACCTTGGTTTTGAGAATCTCTCCCGGAGTTTGAGAGATTTGGACGTGAAAGGGTACCAGTCTTGTCGGGGATTGTGAACCCTTCGCGAGAATGTCCAAAGTTTCAGCGGTATTTCCAAAATGTTGAGAGGAATTCGAAACATGTCAACCTTGGTTTTGAGAATCTCTCCCGGAGTTTGAGAGATTTGGACGTGAAAGGGTACCAGTCTTGTCGGGGATTGGGAACCCTTCGCGAGAATGTCCAAAGTTTCAGCGGGATTTCCAAAATGTTGAAAGGAAGTTGAAACATGTCAACCTTGGTTTTGAGAATCTCTCCCGGAGTTTGAGAGATTTGGACGTGAAAGGGTACCAGTCTTGTCGGGGATTGGGAACCCTTCGCGAGAATGTCCAAAGTTTCAGCGGGATTTCCAAAATGTTGAAAGGAACTCGAAACATGTCAACCTTGGTTTTGAGAATCTCTCCCGGAGTTTGAGAGATTTGGACGTGAAAGGGTACCAGTCTTGTCGGGGATTGGGAACCCTTCGTGAGAATGTCCAAAGTTTCAGCGGGATTTCCAAAATGTTGAAAGGAACTCGAAACATGTCAACCTTGGTTTTGAGAATCTCTCCCGGAGTTTGAGAGATTTGGACGTGAAAGGGTACCAGTCTTGTCGGGGATTGGGAACCCTTCGTGAGAATGTCCAAAGTTTCAGCGGGATTTCCAAAATGTTGAGAGGAACTCGAAACATGTCAACCTTGGTTTTGAGAATCTCTCCCGGAGTTTGAGAGATTTGGACGTGAAAGGGTACCAGTCTTGTCGGGGATTGGGAACCCTTCGCGAGAATGTCCAAAGTTTCAGCGGGATTTCCAAAATGTTGAAAGGAACTCGAAACATGTCAACCTTGGTTTTGAGAATCTCTCCCGGAGTTTGAGAGATTTGGACGTGAAAGGGTACCAGTCTTGTCGGGGATTGGGAACCCTTCGCCAGAATGTCCAAAGTTTCAGCGGGATTTCCAAAATGTTGAGAGGAACTCGAAACATGTCAACCTTGGTTTTGAGAATCTCTCCCGGAGTTTGAGAGATTTGGACGTGAAAGGGTACCAGTCTTGTCGGGGATTGGGAACCCTTCGCGAGAATGTCCAAAGTTTCAGCGGGATTTCCAAAATGTTGAAAGGAACTCAAAACATGTCAACCTTGGTTTTGAGAATCTCTCCCGGAGTTTGAGAGATTTGGACGTGAAAGGGTACCAGTCTTGTCGGGGATTGGAAACCCTTCGCGAGAATGTCCAAAGTTTCAGCGGGATTTCCAAAATGTTGAAAGGAACTCGAAACATGTCAACCTTGGTTTTGAGAATCTCTCCCGGAGTTTGAGAGATTTGGACGTGAAAGGGTACCAGTCTTGTCGGGGATTGGGAACCCTTCGCGAGAATGTCCAAAGTTTCAGCGGGATTTCCAAAATGTTGAAAGGAACTCGAAACATGTCAACCTTGGTTTTGAGAATCTCTCCCGGAGTTTGAGAGATTTGGACGTGAAAGGGTACCAGTCTTGTCGGGGATTGGGAACCCTTCGCCAGAATGTCCAATGTTTCAGCGGGATTTCCAAAATGTTGAAAGGAACTCGAAACATGTCAACCTTGGTTTTGAGAATCTCTCCCGGAGTTTGAGAGATTTGGACGTGAAAGGGTACCAGTCTTGTCGGGGATTGGGAACCCTTCGTGAGAATGTCAAAGGTTTCAGCGGGATTTCCAAAATGTTGAAAGGAACTCGAAACATGTCAACCTTGGTTTTGAGAATCTCTCCCGGAGTTTGAGAGATTTGGACGTGAAAGGGTACCAGTCTTGTCGGGGATTGGGAACCCTTCGCGAGAATGTCCAAAGTTTCAGCGGGATTTCCAAAATGTTGAAAGGAACTCGAAACATGTCAACCTTGGTTTTGAGAATCTCTCCCGGAGTTTGAGAGATTTGGACGTGAAAGGGTACCAGTCTTGTCGGGGATTGGGAACCCTTCGCGAGAATGTCCAATGTTTCAGCGGGATTTCCAAAATGTTGAAAGGAACTCGAAACATGTCAACCTTGGTTTTGAGAATCTCTCCCGGAGTTTGAGAGATTTGGACGTGAAAGGGTACCAGTCTTGTCGGGGATTGGGAACCCTTCGCGAGAATGTCCAAAGTTTCAGCGGGATTTCCAAAATGTTGAAAGGAACTCGAAACATGTCAACCTTGGTTTTGAGAATCTCTCCCGGAGTTTGAGAGATTTGGACGTGAAAGGGTACCAGTCTTGTCGGGGATTGGGAACCCTTCGCCAGAATGTCCAAAGTTTCAGCGGGATTTCCAAAATGTTGAAAGGAAGTTGAAACATGTCAACCTTGGTTTTGAGAATCTCTCCCGGAGTTTGAGAGATTTGGACGTGAAAGGGTACCAGTCTTGTCGGGGATTGGGAACCCTTCGCGAGAATGTCCAAAGTTTCAGCGGGATTTGCAAAATGTTGAAAGGAACTCGAAACATGT
Organism: Streptopelia decaocto; assembly: GCF_964273445.1. NCBI lineage: Eukaryota > Metazoa > Chordata > Aves > Columbiformes > Columbidae > Streptopelia > Streptopelia decaocto. Next base: position 451,439 of record NW_028116315.1, read on the forward strand.
CAACCTTGGTTTTGAGAATCTCTCCCGGAGTTTGAGAGATTTGGACGTGAAAGGGTACCAGTCTTGTCGGGGATTGGAAACCCTTCGCGAGAATGTCCAAAGTTTCAGCGGGATTTCCAAAATGTTGAAAGGAACTCGAAACATGTCAACCTTGGTTTTGAGAATCTCTCCCGGAGTTTGAGAGATTTGGACGTGAAAGGGTACCAGTCTTGTCGGGGATTGGGAACCCTTCGCGAGAATGTCCAAAGTTTCAGCGGGATTTCCAAAATGTTGAGAGGAACTCGAAACATGTCAACCTTGGTTTTGAGAATCTCTCCCGGAGTTTGAGAGATTTGGACGTGAAAGGGTACCAGTCTTGTCGGGGATTGGGAACCCTTCGCGAGAATGTCCAAAGTTTCAGCGGGATTTCCAAAATGTTGAAAGGAACTCAAAACATGTCAACCTTGGTTTTGAGAATCTCTCCCGGAGTTTGAGAGATTTGGACGTGAAAGGGTACCAGTCTTGTCGGGGATTGGAAACCCTTCGCGAGAATGTCCAAAGTTTCAGCGGGATTTCCAAAATGTTGAAAGGAACTCGAAACATGTCAACCTTGGTTTTGAGAATCTCTCCCGGAGTTTGAGAGATTTGGACGTGAAAGGGTACCAGTCTTGTCGGGGATTGGGAACCCTTCGCGAGAATGTCCAAAGTTTCAGCGGGATTTCCAAAATGTTGAAAGGAACTCGAAACATGTCAACCTTGGTTTTGAGAATCTCTCCCGGAGTTTGAGAGATTTGGACGTGAAAGGGTACCAGTCTTGTCGGGGATTGGGAACCCTTCGCCAGAATGTCCAATGTTTCAGCGGGATTTCCAAAATGTTGAAAGGAACTCGAAACATGTCAACCTTGGTTTTGAGAATCTCTCCCGGAGTTTGAGAGATTTGGACGTGAAAGGGTACCAGTCTTGTCGGGGATTGGGAACCCTTCGCGAGAATGTCAAAGGTTTCAGCGGGATTTCCAAAATGTTGAAAGGAACTCGAAACATGTCAACCTTGGTTTTGAGAATCTCTCCCGGAGTTTGAGAGATTTGGACGTGAAAGGGTACCAGTCTTGTCGGGGATTGGGAACCCTTCGCGAGAATGTCCAAAGTTTCAGCGGGATTTCCAAAATGTTGAAAGGAACTCGAAACATGTCAACCTTGGTTTTGAGAATCTCTCCCGGAGTTTGAGAGATTTGGACGTGAAAGGGTACCAGTCTTGTCGGGGATTGGGAACCCTTCGCGAGAATGTCCAATGTTTCAGCGGGATTTCCAAAATGTTGAAAGGAACTCGAAACATGTCAACCTTGGTTTTGAGAATCTCTCCCGGAGTTTGAGAGATTTGGACGTGAAAGGGTACCAGTCTTGTCGGGGATTGGGAACCCTTCGCGAGAATGTCCAAAGTTTCAGCGGGATTTCCAAAATGTTGAAAGGAACTCGAAACATGTCAACCTTGGTTTTGAGAATCTCTCCCGGAGTTTGAGAGATTTGGACGTGAAAGGGTACCAGTCTTGTCGGGGATTGGGAACCCTTCGCCAGAATGTCCAAAGTTTCAGCGGGATTTCCAAAATGTTGAAAGGAAGTTGAAACATGTCAACCTTGGTTTTGAGAATCTCTCCCGGAGTTTGAGAGATTTGGACGTGAAAGGGTACCAGTCTTGTCGGGGATTGGGAACCCTTCGCGCGAATGTCCAAAGTTTCAGCGGGATTTGCAAAATGTTGAAAGGAACTCGAAACATGTCAACCTTGGTTTTGAGAATCTCTCCCGGAGTTTGAGAGATTTGGACGTGAAAGGGTACCAGTCTTGTCGGGGATTGGAAACCCTTCGCGAGAATGTCCAAAGTTTCAGCGGGATTTCCAAAATGTTGAAAGGAACTCGAAACATGTCAACCTTGGTTTTGAGAATCTCTCCCGGAGTTTGAGAGATTTGGACGTGAAAGGGTACCAGTCTTGTCGGGGATTGGGAACCCTTTGCGAGAATGTCCAAAGTTTCAGCGGGATTTCCAAAATGTTGAAAGGAACTCGAAACATGTCAACCTTGGTTTTGAGAATCTCTCCCGGAGTTTGAGAGATTTGGACGTGAAAGGGTACCAGTCTTGTCGGGGATTGGGAACCCTTCGCGAGAATGTCCAATGTTTCAGCGGGATTTCCAAAATGTTGAAAGGAACTCGAAACATGTCAACCTTGGTTTTGAGAATCTCTCCCGGAGTTTGAGAGATTTGGACGTGAAAGGGTACCAGTCTTGTCGGGGATTGGGAACCCTTCGCGAGAATGTCCAAAGTTTCAGCGGGATTTCCAAGATGTTGAAAGGAACTCGAAGCATGTCAACCATGGTTTTGAGAATCTCTCCCGGAGTTTGAGAGATTTGGACGTGAAAGGGTACCAGTCTTGTCGGGGATTGGGAACCCTTCGCGAGAATGTCCAAAGTTTCAGCGGGATTTCCAAAATGTTGAGAGGAACTCGAAACATGTCAACCTTGGTTTTGAGAATCTCTCCCGGAGTTTGAGAGATTTGGACGTGAAAGGGTACCAGTCTTGTCGGGGATCGGGAACCCTTCGCCAGAATGTCCAAAGCTTCAGCGGGATTTCCAAAATGTTGAAAGGAACTCGAAACATGTCAACCTTGGTTTTGAGAATCTCTCCCGGAGTTTGAGAGATTTGGACGTGAAAGGGTACCAGTCTTGTCGGGGATTGGGAACCCTTCGCGAGAATGTCCAATGTTTCAGCGGGATTTCCAAAATGTTGAAAGGAACTCGAAACATGTCAACCTTGGTTTTGAGAATCTCTCCCGGAGTTTGAGAGATTTGGACGTGAAAGGGTACCAGTCTTGTCGGGGATTGGGAACCCTTCGTGAGAATGTCAAAAGTTTCAGCGGGATTTCCAAAATGTTGAAAGGAACTCGAAACATGTCAACCTTGGTTTTGAGAATCTCTCCCGGAGTTTGAGAGATTTGGACGTGAAAGGGTACCAGTCTTGTCGGGGATTGGGAACCCTTCGCGAGAATGTCCAAAGTTTCAGCGGGATTTCCAAAATGTTGAAAGGAACTCGAAACATGTCAACCTTGGTTTTGAGAATCTCTCCCGGAGTTTGAGAGATTTGGACGTGAAAGGGTACCAGTCTTGTCGGGGATTGGGAACCCTTCGCCAGAATGTCCAATGTTTCAGCGGGATTTCCAAAATGTTGAAAGGAACTCGAAACATGTCAACCTTGGTTTTGAGAATCTCTCCCGGAGTTTGAGAGATTTGGACGTGAAAGGGTACCAGTCTTGTCGGGGATTGGGAACCCTTCGTGAGAATGTCAAAAGTTTCAGCGGGATTTCCAAAATGTTGAAAGGAACTCGAAACATGTCAACCTTGGTTTTGAGAATCTCTCCCGGAGTTTGAGAGATTTGGACGTGAAAGGGTACCAGTCTTGTCGGGGATTGGGAACCCTTCGCGAGAATGTCCAAAGTTTCAGCGGGATTTCCAAAATGTTGAAAGGAACTCGAAACATGTCAACCTTGGTTTTGAGAATCTCTCCCGGAGTTTGAGAGATTTGGACGTGAAAGGGTACCAGTCTTGTCGGGGATTGGGAACCCTTCGCGAGAATGTCCAATGTTTCAGCGGGATTTCCAAAATGTTGAAAGGAACTCGAAACATGTCAACCTTGGTTTTGAGAATCTCTCCCGGAGTTTGAGAGATTTGGACGTGAAAGGGTACCAGTCTTGTCGGGGATTGGGAACCCTTCGCGAGAATGTCCAAAGTTTCAGCGGGATTTCCAAAATGTTGAAAGGAACTCGAAACATGTCAACCTTGGTTTTGAGAATCTCTCCCGGAGTTTGAGAGATTTGGACGTGAAAGGGTACCAGTCTTGTCGGGGATTGGGAACCCTTCGCCAGAATGTCCAAAGTTTCAGCGGGATTTCCAAAATGTTGAAAGGAAGTTGAAACATGTCAACCTTGGTTTTGAGAATCTCTCCCGGAGTTTGAGAGATTTGGACGTGAAAGGGTACCAGTCTTGTCGGGGATTGGGAACCCTTCGCGAGAATGTCCAAAGTTTCAGCGGGATTTGCAAAATGTTGAAAGGAACTCGAAACATGTCAACCTTGGTTTTGAGAATCTCTCCCGGAGTTTGAGAGATTTGGACGTGAAAGGGTACCAGTCTTGTCGGGGATTGGAAACCCTTCGCGAGAATGTCCAAAGTTTCAGCGGGATTTCCAAAATGTTGAAAGGAACTCGAAACATGTCAACCTTGGTTTTGAGAATCTCTCCCGGAGTTGGAGAGATTTGGACGTGAAAGGGTACCAGTCTTGTCGGGGATTGGGAACCCTTTGCGAGAATGTCCAAAGTTTCAGCGGGATTTCCAAAATGTTGAAAGGAACTCGAAACATGTCAACCTTGGTTTTGAGCATCTCTCCCGGAGTTTGAGAGATTTGGACGTGAAAGGGTACCAGTCTTGTCGGGGATTGGGAACCCTTCGCGAGAATGTCCAATGTTTCAGCGGGATTTCCAAAATGTTGAAAGGAACTCGAAACATGTCAACCTTGGTTTTGAGAATCTCTCCCGGAGTTTGAGAGATTTGGACGTGAAAGGGTACCAGTCTTGTCGGGGATTGGGAACCCTTCGCGAGAATGTCCAAAGTTTCAGCGGGATTTCCAAGATGTTGAAAGGAACTCGAAGCATGTCAACCATGGTTTTGAGAATCTCTCCCGGAGTTTGAGAGATTTGGACGTGAAAGGGTACCAGTCTTGTCGGGGATTGGGAACCCTTCGCGAGAATGTCCAAAGTTTCAGCGGGATTTCCAAAATGTTGAGAGGAACTCGAAACATGTCAACCTTGGTTTTGAGAATCTCTCCCGGAGTTTGAGAGATTTGGACGTGAAAGGGTACCAGTCTTGTCGGGGATCGGGAACCCTTCGCCAGAATGTCCAAAGCTTCAGCGGGATTTCCAAAATGTTGAAAGGAACTCGAAACATGTCAACCTTGGTTTTGAGAATCTCTCCCGGAGTTTGAGAGATTTGGACGTGAAAGGGTACCAGTCTTGTCGGGGATTGGGAACCCTTCGCGAGAATGTCCAAAGTTTCAGCGGTATTTCCAAAATGTTGAGAGGAATTCGAAACATGTCAACCTTGGTTTTGAGAATCTCTCCCGGAGTTTGAGAGATTTGGACGTGAAAGGGTACCAGTCTTGTCGGGGATTGGGAACCCTTCGCGAGAATGTCCAAAGTTTCAGCGGGATTTCCAAAATGTTGAAAGGAACTCGAAACATGTCAACCTTGGTTTTGAGAATCTCTCCCGGAGTTTGAGAGATTTGGACGTGAAAGGGTACCAGTCTTGTCGGGGATTGGAAACCCTTCGCGAGAATGTCCAAAGTTTCAGCGGGATTTCCAAAATGTTGAAAGGAACTCGAAACATGTCAACCTTGGTTTTGAGAATCTCTCCCGGAGTTTGAGAGATTTGGACGTGAAAGGGTACCAGTCTTGTCGGGGATTGGGAACCCTTTGCGAGAATGTCCAAAGTTTCAGCGGGATTTCCAAAATGTTGAAAGGAACTCGAAACATGTCAACCTTGGTTTTGAGCATCTCTCCCGGAGTTTGAGAGATTTGGACGTGAAAGTGTACCAGTCTTGTCGGGGATTGGGAACCCTTCGCGAGAATGTCCAATGTTTCAGCGGGATTTCCAAAATGTTGAAAGGAACTCGAAACATGTCAACCTTGGTTTTGAGAATCTCTCCCGGAGTTTGAGAGATTTGGACGTGAAAGGGTACCAGTCTTGTCGGGGATTGGGAACCCTTCGCGAGAATGTCCAAAGTTTCAGCGGGATTTCCAAAATGTTGAAAGGAACTCGAAGCATGTCAACCATGGTTTTGAGAATCTCTCCCGGAGTTTGAGAGATTTGGACGTGAAAGGGTACCAGTCTTGTCGGGGATTGGGAACCCTTCGCGAGAATGTCCAAAGTTTCAGCGGGATTTCCAAGATGTTGAAAGGAACTCGAAACATGTCAACCTTGGTTTTCAGAATATCTCACGGAGTTGGAGAGATTTGGACGTGAAAGGGTACCAGTCTTGTCGGGGATTGGGAACCCTTCGCAAGAATGTCCAAAGTTTCAGCGGGATTTCCAAAATGTTGAAAGGAACTTGAAACATGTCAACCTTGGTTTTGAGAATCTCTCCCGGAGTTTGAGAGATCTGGACGTGAAAGGGTACCAGTCTTGTCGGGGATTGGGAACCCTTCGCGAGAATGTCCAAAGTTTCAGTGGGATTTCCAAAATGTTGAAAGGAACTCGAAACCTGTCAACCTTGGTTTTGAGAATCTCTCCCGGAGTTTGAGAGATTTGGACGTGAAAGGGTACCAGTCTTGTCGGGGATTGTGAACCCTTCGCGAGAATGTCCAAAGTTTCAGCGGTATTTCCAAAATGTTGAGAGGAATTCGAAACATGTCAACCTTGGTTTTGAGAATCTCTCCCGGAGTTGGAGAGATTTGGACGTGAAAGGGTACCAGTCTTGTCGGGGATTGGGAACCCTTCGCGAGAATGTCCAAAGTTTCAGCGGGATTTCCAAAATGTTGAAAGGAACTTGAAACATGTCAACCTTGGTTTTGAGAATCTCTCCCGGAGTTTGAGAGATTTGGACGTGAAAGGGTACCAGTCTTGTCGGGGATTGGGAACCCTTCGCGAGAATGTCCAAAGTTTCAGCGGGATTTCCAAAATGTTGAAAGGAACTCGAAACATGTCAACCTTGGTTTTGAGAATCTCTCACGGAGTTTGAGAGATTTGGACGTGAAAGGGTACCAGTCTTGTCGGGGATTGGAAACCCTTCGCGAGAATGTCCAAAGTTTCAGCGGGATTTCCAAAATGTTGAAAGGAACTCGAAACATGTCAACCTTGGTTTTGAGAATCTCTCCCGGAGTTTGAGAGATTTGGACGTGAAAGGGTACCAGTCTTGTCGGGGATTGGGAACCCTTTGCGAGAATGTCCAAAGTTTCAGCGGGATTTCCAAAATGTTGAAAGGAACTCGAAACATGTCAACCTTGGTTTTGAGCATCTCTCCCGGAGTTTGAGAGATTTGGACGTGAAAGGGTACCAGTCTTGTCGGGGATTGGGAACCCTTCGCGAGAATGTCCAAAGTTTCAGCGGGATTTCCAAAATGTTGAAAGGAACTCGAAACATGTCAACCTTGGTTTTGAGAATCTCTCCCGGAGTTTGAGAGATTTGGACGTGAAAGGGTACCAGTCTTGTCGGGGATTGGGAACCCTTCGCGAGAATGTCCAAAGTTTCAGCGGGATTTCCAAAATGTTGAAAGGAACTCGAAGCATGTCAACCATGGTTTTGAGAATCTCTCCCGGAGTTTGAGAGATTTGGACGTGAAAGGGTACCAGTCTTGTCGGGGATTGGGAACCCTTCGCGAGAATGTCCAAAGTTTCAGCGGGATTTCCAAGATGTTGAAAGGAACTCGAAACATGTCAACCTTGGTTTTGAGAATCTCTCCCGGAGTTGGAGAGATTTGGACGTGAAAGGGTACCAGTCTTGTCGGGGATTGGGAACCCTTCGCGAGAATGTCCAAAGTTTCAGCGGGATTTCCAAAATGTTGAAAGGAACTTGAAACATGTCAACCTTGGTTTTGAGAATCTCTCCCGGAGTTTGAGAGATCTGGACGTGAAAGGGTACCAGTCTTGTCGGGGATTGGGAACCCTTCGCGAGAATGTCCAAAGTTTCAGTGGGATTTCCAAAATGTTGAAAGGAACTCGAAACCTGTCAACCTTGGTTTTGAGAATCTCTCCCGGAGTTTGAGAGATTTGGACGTGAAAGGGTACCAGTCTTGTCGGGGATTGTGAACCCTTCGCGAGAATGTCCAAAGTTTCAGCGGGATTTCCAAAATGTTGAAAGGAACTCGAAACATGTCAACCTTGGTTTTGAGAATCTCTCCCGGAGTCTGAGAGATTTGGACGTGAAAGGGTACCAGTCTTGTCGGGGATTGGGAACCCTTCGCCAGAATGTCCAAAGTTTCAGCGGGATTTCCAAAATGTTGAAAGGAACTCGAAACATGTCAACCTTGGTTTTGAGAATCTCTCCCGGAGTTTGAGAGATTTGGACGTGAAAGGGTACCAGTCTTGTCGGGGATTGGGAACCCTTCGCGAGAATGTCCAAAGTTTCAGCGGGATTTCCAAAATGTTGAAAGGAACTCGAAACATGTCAACCTTGGTTTTGAGAATCTCTCACGGAGTTTGAGAGATTTGGACGTGAAAGGGTACCAGTCTTGTCGGGGATTGGAAACCCTTCGCGAGAATGTCCAAAGTTTCAGCGGGATTTCCAAAATGTTGAAAGGAACTCGAAACATGTCAACCTTGGTTTTGAGAATCTCTCCCGGAGTTTGAGAGATTTGGACGTGAAAGGGTACCAGTCTTGTCGGGGATTGGGAACCCTTTGCGAGAATGTCCAAAGTTTCAGCGGGATTTCCAAAATGTTGAAAGGAACTCGAAACATGCCAACCTTGGTTTTGAGCATCTCTCCCGGAGTTTGAGAGATTTGGACGTGAAAGGGTACCAGTCTTGTCGGGGATTGGGAACCCTTCGCGAGAATGTCCAAAGTTTCAGCGGGATTTCCAAAATGTTGAAAGGAACTCGAAACATGTCAACCTTGGTTTTGAGAATCTCTCCCGGAGTTTGAGAGATTTGGACGTGAAAGGGTACCAGTCTTGTCGGGGATTGGGAACCCTTTGCGAGAATGTCCAAAGTTTCAGCGGGATTTCCAAAATGTTGAAAGGAACTCGAAGCATGTCAACCATGGTTTTGAGAATCTCTCCCGGAGTTTGAGAGATTTGGACGTGAAAGGGTACCAGTCTTGTCGGGGATTGGGAACCCTTCGCGAGAATGTCCAAAGTTTCAGCGGGATTTCCAAGATGTTGAAAGGAACTCGAAACATGTCAACCTTGGTTTTGAGAATCTCTCCCGGAGTTGGAGAGATTTGGACGTGAAAGGGTACCAGTCTTGTCGGGGATTGGGAACCCTTCGCGAGAATGTCCAAAGTTTCAGCGGGATTTCCAAAATGTTGAAAGGAACTTGAAACATGTCAACCTTGGTTTTGAGAATCTCTCCCGGAGTTTGAGAGATCTGGACGTGAAAGGGTACCAGTCTTGTCGGGGATTGGGAACCCTTCGCGAGAATGTCCAAAGTTTCAGTGGGATTTCCAAAATTTTGAAAGGAACTCGAAACCTGTCAACCTTGGTTTTGAGAATCTCTCCCGGAGTTTGAGAGATTTGGACGTGAAAGGGTACCAGTCTTGTCGGGGATTGTGAACCCTTCGCGAGAATGTCCAAAGTTTCAGCGGGATTTCCAAAATGTTGAAAGGAACTCGAAACATGTCAACCTTGGTTTTGAGAATCTCTCCCGGAGTCTGAGAGATTTGGACGTGAAAGGGTACCAGTCTTGTCGGGGATTGGGAACCCTTCGCCAGAATGTCCAAAGTTTCAGCGGGATTTCCAAAATGTTGAAAGGAACTCGAAACATGTCAACCTTGGTTTTGAGAATCTCTCCCGGAGTTTGAGAGATTTGAACGTGAAAGGGTACCTGTCTTGTCGGGGATTGGGAACCCTTCGCGAGAATGTCCAAAGTTTCAGCGGGATTTCCAAAATGTTGAAAGGAACTCGAAACATGTCAATCTTGGTTTTGAGAATCTTTCCCGGAGTTTGAGAGATTTGGACGTGAATGGGTACCAATCTTGTCGGGGATTGGGAACCCTTCGCGAGAATGTCCAAAGTTTCAGCGGGATTTCCAAAATGTTGAAAGGAACTCGAAACATGTCAACCTTGGTTTTTAGAATCTCTCCCGGACTTTGAGAGATTTGGACGTGAAAGGGTACCAGTCTTGTCGGGGATTGGGAACCCTTTGCGAGAATGTCCAAAGTTTCAGCGGGATTTCCAAAATGTTGAAAGGAACTCGAAACATGTCAACCTTGGTTTTGAGAATCTCTCCCGGAGTCTGAGAGATTTGGACGTGAAAGGGTACCAGTCTTGTCGGGGATTGGGAACCCTTCGCCAGAATGTCCAAAGTTTCAGCGGGATTTCCAAAATGTTGAAAGGAACTCGAAACATGTCAACCTTGGTTTTGAGAATCTCTCCCGGAGTTTGAGAGATTTGGACGTGAAAGGGTACCTGTCTTGTCGGGGATTGGGAACCCTTCGCGAGAATGTCCAAAGTTTCAGCGGGATTTCCAAAATGTTGAAAGGAACTCGAAACATGTCAATCTTGGTTTTGAGAATCTTTCCCGGAGTTTGAGAGATTTGGACGTGAATGGGTACCAATCTTGTCGGGGATTGGGAACCCTTCGCGAGAATGTCCAAAGTTTCAGCGGGATTTCCAAAATGTTGAAAGGAACTCGAAACATGTCAACCTTGGTTTTGAGAATCTCTCCCGGAGTTTGAGAGATTTGGACGTGAAAGGGTACCAGTCTTGTCGGGGATTGGGAACCCTTCGCGAGAATGTCCAAAGTTTCAGCGGGATTTCCAAAATGTTGAAAGGAACTCGAAACATGTCAACCTTGGTTTTGAGAATCTCTCCCGGAGTTTGAGAGATTTGGACGTGAAAGGGTACCAGTCTTGTCGGGGATTGGGAACCCTTCGCCAGAATGTCCAAAGTTTCAGCGGGATTTCCAAAATTTTGAAAGGAACTCGAAACATGTCAACCTTGGTTTTGAGAATCTCTCCCGGAGTTTGAGAGATTTGGACGTGAAAGGGTACCAGTCTTGTCGGGGATTGGGAACCCTTCGCGAGAATGTCCAAAGTTTCAGCGGGATTTCCAAAATGTTGAAAGGAACTCGAAACATGTCAACCTTGGTTTTGAGAATCTCTCCCGGAGTTTGAGAGATTTGGACGTGAAAGGGTACCAGTCTTGTCGGGGATTGGGAACCCTTCGCGAGAATGTCCAAAGTTTCAGCGGGATTTCCAAGATGTTGAAAGGAACTCGAAACATGTCAACCTTGGTTTTGAGAATCTCTCCCGGAGTTGGAGAGATTTGGACGTGAAAGGGTACCAGTCTTGTCGGGGATTGGGAACCCTTCGCGAGAATGTCCAAAGTTTCAGCGGGATTTCCAAAATGTTGAAAGGAACTTGAAACATGTCAACCTTGGTTTTGAGAATCTCTCCCGGAGTTTGAGAGATCTGGACGTGAAAGGGTACCAGTCTTGTCGGGGATTGGGAACCCTTCGCGAGAATGTCCAAAGTTTCAGTGGGATTTCCAAAATGTTGAAAGGAACTCGAAACCTGTCAACCTTGGTTTTGAGAATCTCTCCCGGAGTTTGAGAGATTTGGACGTGAAAGGGTACCAGTCTTGTCGGGGATTGTGAACCCTTCGCGAGAATGTCCAAAGTTTCAGCGGGATTTCCAAAATGTTGAAAGGAACTCGAAACATGTCAACCTTGGTTTTGAGAATCTCTCCCGGAGTCTGAGAGATTTGGACGTGAAAGGGTACCAGTCTTGTCGGGGATTGGGAACCCTTCGCCAGAATGTCCAAAGTTTCAGCGGGATTTCCAAAATGTTGAAAGGAACTCGAAACATGTCAACCTTGGTTTTGAGAATCTCTCACGGAGTTTGAGAGATTTGGACGTGAAAGGGTACCAGTCTTGTCGGGGATTGGGAACCCTTCGCGAGAATGTCCAAAGTTTCAGCGGGATTTCCAAAATGTTGAAAGGAACTCGAAACATGTCAACCTTGGTTTTGAGAATCTCTCACGGAGTTTGAGAGATTTGGACGTGAAAGGGTACCAGTCTTGTCGGGGATTGGAAACCCTTCGCGAGAATGTCCAAAGTTTCAGCGGGATTTCCAAAATGTTGAAAGGAACTCGAAACATGTCAACCTTGGTTTTGAGAATCTCTCCCGGAGTTTGAGAGATTTGGACGTGAAAGGGTACCAGTCTTGTCGGGGATTGGGAACCCTTTGCGAGAATGTCCAAAGTTTCAGCGGGATTTCCAAAATGTTGAAAGGAACTCGAAACATGCCAACCTTGGTTTTGAGCATCTCTCCCGGAGTTTGAGAGATTTGGACGTGAAAGGGTACCAGTCTTGTCGGGGATTGGGAACCCTTCGCGAGAATGTCCAAAGTTTCAGCGGGATTTCCAAAATGTTGAAAGGAACTCGAAACATGTCAACCTTGGTTTTGAGAATCTCTCCCGGAGTTTGAGAGATTTGGACGTGAAAGGGTACCAGTCTTGTCGGGGATTGGGAACCCTTTGCGAGAATGTCCAAAGTTTCAGCGGGATTTCCAAAATGTTGAAAGGAACTCGAAGCATGTCAACCATGGTTTTGAGAATCTCTCCCGGAGTTTGAGAGATTTGGACGTGAAAGGGTACCAGTCTTGTCGGGGATTGGGAACCCTTCGCGAGAATGTCCAAAGTTTCAGCGGGATTTCCAAGATGTTGAAAGGAACTCGAAACATGTCAACCTTGGTTTTGAGAATCTCTCCCGGAGTTGGAGAGATTTGGACGTGAAAGGGTACCAGTCTTGTCGGGGATTGGGAACCCTTCGCGAGAATGTCCAAAGTTTCAGCGGGATTTCCAAAATGTTGAAAGGAACTTGAAACATGTCAACCTTGGTTTTGAGAATCTCTCCCGGAGTTTGAGAGATCTGGACGTGAAAGGGTACCAGTCTTGTCGGGGATTGGGAACCCTTCGCGAGAATGTCCAAAGTTTCAGTGGGATTTCCAAAATTTTGAAAGGAACTCGAAACCTGTCAACCTTGGTTTTGAGAATCTCTCCCGGAGTTTGAGAGATTTGGACGTGAAAGGGTACCAGTCTTGTCGGGGATTGTGAACCCTTCGCGAGAATGTCCAAAGTTTCAGCGGGATTTCCAAAATGTTGAAAGGAACTCGAAACATGTCAACCTTGGTTTTGAGAATCTCTCCCGGAGTCTGAGAGATTTGGACGTGAAAGGGTACCAGTCTTGTCGGGGATTGGGAACCCTTCGCCAGAATGTCCAAAGTTTCAGCGGGATTTCCAAAATGTTGAAAGGAACTCGAAACATGTCAACCTTGGTTTTGAGAATCTCTCCCGGAGTTTGAGAGATTTGAACGTGAAAGGGTACCTGTCTTGTCGGGGATTGGGAACCCTTCGCGAGAATGTCCAAAGTTTCAGCGGGATTTCCAAAATGTTGAAAGGAACTCGAAACATGTCAATCTTGGTTTTGAGAATCTTTCCCGGAGTTTGAGAGATTTGGACGTGAATGGGTACCAATCTTGTCGGGGATTGGGAACCCTTCGCGAGAATGTCCAAAGTTTCAGCGGGATTTCCAAAATGTTGAAAGGAACTCGAAACATGTCAACCTTGGTTTTTAGAATCTCTCCCGGACTTTGAGAGATTTGGACGTGAAAGGGTACCAGTCTTGTCGGGGATTGGGAACCCTTCGCGAGAATGTCCAAAGTTTCAGCGGGATTTCCAAAATGTTGAAAGGAACTCGAAACATGTCAACCTTGGTTTTGAGAATCTCTCCCGGAGTCTGAGAGATTTGGACGTGAAAGGGTACCAGTCTTGTCGGGGATTGGGAACCCTTCGCCAGAATGTCCAAAGTTTCAGCGGGATTTCCAAAATGTTGAAAGGAACTCGAAACATGTCAACCTTGGTTTTGAGAATCTCTCCCGGAGTTTGAGAGATTTGGACGTGAAAGGGTACCTGTCTTGTCGGGGATTGGGAACCCTTCGCGAGAATGTCCAAAGTTTCAGCGGGATTTCCAAAATGTTGAAAGGAACTCGAAACATGTCAATCTTGGTTTTGAGAATCTTTCCCGGAGTTTGAGAGATTTGGACGTGAATGGGTACCAATCTTGTCGGGGATTGGGAACCCTTCGCGAGAATGTCCAAAGTTTCAGCGGGATTTCCAAAATGTTGAAAGGAACTCGAAACATGTCAACCTTGGTTTTGAGAATCTCTCCCGGAGTTTGAGAGATTTGGACGTGAAAGGGTACCAGTCTTGTCGGGGATTGGGAACCCTTCGCGAGAATGTCCAAAGTTTCAGCGGGATTTCCAAAATGTTGAAAGGAACTCGAAACATGTCAACCTTGGTTTTGAGAATCTCTCCCGGAGTTTGAGAGATTTGGACGTGAAAGGGTACCAGTCTTGTCGGGGATTGGGAACCCTTCGCCAGAATGTCCAAAGTTTCAGCGGGATTTCCAAAATTTTGAAAGGAACTCGAAACATGTCAACCTTGGTTTTGAGAATCTCTCCCGGAGTTTGAGAGATTTGGACGTGAAAGGGTACCAGTCTTGTCGGGGATTGGGAACCCTTCGCGAGAATGTCCAAAGTTTCAGCGGGATTTCCAAAATGTTGAAAGGAACTCGAAACATGTCAACCTTGGTTTTGAGAATCTCTCCCGGAGTTTGAGAGATTTGGACGTGAAAGGGTACCAGTCTTGTCGGGGATTGGGAACCCTTCGCGAGAATGTCCAAAGTTTCAGCGGGATTTCCAAAATCTTGAAAGGAACTCGAAACATGTCAACCTTGGTTTTGAGAATCTCTCCCGGAGTTTGAGAGATTTGGACGTGAAAGGGTACCAGTCTTGTCGGGGATTGGGAACCCTTCGCCAGAATGTCCAAAGTTTCAGCGGGATTTCCAAAATTTTGAAAGGAACTCGAAACCTGTCAACCTTGGTTTTGAGAATCTCTCCCGGAGTTTGAGAGATTTGGACGTGAAAGGGTACCAGTCTTGTCGGGGATTGGGAACCCTTCGCGAGAATGTCCAAAGTTTCAGCGGGATTTCCAAAATGTTGAAAGGAACTCGAAACATGTCAACCTTGGTTTTGAGAATCTCTCCCGGAGTTTGAGAGATTTGGACGTGAAAGGGTACCAGTCTTGTCGGGGATTGGGAACCCTTCGCGAGAATGTCCAAAGTTTCAGCGGGATTTCCAAAATCTTGAAAGGAACTCGAAACATGTCAGCCTTGGTTTTGAGAATCTCTCCTGGAGTTGGAGAGATTTGGACGTGAAAGGGTACCAATCTTGTCGGGGATTGGGAACCCTTCGCGAGAATGTCCAAAGTTTCAGCGGGATTTCCAAAATGTTGAAAGGAACTCGAAACATGTCAACCTTGGTTTTGAGAATCTCTCCCGGAGTTTGAGAGATTTGGACGTGAAAGGGTACCAGTCTTGTCGGGGATCGGGAACCATTCGCCAGAATGTCCAAAGTTTCAGAGGGATTTCCAAAATGTTGAAAGGAACTTGAAGCATGTCAACCATGGTTTTGAGAATCTCTCCCGGAGTTTGAGAGATTTGGACGTGAAAGGGTACCAGTCTTGTTGGGGATTGGGAACCCTTCGCGAGAATGTCCAAAGTTTCAGCAGGATTTCCAAAATGTTGAAAGGAACTCGAAACATGTCAACCTTGGTTTTGAGAATCTCTCCCGGACTTTGAGAGATTTGGACGTGAAAGGGTACCAGTCTTGTCGGGGATTGGGAACCCTTCGCGAGAATGTCCAAAGTTTCAGCGGGATTTCCAAAATGTTGAAAGGAACTCGAAACATGTCAACCTTGGTTTTGAGAATCTCTCCCAGAGTTTGAGAGATTTGGACGTGAAAGGGTACCAGTCTTGTCGGGGATTGGAAACCCTTCGCGAGAATGTCCAAAGCTTCAGCGGGATTTGAAAAATGTTGAGAGGAACTCGAAACATGTCAACCTTGGTTTTGAGAATCTCTCCCGGAGTTTGAGAGATTTGGACGTGAAAGGGTACCAGTCTTGTCGGGGATTGGGAACCCTTCGCGAGAATGTCCAAAGTTTCAGCGGGATTTCCAAAATGTTGAAAGGAACTCGAAACATGTCAACCTTGGTTTTGAGAATCTCTCCTGGAGTTGGAGAGATTTGGACGTGAAAGGGTACCAATCTTGTCGGGGATTGGGAACCCTTCGCGAGAATGTCCAAAGTTTCAGCGGGATTTCCAAAATGTTGAAAGGAACTCGAAACATGTCAACCTTGGTTTTGAGAATCTCTCCCGGAGTTTGAGAGATTTGGACGTGAAAGGGTACCAGTCTTGTCGGGGATCGGGAACCATTCGCCAGAATGTCCAAAGTTTCAGAGGGATTTCCAAAATGTTGAAAGGAACTTGAAGCATGTCAACCATGGTTTTGAGAATCTCTCCCGGAGTTTGAGAGATTTGGACGTGAAAGGGTACCAGTCTTGTTGGGGATTGGGAACCCTTTGCGAGAATGTCCAAAGTTTCAGCAGGATTTCCAAAATGTTGAAAGGAACTCGAAACATGTCAACCTTGGTTTTGAGAATCTCTCCTGGACTTTGAGAGATTTGGACGTGAAAGGGTACCAGTCTTGTCGGGGATTGGGAACCCTTCGCCAGAATGTCCAAAGTTTCAGCGAAATTTCCAAAATGTTGAAAGGAACTCGAAACATGTCAACCTTGGTTTTGAGAATCTCTCCCAGAGTTTGAGAGATTTGGACGTGAAAGGGTACCAGTCTTGTCGGGGATTGGAAACCCTTCTCGAGAATGTCCAAAGCTTCAGCGGGATTTCCAAAATGTTGAAAGGAACTCGAAACATGTCAACCTTGGTTTTGAGAATCTCTCCCGGAGTTTGAGAGATTTGGACGTGAAAGGGTACCAGTCTTGTCGGGGATTGGGAACCCTTCGCGAGAATGTCCAAAGTTTCAGCGGGATTTCCAAAATGTTGAAAGGAACTCGAAACATGTCAACCTTGGTTTTGAGAATCTCTCCCGGAGTTTGAGAGATTTGGACGTGAAAGGGTACCAGTCTTGTCGGGGATTGGGAACCCTTCGCGAGAATGTCCAAAGTTTCAGCGGGATTTCCAAAATGTTGAAAGGAACTCGAAACATGTCAACCTTGGTTTTGAGAATCTCTCCCGGAGTTTGAGAGATTTGGACGTGAAAGGGTACCAGTCTTGTCGGGGATTGGGAACCCTTTGCGAGAATGTCCAAAGTTTCAGCGGGATTTCCAAAATGCTGAGAGGAACTCGAAACATGTCAACCTTGGTTTTGAGAATCTCTCCCGGAGTTTGAGAGATTTGGACGTGAAAGGGTACCAGTCTTGTCGGGGATCGGGAACCATTCGCCAGAATGTCCAAAGTTTCAGAGGGATTTCCAAAATGTTGAAAGGAACTTGAAGCATGTCAACCATGGTTTTGAGAATCTCTCCCGGAGTTTGAGAGATTTGGACGTGAAAGGGTACCAGTCTTGTTGGGGATTGGGAACCCTTCGCGAGAATGTCCAAAGTTTCAGCAGGATTTCCAAAATGTTGAAAGGAACTCGAAACATGTCAACCTTGGTTTTGAGAATCTCTCCCGGACTTTGAGAGATTTGGACGTGAAAGGGTACCAGTCTTGTCGGGGATTGGGAACCCTTCGCGAGAATGTCCAAAGTTTCAGCGGGATTTCCAAAATGTTGAAAGGAACTCGAAACATGTCAACCTTGGTTTTGAGAATCTCTCCCAGAGTTTGAGAGATTTGGACGTGAAAGGGTACCAGTCTTGTCGGGGATTGGAAACCCTTCGCGAGAATGTCCAAAGCTTCAGCGGGATTTGAAAAATGTTGAGAGGAACTCGAAACATGTCAACCTTGGTTTTGAGAATCTCTCCCGGAGTTTGAGAGATTTGGACGTGAAAGGGTACCAGTCTTGTCGGGGATTGGGAACCCTTCGCGAGAATGTCCAAAGTTTCAGCGGGATTTCCAAAATGTTGAAAGGAACTCGAAACATGTCAACCTTGGTTTTGAGAATCTCTCCTGGAGTTGGAGAGATTTGGACGTGAAAGGGTACCAATCTTGTCGGGGATTGGGAACCCTTCGCGAGAATGTCCAAAGTTTCAGCGGGATTTCCAAAATGTTGAAAGGAACTCGAAACATGTCAACCTTGGTTTTGAGAATCTCTCCCGGAGTTTGAGAGATTTGGACGTGAAAGGGTACCAGTCTTGTCGGGGATCGGGAACCATTCGCCAGAATGTCCAAAGTTTCAGAGGGATTTCCAAAATGTTGAAAGGAACTTGAAGCATGTCAACCATGGTTTTGAGAATCTCTCCCGGAGTTTGAGAGATTTGGACGTGAAAGGGTACCAGTCTTGTTGGGGATTGGGAACCCTTTGCGAGAATGTCCAAAGTTTCAGCAGGATTTCCAAAATGTTGAAAGGAACTCAAAACATGTCAACCTTGGTTTTGAGAATCTCTCCCGGAGTTTGAGAGATTTGGACGTGAAAGGGTACCAGTCTTGTCGGGGATTGGGAACCCTTCGCCAGAATGTCCAAAGTTTCAGCGAAATTTCCAAAATGTTGAAAGGAACTCGAAACATGTCAACCTTGGTTTTGAGAATCTCTCCCAGAGTTTGAGAGATTTGGACGTGAAAGGGTACCAGTCTTGTCGGGGATTGGAAACCCTTCTCGAGAATGTCCAAAGCTTCAGCGGGATTTCCAAAATGTTGAAAGGAACTCGAAACATGTCAACCTTGGTTTTGAGAATCTCTCCCGGAGTTTGAGAGATTTGGACGTGAAAGGGTACCAGTCTTGTCGGGGATTGGGAACCCTTCGCGAGAATGTCCAAAGTTTCAGCGGGATTTCCAAAATGTTGAAAGGAACTCGAAACATGTCAACCTTGGTTTTGAGAATCTCTCCCGGAGTTTGAGAGATTTGGACGTGAAAGGGTACCAGTCTTGTCGGGGATTGGGAACCCTTCGCGAGAATGTCCAAAGTTTCAGCGGGATTTCCAAAATGTTGAAAGGAACTCGAAACATGTCAACCTTGGTTTTGAGAATCTCTCCCGGAGTTTGAGAGATTTGGACGTGAAAGGGTACCAGTCTTGTCGGGGATTGGGAACCCTTCGCGAGAATGTCCAAAGTTTCAGCGGGATTTCCAAAATGTTGAAAGGAACTCGAAACATGTCAACCTTGGTTTTGAGAGTCTCTCCCGGACTTTGAGAGATTTGGACGTGAAAGGGTACCAGTCTTGTCGGGGATTGGAAACCCTTCGCGAGAATGTCCAAAGTTTCAGCGGGATTTCCAAAATGTTGAAAGGAACTCGAAACATGTCAACCTTGTTTTTGAGCATCTCTCCCGGAGTTTGAGAGATTTGGACTTGAAAGGGTACCAGTCTTGTCGGGGATTGGGAACCCTTCGCGAGAATGTCCAATGTTTCAGCGGGATTTCCAAAATGTTGAAAGGAACTCGAAACATGTCAACCTTGGTTTTGAGAATCTCTCCCGGAGTTTGAGAGATTTGGACGTGAAAGGGTACCAGTCTTGTCGGGGATTGGGAACCCTTCGCAAGAATGTCCAAAGTTTCAGCGGGATTTCCAAAATGTTGAAAGGAACTCGAAACATGTCAACCTTGGTTTTGAGAATCTTTCCCGGAGTTTGAGAGATTTGGACGTGAATGGGTACCAATCTTGTCGGGGATTGGGAACCCTTCGCGAGAATGTCCAAAGTTTCAGCGGGATTTCCAAAATGTTGAAAGGAACTCGAAACATGTCAACCTTGGTTTTGAGAATCTCTCCCGGACTTTGAGAGATTTGGACGTGAAAGGGTACCAGTCTTGTCGGGGATTGGGAACCCTTCGCGAGAATGTCCAAAGTTTCAGCGGGATTTCCAAAATGTTGAAAGGAACTCGAAACATGTCAACCTTGGTTTTGAGAATCTCTCCCAGAGTTTGAGAGATTTGGACGTGAAAGGGTACCAGTCTTGTCGGGGATTGGGAACCCTTCGCGAGAATGTCCAAAGTTTCAGCGGGATTTCCAAAATGTTGAAAGGAACTCGAAACATGTCAACCTTGGTTTTGAGAATCTCTCCCGGAGTTTGAGAGATTTGGACGTGAAAGGGTACCAGTCTTGTCGGGGATTGGGAACCCTTCGCCAGAATGTCCAAAGTTTCAGCGGGATTTCCAAAATGTTGAAAGGAACTCAAAACATGTCAACCTTGGTTTTGAGAATCTCTCCCGGAGTTTGAGAGATTTGGACGTGAAAGGGTACCAGTCTTGTCGGGGATTGGGAACCCTTCGCGAGAATGTCCAAAGTTTCAGCGGGATTTCCAAAATGTTGAAAGGAACTCGAAACATGTCAACCTTGGTTTTGAGAATCTCTCCCGGAGTTTGAGAGATTTGGACGTGAAAGGGTACCAGTCTTGTCGGGGATTGGGAACCCTTCGCGAGAATGTCCAAAGTTTCAGCGGGATTTCCAAAATGTTGAAAGGAACTCGAAACATGTCAACCTTGGTTTTGAGAATCTCTCCCGGAGTTTGAGAGATTTGGACGTGAAAGGGTACCAGTCTTGTCGGGGATTGGGAACCCTTCGCGAGAATGTCCAAAGTTTCAGCGGGATTTCCAAAATGTTGAAAGGAACTCGAAACATGTCAACCTTGGTTTTGAGAATCTCTCCCGGAGTTTGAGAGATTTGGACGTGAAAGGGTACCAGTCTTGTCGGGGATTGGGAACCCTTCGCGAGAATGTCCAAAGTTTCAGCGGGATTTCCAAAATGTTGAAAGGAACTCGAAACATGTCAACCTTGGTTTTGAGCATCTCTCCCGGAGTTTGAGAGATTTGGACGTGAAAGGGTACCAGTCTTGTCGGGGATTGGGAACCCTTCGCGAGAATGTCCAAAGTTTCAGCGGGATTTCCAAGATGTTGAAAGGAACTCGAAACATGTCAACCTTGGTTTTGAGAATCTCTCCCGGAGTTTGAGAGATTTGGACGTGAAAGGGTACCAGTCTTGTCGGGGATTGGGAACCCTTCGCGAGAATGTCCAAAGTTTCAGCGGGATTTCCAAAATGTTGAAAGGAACTCGAAACATGTCAACCTTGGTTTTGAGAATCTCTCCCGGAGTTTGAGAGATTTGGACGTGAAAGGGTACCAGTCTTGTCGGGGATTGGGAACCCTTCGCGAGAATGTCCAAAGTTTCAGCGGGATTTCCAAAATCTTGAAAGGAACTCGAAACATGTCAACCTTGGTTTTGAGAATCTCTCCCGGAGTTTGAGAGATTTGGACGTGAAAGGGTACCAATCTTGTCGGGGATTGGGATCCCTTCGCGAGAATGTCCAAAGTTTCAGCGGGATTTCCAAAATTTTGAAAGGAACTCGAAACCTGTCAACCTTGGTTATGAGAATCTCTCCCGGAGTTTGAGAGATTTGGACGTGAAAGGGTACCAGTCTTGTCGGGGATTGGGAACCCTTCGCGAGAATGTCCAAAGTTTCAGCGGGATTTCCAAAATGTTGAAAGGAACTTGAAGCATGTCAACCATGGTTTTGAGAATCTCTCCCGGAGTTTGAGAGATTTGGACGTGAAAGGGTACCAGTCTTGTCGGGGATTGGGAACCCTTCGCGAGAATGTCCAAAGTTTCAGCAGGATTTCCAAAATGTTGAAAGGAACTCGAAACATGTCAACCTTGGTTTTGAGAATCTCTCCCCGAGTTTGAGAGATTTGGACGTGAAAGGGTACCAGTCTTGTCGGGGATTGGGAACCCTTCGCGAGAATGTCCAAAGTTTCAGCGGGATTTCCAAAATGTTGAAAGGAACTCGAAACATGTCAACCTTGGTTTTGAGAATCTCTCCCGGAGTTTGAGAGATTTGGACGTGAAAGGGTACCAGTCTTGTCGGGGATTGGAAACCCTTCGCGAGAATGTCCAAAGCTTCAGCGGGATTTCCAAAATGTTGAAAGGAACTCGAAACATGTCAACCTTGGTTTTGAGAATCTCTCCCGGACTTTGAGAGATTTGGACGTGAAAGGGTACCAGTCTTGTCGGGGATTGGGAACCCTTCGCGAGAATGTCCAAAGTTTCAGCGGGATTTCCAAAATGTTGAAAGGAACTCGAAACATGTCAACCTTGGTTTTGAGAATCTCTCCCGGAGTTTGAGAGATTTGGACGTGAAAGGTTACAAGTCTTGTCGGAGATTGGGAACCCTTCGCGAGAATGTCCAAAGTTTCAGCGGGATTTCCAAAATGTTGAAAGGAACTCGAAACATGTCAACCTTGGTTTTGAGAATCTCTCCCGGAGTTTGAGAGATTTGGACGTGAAAGGGTACCAGTCTTGTCGGGGATTGGGAACCCTTCGCGAGAATGTCCAAAGTTTCAGCGGGATTTCCAAAATGTTGAAAGGAACTCGAAACATGTCAACCTTGGTTTTGAGAATCTCTCCCGGAGTTTGAGAGATTTGGACGTGAAAGGGTACCAGTCTTGTAGGGGATTGGGAACCCTTCGCCAGAATGTCCAAAGTTTCAGCGGGATTTCCAAAATGTTGAAAGGAACTCGAAACATGTCAACCTTGGTTTTGAGAATCTCTCCCGGAGTTTGAGAGATTTGGACGTGAAAGGGTACCAGTCTTGTCGGGGATTGGGAACCCTTCGCGAGGATGTCCAAAGTTTCAGCGGGATTTCCAAAATGTTGAAAGGAACTCGAAACATGTCAACCTTGGTTTTGAGAATCTCTCCCGGAGTTTGAGAGATTTGGACGTGAAAGGGTACCAGTCTTGTCGGGGATTGGGAACCCTTCGCGAGAATGTCCAAAGTTTCAGCGGGATTTCCAAAATCTTGAAAGGAACTCGAAACATGTCAACCTTGGTTTTGAGAATCTCTCCTGGAGTTGGAGAGATTTGGACGTGAAAGGGTACCAATCTTGTCGGGGATTGGGAACCCTTCGCGAGAATGTCCAAAGTTTCAGCGGGATTTCCAAAATGTTGAAAGGAACTCGAAACATGTCAACCTTGGTTTTGAGAATCTCTCCCGGAGTTTGAGAGATTTGGACGTGAAAGGGTACCAGTCTTGTCGGGGATCGGGAACCATTCGCCAGAATGTCCAAAGTTTCAGAGGGATTTCCAAAATGTTGAAAGGAACTTGAAGCATGTCAACCATGGTTTTGAGAATCTCTCCCGGAGTTTGAGAGATTTGGACGTGAAAGGGTACCAGTCTTGTTGGGGATTGGGAACCCTTCGCGAGAATGTCCAAAGTTTCAGCAGGATTTCCAAAATGTTGAAAGGAACTCGAAACATGTCAACCTTGGTTTTGAGAATCTCTCCCGGACTTTGAGAGATTTGGACGTGAAAGGGTACCAGTCTTGTCGGGGATTGGGAACCCTTCGCCAGAATGTCCAAAGTTTCAGCGGGATTTCCAAAATGTTGAAAGGAACTCGAAACATGTCAACCTTGGTTTTGAGAATCTCTCCCAGAGTTTGAGAGATTTGGACGTGAAAGGGTACCAGTCTTGTCGGGGATTGGAAAACCTTCGCGAGAATGTCCAAAGCTTCAGCGGGATTTGAAAAATGTTGAGAGGAACTCGAAACATGTCAACCTTGGTTTTGAGAATCTCTCCCGGAGTTTGAGAGATTTGGACGTGAAAGGGTACCAGTCTTGTCGGGGATTGGGAACCCTTCGCGAGAATGTCCAAAGTTTCAGCGGGATTTCCAAAATGTTGAAAGGAACTCGAAACATGTCAACCTTGGTTTTGAGAATCTCTCCTGGAGTTGGAGAGATTTGGACGTGAAAGGGTACCAATCTTGTCGGGGATTGGGAACCCTTCGCGAGAATGTCCAAAGTTTCAGCGGGATTTCCAAAATGTTGAAAGGAACTCGAAACATGTCAACCTTGGTTTTGAGAATCTCTCCCGGAGTTTGAGAGATTTGGACGTGAAAGGGTACCAGTCTTGTCGGGGATCGGGAACCATTCGCCAGAATGTCCAAAGTTTCAGAGGGATTTCCAAAATGTTGAAAGGAACTTGAAGCATGTCAACCATGGTTTTGAGAATCTCTCCCGGAGTTTGAGAGATTTGGACGTGAAAGGGTACCAGTCTTGTTGGGGATTGGGAACCCTTTGCGAGAATGTCCAAAGTTTCAGCAGGATTTCCAAAATGTTGAAAGGAACTCGAAACATGTCAACCTTGGTTTTGAGAATCTCTCCTGGACTTTGAGAGATTTGGACGTGAAAGGGTACCAGTCTTGTCGGGGATTGGGAACCCTTCGCCAGAATGTCCAAAGTTTCAGCGAAATTTCCAAAATGTTGAAAGGAACTCGAAACATGTCAACCTTGGTTTTGAGAATCTCTCCCAGAGTTTGAGAGATTTGGACGTGAAAGGGTACCAGTCTTGTCGGGGATTGGAAACCCTTCGCGAGAATGTCCAAAGCTTCAGCGGGATTTCCAAAATGTTGAAAGGAACTCGAAACATGTCAACCTTGGTTTTGAGAATCTCTCCCGGAGTTTGAGAGATTTGGACGTGAAAGGGTACCAGTCTTGTCGGGGATTGGGAACCCTTCGCGAGAATGTCCAAAGTTTCAGCGGGATTTCCAAAATGTTGAAAGGAACTCGAAACATGTCAACCTTGGTTTTGAGAATCTCTCCCGGAGTTTGAGAGATTTGGACGTGAAAGGGTACCAGTCTTGTCGGGGATTGGGAACCCTTCGCCAGAATGTCCAAAGTTTCAGCGGGATTTCCAAAATGTTGAAAGGAACTCGAAACATGTCAACCTTGGTTTTGAGAATCTCTCCCGGAGTTTGAGAGATTTGGACGTGAAAGGGTACCAGTCTTGTCGGGGATTGGGAACCCTTCGCGAGAATGTCCAAAGTTTCAGCGGGATTTCCAAAATGTTGAAAGGAACTCGAAACATGTCAACCTTGGTTTTGAGAGTCTCTCCCGGACTTTGAGAGATTTGGACGTGAAAGGGTACCAGTCTTGTCGGGGATTGGAAACCCTTCGCGAGAATGTCCAAAGTTTCAGCGGGATTTCCAAAATGTTGAAAGGAACTCGAAACATGTCAACCTTGTTTTTGAGCATCTCTCCCGGAGTTTGAGAGATTTGGACTTGAAAGGGTACCAGTCTTGTCGGGGATTGGGAACCCTTCGCGAGAATGTCCAATGTTTCAGCGGGATTTCCAAAATGTTGAAAGGAACTCGAAACATGTCAACCTTGGTTTTGAGAATCTCTCCCGGAGTTTGAGAGATTTGGACGTGAAAGGGTACCAGTCTTGTCGGGGATTGGGAACCCTTCGCAAGAATGTCCAAAGTTTCAGCGGGATTTCCAAAATGTTGAAAGGAACTCGAAACATGTCAATCTTGGTTTTGAGAATCTTTCCCGGAGTTTGAGAGATTTGGACGTGAATGGGTACCAATCTTGTCGGGGATTGGGAACCCTTCGCGAGAATGTCCAAAGTTTCAGCGGGATTTCCAAAATGTTGAAAGGAACTCGAAACATGTCAACCTTGGTTTTGAGAATCTCTCCCGGACTTTGAGAGATTTGGACGTGAAAGGGTACCAGTCTTGTCGGGGATTGGGAACCCTTCGCGAGAATGTCCAAAGTTTCAGCGGGATTTCCAAAATGTTGAAAGGAACTCGAAACATGTCAACCTTGGTTTTGAGAATCTCTCCCAGAGTTTGAGAGATTTGGACGTGAAAGGGTACCAGTCTTGTCGGGGATTGGGAACCCTTCGCGAGAATGTCCAAAGTTTCAGCGGGATTTCCAAAATGTTGAAAGGAACTCGAAACATGTCAACCTTGGTTTTGAGAATCTCTCCCGGAGTTTGAGAGATTTGGACGTGAAAGGGTACCAGTCTTGTCGGGGATTGGGAACCCTTCGCCAGAATGTCCAAAGTTTCAGCGGGATTTCCAAAATGTTGAAAGGAACTCAAAACATGTCAACCTTGGTTTTGAGAATCTCTCCCGGAGTTTGAGAGATTTGGACGTGAAAGGGTACCAGTCTTGTCGGGGATTGGGAACCCTTCGCGAGAATGTCCAAAGTTTCAGCGGGATTTCCAAAATGTTGAAAGGAACTCGAAACATGTCAACCTTGGTTTTGAGAATCTCTCCCGGAGTTTGAGAGATTTGGACGTGAAAGGGTACCAGTCTTGTCGGGGATTGGGAACCCTTCGCGAGAATGTCCAAAGTTTCAGCGGGATTTCCAAAATGTTGAAAGGAACTCGAAACATGTCAACCTTGGTTTTGAGCATCTCTCCCGGAGTTTGAGAGATTTGGACGTGAAAGGGTACCAGTCTTGTCGGGGATTGGGAACCCTTCGCGAGAATGTCCAAAGTTTCAGCGGGATTTCCAAGATGTTGAAAGGAACTCGAAACATGTCAACCTTGGTTTTGAGAATCTCTCCCGGAGTTTGAGAGATTTGGACGTGAAAGGGTACCAGTCTTGTCGGGGATTGGGAACCCTTCGCGAGAATGTCCAAAGTTTCAGCGGGATTTCCAAAATGTTGAAAGGAACTCGAAACATGTCAACCTTGGTTTTGAGAATCTCTCCCGGAGTTTGAGAGATTTGGACGTGAAAGGGTACCAGTCTTGTCGGGGATTGGGAACCCTTCGCGAGAATGTCCAAAGTTTCAGCGGGATTTCCAAAATCTTGAAAGGAACTCGAAACATGTCAACCTTGGTTTTGAGAATCTCTCCCGGAGTTTGAGAGATTTGGACGTGAAAGGGTACCAATCTTGTCGGGGATTGGGAACCCTTCGCGAGAATGTCCAAAGTTTCAGCGGGATTTCCAAAATTTTGAAAGGAACTCGAAACCTGTCAACCTTGGTTTTGAGAATCTCTCCCGGAGTTTGAGAGATTTGGACGTGAAAGGGTACCAGTCTTGTCGGGGATTGGGAACCCTTCGCGAGAATGTCCAAAGTTTCAGCGGGATTTCCAAAATGTTGAAAGGAACTTGAAGCATGTCAACCATGGTTTTGAGAATCTCTCCCGGAGTTTGAGAGATTTGGACGTGAAAGGGTACCAGTCTTGTCGGGGATTGGGAACCCTTCGCGAGAATGTCCAAAGTTTCAGCAGGATTTCCAAAATGTTGAAAGGAACTCGAAACATGTCAACCTTGGTTTTGAGAATCTCTCCCGGAGTTTGAGAGATTTGGACGTGAAAGGGTACCAGTCTTGTCGGGGATTGGGAACCCTTCGCAAGAATGTCCAAAGTTTCAGCGGGATTTCCAAAATGTTGAAAGGAACTCGAAACATGTCAATCTTGGTTTTGAGAATCTTTCCCGGAGTTTGAGAGATTTGGACGTGAATGGGTACCAATCTTGTCGGGGATTGGGAACCCTTCGCGAGAATGTCCAAAGTTTCAGCGGGATTTCCAAAATGTTGAAAGGAACTCGAAACATGTCAACCTTGGTTTTGAGAATCTCTCCCGGACTTTGAGAGATTTGGACGTGAAAGGGTACCAGTCTTGTCGGGGATTGGGAACCCTTCGCGAGAATGTCCAAAGTTTCAGCGGGATTTCCAAAATGTTGAAAGGAACTCGAAACATGTCAACCTTGGTTTTGAGAATCTCTCCCAGAGTTT
This sequence comes from Streptopelia decaocto, assembly GCF_964273445.1. Taxonomy (NCBI): domain Eukaryota; kingdom Metazoa; phylum Chordata; class Aves; order Columbiformes; family Columbidae; genus Streptopelia; species Streptopelia decaocto. The sequence goes on from NW_028116315.1 coordinate 478,628, forward strand.
GAGAGATTTGGACGTGAAAGGGTACCAGTCTTGTCGGGGATTGGGAACCCTTCGCGAGAATGTCCAAAGTTTCAGCGGGATTTCCAAAATGTTGAAAGGAACTCGAAACATGTCAACCTTGGTTTTGAGAATCTCTCCCGGAGTTTGAGAGATTTGGACGTGAAAGGGTACCAGTCTTGTCGGGGATTGGGAACCCTTCGCCAGAATGTCCAAAGTTTCAGCGGGATTTCCAAAATGTTGAAAGGAACTCAAAACATGTCAACCTTGGTTTTGAGAATCTCTCCCGGAGTTTGAGAGATTTGGACGTGAAAGGGTACCAGTCTTGTCGGGGATTGGGAACCCTTCGCGAGAATGTCCAAAGTTTCAGCGGGATTTCCAAAATGTTGAAAGGAACTCGAAACATGTCAACCTTGGTTTTGAGAATCTCTCCCGGAGTTTGAGAGATTTGGACGTGAAAGGGTACCAGTCTTGTCGGGGATTGGGAACCCTTCGCGAGAATGTCCAAAGTTTCAGCGGGATTTCCAAAATGTTGAAAGGAACTCGAAACATGTCAACCTTGGTTTTGAGCATCTCTCCCGGAGTTTGAGAGATTTGGACGTGAAAGGGTACCAGTCTTGTCGGGGATTGGGAACCCTTCGCGAGAATGTCCAAAGTTTCAGCGGGATTTCCAAGATGTTGAAAGGAACTCGAAACATGTCAACCTTGGTTTTGAGAATCTCTCCCGGAGTTTGAGAGATTTGGACGTGAAAGGGTACCAGTCTTGTCGGGGATTGGGAACCCTTCGCGAGAATGTCCAAAGTTTCAGCGGGATTTCCAAAATGTTGAAAGGAACTCGAAACATGTCAACCTTGGTTTTGAGAATCTCTCCCGGAGTTTGAGAGATTTGGACGTGAAAGGGTACCAGTCTTGTCGGGGATTGGGAACCCTTCGCGAGAATGTCCAAAGTTTCAGCGGGATTTCCAAAATCTTGAAAGGAACTCGAAACATGTCAACCTTGGTTTTGAGAATCTCTCCCGGAGTTTGAGAGATTTGGACGTGAAAGGGTACCAATCTTGTCGGGGATTGGGAACCCTTCGCGAGAATGTCCAAAGTTTCAGCGGGATTTCCAAAATTTTGAAAGGAACTCGAAACCTGTCAACCTTGGTTTTGAGAATCTCTCCCGGAGTTTGAGAGATTTGGACGTGAAAGGGTACCAGTCTTGTCGGGGATTGGGAACCCTTCGCGAGAATGTCCAAAGTTTCAGCGGGATTTCCAAAATGTTGAAAGGAACTTGAAGCATGTCAACCATGGTTTTGAGAATCTCTCCCGGAGTTTGAGAGATTTGGACGTGAAAGGGTACCAGTCTTGTCGGGGATTGGGAACCCTTCGCGAGAATGTCCAAAGTTTCAGCAGGATTTCCAAAATGTTGAAAGGAACTCGAAACATGTCAACCTTGGTTTTGAGAATCTCTCCCCGAGTTTGAGAGATTTGGACGTGAAAGGGTACCAGTCTTGTCGGGGATTGGGAACCCTTCGCGAGAATGTCCAAAGTTTCAGCGGGATTTCCAAAATGTTGAAAGGAACTCGAAACATGTCAACCTTGGTTTTGAGAATCTCTCCCAGAGTTTGAGAGATTTGGACGTGAAAGGGTACCAGTCTTGTCGGGGATTGGAAACCCTTCGCGAGAATGTCCAAAGCTTCAGCGGGATTTCCAAAATGTTGAAAGGAACTCGAAACATGTCAACCTTGGTTTTGAGAATCTCTCCCGGAGTTTGAGAGATTTGGACGTGAAAGGTTACAAGTCTTGTCGGAGATTGGGAACCCTTCGCGAGAATGTCCAAAGTTTCAGCGGGATTTCCAAAATGTTGAAAGGAACTCGAAACATGTCAACCTTGGTTTTGAGAATCTCTCCCGGAGTTTGAGAGATTTGGACGTGAAAGGGTACCAGTCTTGTCGGGGATTGGGAACCCTTCGCGAGAATGTCCAAAGTTTCAGCGGGATTTCCAAAATGTTGAAAGGAACTCGAAACATGTCAACCTTGGTTTTGAGAATCTCTCCCGGAGTTTGAGAGATTTGGACGTGAAAGGGTACCAGTCTTGTAGGGGATTGGGAACCCTTCGCCAGAATGTCCAAAGTTTCAGCGGGATTTCCAAAATGTTGAAAGGAACTCGAAACATGTCAACCTTGGTTTTGAGAATCTCTCCCGGAGTTTGAGAGATTTGGACGTGAAAGGGTACCAGTCTTGTCGGGGATTGGGAACCCTTCGCGAGGATGTCCAAAGTTTCAGCGGGATTTCCAAAATGTTGAAAGGAACTCGAAACATGTCAACCTTGGTTTTGAGAATCTCTCCCGGAGTTTGAGAGATTTGGACGTGAAAGGGTACCAGTCTTGTCGGGGATTGGGAACCCTTCGCGAGAATGTCCAAAGTTTCAGCGGGATTTCCAAAATGTTGAAAGGAACTCGAAACATGTCAACCTTGGTTTTGAGAATCTCTCCCGGAGTTTGAGAGATTTGGACGTGAAAGGGTACCAGTCTTGTCGGGGATTGGGAACCCTTCGCGAGAATGTCCAAAGTTTCAGCGGGATTTCCAAAATGTTGAAAGGAACTCGAAACATGTCAACCTTGGTTTTGAGAATCTCTCCCGGAGTTTGAGAGATTTGGACGTGAAAGGGTACCAGTCTTGTCGGGGATTGGGAACCCTTCGCGAGAATGTCCAAAGTTTCAGCGGGATTTCCAAAATGTTGAAAGGAACTCGAAACATGTCAACCTTGGTTTTGAGCATCTCTCCCGGAGTTGGAGAGATTTGGACGTGAAAGGGTACCAGTCTTGTCGGGGATTGGGAACCCTTCGCGAGAATGTCCAAAGTTTCAGCGGGATTTCCAAAATGTTGAAAGGAACTCGAAACATGTCAACCTTGGTTTTGAGAATCTCTCCCGGAGTTTGAGAGATTTGGACGTGAAAGGGTACCAATCTTGTCGGGGATTGGGAACCCTTCGTGAGAATGTCCAAAGTTTCAGCGGGATTTCCAAAATTTTGAAAGGAACTCGAAACCTGTCAACCTTGGTTTTGAGAATCTCTCCCGGAGTTTGAGAGATTTGGACGTGAAAGGGTACCAGTCTTGTCGGGGATTGGGAACCCTTCGCCAGAATGTCCAAAGTTTCAGCGGGATTTCCAAAATGTTGAAAGGAACTTGAAGCATGTCAACCATGGTTTTGAGAATCTCTCCCGGAGTTTGAGAGATTTGGACGTGAAAGGGTACCAGTCTTGTCGGGGATTGGGAACCCTACGCGAGAATGTCCAAATTTTCAGCAGGATTTCCAAAATGTTGAAAGGAACTCGAAACATGTCAACCTTGGTTTTGAGAATCTCTCCCGGAGTTTGAGAGATTTGGACGTGAAAGGGTACCAGTCTTGTCGGGGATTGGGAACCCTTCGCGAGAATGTCCAAAGTTTCAGCGGGATTTCCAAAATGTTGAAAGGAACTCGAAACATGTCAACCTTGGTTTTGAGAATCTCTCCCAGAGTTTGAGAGATTTGGACGTGAAAGGGTACCAGTCTTGTCGGGGATTGGAAACCCTTCGCGAGAATGTCCAAAGCTTCAGCGGGATTTCCAAAATGTTGAAAGGAACTCGAAACATGTCAACCTTGGTTTTGAGAATCTCTCCCGGAGTTTGAGAGATTTGGACGTGAAAGGGTACCAGTCTTGTCGGGGATTGGGAACCCTTCGCGAGAATGTCCAAAGTTTCAGCGGGATTTCCAAAATGTTGAAAGGAACTCGAAACATGTCAACCTTGGTTTTGAGAATCTCTCCCGGAGTTTGAGAGATTTGGACGTGAAAGGGTACCAGTCTTGTCGGGGATTGGGAACCCTTCGCGAGAATGTCCAAAGTTTCAGCGGGATTTCCAAAATGTTGAAAGGAACTCGAAACATGTCAACCTTGGTTTTGAGAATCTCTCCCGGAGTTTGAGAGATTTGGACGTGAAAGGGTACCAGTCTTGTCGGGGATTGGGAACCCTTCGCGAGAATGTCCAAAGTTTCAGCGGGATTTCCAAAATGTTGAAAGGAACTCGAAACATGTCAACCTTGGTTTTGAGAATCTCTCCCGGAGTTTGAGAGATTTGGACGTGAAAGGGTACCAGTCTTGTCGGGGATTGGGAACCCTTCGCGAGAATGTCCAAAGTTTCAGCGGGATTTCCAAAATGTTGAGAGGAACTCGAAACATGTCAACCTTGGTTTTGAGAATCTCTCCCGGACTTTGAGAGATTTGGACGTGAAAGGGTACCAGTCTTGTCGGGGATTGGGAACCCTTCGCCAGAATGTCCAAAGTTTCAGCGGGATTTCCAAAATGTTGAAAGGAACTCGAAACATGTCAACCTTGGTTTTGAGAATCTCTCCCGGAGTTTGAGAGATTTGGACGTGAAAGGGTACCAGTCTTGTCGGGGATTGGGAACCCTTCGCCAGAATGTCCAAAGTTTCAGCGGGATTTCCAAAATGTTGAAAGGAACTCGAAACATGTCAACCTTGGTTTTGAGAATCTCTCCCGGAGTTTGAGAGATTTGGACGTGAAAGGGTACCAGTCTTGTCGGGGATTGGGAACCCTTCGCGAGAATGTCCAAAGTTTCAGCGGGATTTCCAAAATGTTGAAAGGAACTCGAAACATGTCAACCTTGGTTTTGAGAATCTCTCCCGGAGTTTGAGAGATTTGGACGTGAAAGGGTACCAGTCTTGTCGGGGATTGGGAACCCTTCGCGAGAATGTCCAAAGTTTCAGCGGGATTTCCAAAATTTTGAAAGGAACTCGAAACATGTCAACCTTGGTTTTGAGAATCTCTCCCGGAGTTTGAGAGATTTGGACATGAAAGGGTACCAGTCTTGTCGGGGATTGGGAACCCTTCGCGAGAATGTCCAAAGTTTCAGCGGGATTTCCAAAATGTTGAAAGGAACTCGAAACCTGTCAACCTTGGTTTTGAGAATCTCTCCCGGAGTTTGAGAGATTTGGACGTGAAAGGGTACCAGTCTTGTCGGGGATTGGGAACCCTTCGCGAGAATGTCCAAAGTTTCAGCGGGATTTCCAAAATGTTGAAAGGAACTTGAAGCATGTCAACCATGGTTTTGAGAATCTCTCCCGGAGTTTGAGAGATTTGGACGTGAAAGTGTACCAGTCTTGTCGGGGATTGGGAACCCTTCGCGAGAATGTCCAAAGTTTCAGCAGGATTTCCAAAATGTTGAAAGGAACTCGAAACATGTCAACCTTGGTTTTGAGAATCTCTCCCGGAGTTTGAGAGATTTGGACGTGAAAGGGTACCAGTCTTGTCGGGGATTGGGAACCCTTCGCGAGAATGTCCAAAGTTTCAGCGGGATTTCCAAAATGTTGAAAGGAACTCGAAACATGTCAACCTTGGTTTTGAGAATCTCTCCCAGAGTTTGAGAGATTTGGACGTGAAAGGGTACCAATCTTGTCGGGGATTGGAAACCCTTCGCGAGAATGTCCAAAGCTTCAGCGGGATTTCCAAAATGTTGAAAGGAACTCGAAACATGTCAACCTTGGTTTTGAGAATCTCTCCCGGAGTTTGAGAGATTTGGACGTGAAAGGGTACCAGTCTTGTCGGGGATTGGGAACCCTTCGCGAGAATGTCCAAAGTTTCAGCGGGATTTCCAAAATGTTGAAAGGAACTCGAAACATGTCAACCTTGGTTTTGAGAATCTCTCCCGGAGTTTGAGAGATTTGGACGTGAAAGTTTACCGGTCTTGTTGGAGATTGGGAACCCTTCGCGAGAATGTCCAAAGTTTCAGCGGGATTTCCAAAATGTTGAAAGGAACTCGAAACATGTCAACCTTGGTTTTGAGAATCTCTCCCGGAGTTTGAGAGATTTGGACGTGAAAGGGTACCAGTCTTGTCGGGGATTGGGAACCCTTCGCGAGAATGTCCAAAGTTTCAGCGGGATTTCCAAAATGTTGAAAGGAACTCGAAACATGTCAACCTTGGTTTTGAGAATCTCTCACGGAGTTTGAGAGATTTGGACGTGAAAGGGTACCAGTCTTGTCGGGGATTGGGAACCCTTCGCGAGAATGTCCAAAGTTTCAGCGGGATTTCCAAAATGTTGAAAGGAACTCGAAACATGTCAACCATGGTTTTGAGAATCTCTCCCGGAGTTTGAGAGATTTGGACGTGAAAGGGTACCAGTCTTGTCGGGGATTGGGAACCCTTCGCGAGAATGTCCAAAGTTTCAGCGGGATTTCCAAAATGTTGAAAGGAACTCGAAACATGTCAACCTTGGTTTTGAGAATCTCTCCCGGAGTTTGAGAGATTTGGACGTGAAAGGGTACCAGTCTTGTCGGGGATTGGGAACCCTTCGCGAGAATGTCCAAAGTTTCAGCGGGATTTCCAAAATGTTGAAAGGAACTCGAAACATGTCAACCTTGGTTTTGAGAATCTCTCCCGGAGTTTGAGAGATTTGGACGTGAAAGGGTACCAGTCTTGTCGGGGATTGGGAACCCTTCGCGAGAATGTCCAAAGTTTCAGCGGGATTTCCAAAATGTTGAAAGGAACTCGAAACATGTCAACCTTGGTTTTGAGAATCTCTCCCGGAGTTTGAGAGATTTGGACGTGAAAGGGTACCAGTCTTGTCGGGGATTGGGAACCCTTCGCGAGAATGTCCAAAGTTTCAGCGGGATTTCCAAAATGTTGAAAGGAACTCGAAACATGTCAACCTTGGTTTTGAGAATCTCTCCCGGAGTTTGAGAGATTTGGACGTGAAAGGGTACCAGTCTTGTCGGGGATTGGGAACCCTTCGCGAGAATGTCCAAAGTTTCAGCGGTATTTCCAAAATGTTGAGAGGAATTCGAAACATGTCAACCTTGGTTTTGAGAATCTCTCCCGGAGTTTGAGAGATTTGGACGTGAAAGGGTACCAGTCTTGTCGGGGATTGGGAACCCTTCGCGAGAATGTCCAAAGTTTCAGCGGGATTTCCAAAATGTTGAAAGGAACTTGAAGCATGTCAACCATGGTTTTGAGAATCTCTCCCGGAGTTTGAGAGATTTGGACGTGAAAGGGTACCAGTCTTGTCGGGGATTGGGAACCCTTCGCGAGAATGTCCAAAGTTTCAGCGGGATTTCCAAAATGTTGAAAGGAACTCGAAACATGTCAACCTTGGTTTTGAGAATCTCTCCCAGAGTTTGAGAGATTTGGACGTGAAAGGGTACCAGTCTTGTCGGGGATTGGAAACCCTTCGCGAGAATGTCCAAAGCTTCAGCGGGATTTCCAAAATGTTGAAAGGAACTCGAAACATGTCAACCTTGGTTTTGAGAATCTCTCCCGGAGTTTGAGAGATTTGGACGTGAAAGGGTACCAGTCTTGTCGGGGATTGGGAACCCTTCGCGAGAATGTCCAAAGTTTCAGCGGGATTTCCAAAATGTTGAAAGGAACTCGAAACATGTCAACCTTGGTTTTGAGAATCTCTCCCGGAGTTTGAGAGATTTGGACGTGAAAGGGTACCAGTCTTGTCGGAGATTGGGAACCCTTCGCGAGAATGTCCAAAGTTTCAGCGGGATTTCCAAAATGTTGAAAGGAACTCGAAACATGTCAACCTTGGTTTTGAGAATCTCTCCCGGAGTTTGAGAGATTTGGACGTGAAAGGGTACCAGTCTTGTCGGGGATTGGGAACCCTTCGCGAGAATGTCCAAAGTTTCAGCGGGATTTCCAAAATGTTGAAAGGAACTCGAAACATGTCAACCTTGGTTTTGAGAATCTCTCCCGGAGTTTGAGAGATTTGGACGTGAAAGGGTACCAGTCTTGTCGGGGATTGGGAACCCTTCACGAGAATGTCCAAAGTTTCAGCGGGATTTCCAAAATGTTGAAAGGAACTCGAAACATGTCAACCTTGGTTTTGAGAATCTCTCCCGGAGTTTGAGAGATTTGGACGTGAAAGGGTACCAGTCTTGTCGGGGATTGGGAACCCTTCGCGAGAATGTCCAAAGTTTCAGCGGGATTTCCAAAATGTTGAAAGGAACTCGAAACATGTCAACCTTGGTTTTGAGAATCTCTCCCGGAGTTTGAGAGATTTGGACGTGAAAGGGTACCAGTCTTGTCGGGGATTGGGAACCCTTCGCGAGAATGTCCAAAGTTTCAGCGGGATTTCCAAAATGTTGAAAGGAACTCGAAACATGTCAACCTTGGTTTTGAGAATCTCTCCCGGAGTTGGAGAGATTTGGACGTGAAAGGGTACCAATCTTGTCGGGGATTGGGAACCCTTCGCGAGAATGTCCAAAGTTTCAGCGGGATTTCCAAAATGTTGAAAGGAACTCGAAACATGTCAACCTTGGTTTTGAGAATCTCTCCCGGAGTTTGAGAGATTTGGACGTGAAAGGGTACCAGTCTCGTCGGGGATTGGGAACCCTTCGCGAGAATGTCCAAAGTTTCAGCGGGATTTCCAAAATGTTGAAAGGAACTCGAAACATGTCAACCTTGGTTTTGAGAATCTCTCCCGGAGTTTGAGAGATTTGGACGTGAAAGGGTACCAGTCTTGTCGGGGATTGGGAACCCTTCGCGAGAATGTCCAAAGTTTCAGCGGGATTTCCAAAATGTTGAAAGGAACTCGAAACATGTCAACCTTGGTTTTGAGAATCTCTCCCGGAGTTTGAGAGATTTGGACGTGAAAGGGTACCAGTCTTGTCGGGGATTGGGAACCCTTCGCGAGAATGTCCAAAGTTTCAGCGGGATTTCCAAAATGTTGAAAGGAACTCGAAACATGTCAACCTTGGTTTTGAGAATCTCTCCCGGACTTTGAGAGATTTGGACGTGAAAGGGTACCAATCTTGTCGGGGATTGGGAACCCTTCGCGAGAATGTCCAAAGTTTCAGCGGGATTTCCAAAATGTTGAAAGGAACTCGAAACCTGTCAACCCTGGTTTTGAGAATCTCTCCCGGAGTTTGAGAGATTTGGACGTGAAAGGGTACCAGTCTTGTCGGGGATTGGGAACCCTTCGCGAGAATGTCCAAAGTTTCAGCGGGATTTCCAAAATGTTGAAAGGAACTTGAAGCATGTCAACCATGGTTTTGAGAATCTCTCCCGGAGTTTGAGAGATTTGGACGTGAAAGGGTACCAGTCTTGTCGGGGATTGGGAACCCTTCGCGAGAATGTCCAAAGTTTCAGCAGGATTTCCAAAATGTTGAAAGGAACTCGAAACATGTCAACCTTGGTTTTGAGAATCTCTCCCCGAGTTTGAGAGATTTGGACGTGAAAGGGTACCAGTCTTGTCGGGGATTGGGAACCCTTCGCGAGAATGTCCAAAGTTTCAGCGGGATTTCCAAAATGTTGAAAGGAACTCGAAACATGTCAACCTTGGTTTTGAGAATCTCTCCCAGAGTTTGAGAGATTTGGACGTGAAAGGGTACCAGTCTTGTCGGGGATTGGAAACCCTTCGCGAGAATGTCCAAAGCTTCAGCGGGATTTCCAAAATGTTGAAAGGAACTCGAAACATGTCAACCTTGGTTTTGAGAATCTCTCCCGGAGTTTGAGAGATTTGGACGTGAAAGGTTACAAGTCTTGTCGGAGATTGGGAACCCTTCGCGAGAATGTCCAAAGTTTCAGCGGGATTTCCAAAATGTTGAAAGGAACTCGAAACATGTCAACCTTGGTTTTGAGAATCTCTCCCGGAGTTTGAGAGATTTGGACGTGAAAGGGTACCAGTCTTGTCGGGGATTGGGAACCCTTCGCGAGAATGTCCAAAGTTTCAGCGGGATTTCCAAAATGTTGAAAGGAACTCGAAACATGTCAACCTTGGTTTTGAGAATCTCTCCCGGAGTTTGAGAGATTTGGACGTGAAAGGGTACCAGTCTTGTAGGGGATTGGGAACCCTTCGCCAGAATGTCCAAAGTTTCAGCGGGATTTCCAAAATGTTGAAAGGAACTCGAAACATGTCAACCTTGGTTTTGAGAATCTCTCCCGGAGTTTGAGAGATTTGGACGTGAAAGGGTACCAGTCTTATCGGGGATTGGGAACCCTTCGCGAGGATGTCCAAAGTTTCAGCGGGATTTCCAAAATGTTGAAAGGAACTCGAAACATGTCAACCTTGGTTTTGAGAATCTCTCCCGGAGTTTGAGAGATTTGGACGTGAAAGGGTACCAGTCTTGTCGGGGATTGGGAACCCTTCGCGAGAATGTCCAAAGTTTCAGCGGGATTTCCAAAATGTTGAAAGGAACTCGAAACATGTCAACCTTGGTTTTGAGAATCTCTCCCGGAGTTTGAGAGATTTGGACGTGAAAGGGTACCAGTCTTGTCGGGGATTGGGAACCCTTCGCGAGAATGTCCAAAGTTTCAGCGGGATTTCCAAAATGTTGAAAGGAACTCGAAACATGTCAACCTTGGTTTTGAGAATCTCTCCCAGAGTTTGAGAGATTTGGACGTGAAAGGGTACCAGTCTTGTCGGGGATTGGAAACCCTTCGCGAGAATGTCCAAAGCTTCAGCGGGATTTCCAAAATGTTGAAAGGAACTCGAAACATGTCAACCTTGGTTTTGAGAATCTCTCCCGGAGTTTGAGAGATTTGGACGTGAAAGGGTACCAGTCTTGTCGGGGATTGGGAACCCTTCGCGAGAATGTCCAAAGTTTCAGCGGGATTTCCAAAATGTTGAAAGGAACTCGAAACATGTCAACCTTGGTTTTGAGAATCTCTCCCGGAGTTTGAGAGATTTGGACGTGAAAGGGTACCAGTCTTGTCGGGGATTGGGAACCCTTCGCGAGAATGTCCAAAGTTTCAGCGGGATTTCCAAAATGTTGAAAGGAACTCGAAACATGTCAACCTTGGTTTTGAGAATCTCTCCCGGAGTTTGAGAGATTTGGACGTGAAAGGGTACCAGTCTTGTCGGGGATTGGGAACCCTTCGCGAGAATGTCCAAAGTTTCAGCGGGATTTCCAAAATGTTGAAAGGAACTCGAAACATGTCAACCTTGGTTTTGAGAATCTCTCCCGGAGTTTGAGAGATTTGGACGTGAAAGGGTACCAGTCTTGTCGGGGATTGGGAACCCTTCGCGAGAATGTCCAAAGTTTCAGCGGGATTTCCAAAATGTTGAGAGGAACTCGAAACATGTCAACCTTGGTTTTGAGAATCTCTCCCGGACTTTGAGAGATTTGGACGTGAAAGGGTACCAGTCTTGTCGGGGATTGGGAACCCTTCGCCAGAATGTCCAAAGTTTCAGCGGGATTTCCAAAATGTTGAAAGGAACTCGAAACATGTCAACCTTGGTTTTGAGAATCTCTCCCGGAGTTTGAGAGATTTGGACGTGAAAGGGTACCAGTCTTGTCGGGGATTGGGAACCCTTCGCCAGAATGTCCAAAGTTTCAGCGGGATTTCCAAAATGTTGAAAGGAACTCGAAACATGTCAACCTTGGTTTTGAGAATCTCTCCCGGAGTTTGAGAGATTTGGACGTGAAAGGGTACCAGTCTTGTCGGGGATTGGGAACCCTTCGCGAGAATGTCCAAAGTTTCAGCGGGATTTCCAAAATGTTGAAAGGAACTCGAAACATGTCAACCTTGGTTTTGAGAATCTCTCCCGGAGTTTGAGAGATTTGGACGTGAAAGGGTACCAGTCTTGTCGGGGATTGGGAACCCTTCGCGAGAATGTCCAAAGTTTCAGCGGGATTTCCAAAATTTTGAAAGGAACTCGAAACATGTCAACCTTGGTTTTGAGAATCTCTCCCGGAGTTTGAGAGATTTGGACATGAAAGGGTACCAGTCTTGTCGGGGATTGGGAACCCTTCGCGAGAATGTCCAAAGTTTCAGCGGGATTTCCAAAATGTTGAAAGGAACTCGAAACCTGTCAACCTTGGTTTTGAGAATCTCTCCCGGAGTTTGAGAGATTTGGACGTGAAAGGGTACCAGTCTTGTCGGGGATTGGGAACCCTTCGCGAGAATGTCCAAAGTTTCAGCGGGATTTCCAAAATGTTGAAAGGAACTTGAAGCATGTCAACCATGGTTTTGAGAATCTCTCCCGGAGTTTGAGAGATTTGGACGTGAAAGTGTACCAGTCTTGTCGGGGATTGGGAACCCTTCGCGAGAATGTCCAAAGTTTCAGCAGGATTTCCAAAATGTTGAAAGGAACTCGAAACATGTCAACCTTGGTTTTGAGAATCTCTCCCGGAGTTTGAGAGATTTGGACGTGAAAGGGTACCAGTCTTGTCGGGGATTGGGAACCCTTCGCGAGAATGTCCAAAGTTTCAGCGGGATTTCCAAAATGTTGAAAGGAACTCGAAACATGTCAACCTTGGTTTTGAGAATCTCTCCCAGAGTTTGAGAGATTTGGACGTGAAAGGGTACCAATCTTGTCGGGGATTGGAAACCCTTCGCGAGAATGTCCAAAGCTTCAGCGGGATTTCCAAAATGTTGAAAGGAACTCGAAACATGTCAACCTTGGTTTTGAGAATCTCTCCCGGAGTTTGAGAGATTTGGACGTGAAAGGGTACCAGTCTTGTCGGGGATTGGGAACCCTTCGCGAGAATGTCCAAAGTTTCAGCGGGATTTCCAAAATGTTGAAAGGAACTCGAAACATGTCAACCTTGGTTTTGAGAATCTCTCCCGGAGTTTGAGAGATTTGGACGTGAAAGTTTACCGGTCTTGTTGGAGATTGGGAACCCTTCGCGAGAATGTCCAAAGTTTCAGCGGGATTTCCAAAATGTTGAAAGGAACTCGAAACATGTCAACCTTGGTTTTGAGAATCTCTCCCGGAGTTTGAGAGATTTGGACGTGAAAGGGTACCAGTCTTGTCGGGGATTGGGAACCCTTCGCGAGAATGTCCAAAGTTTCAGCGGGATTTCCAAAATGTTGAAAGGAACTCGAAACATGTCAACCTTGGTTTTGAGAATCTCTCACGGAGTTTGAGAGATTTGGACGTGAAAGGGTACCAGTCTTGTCGGGGATTGGGAACCCTTCGCGAGAATGTCCAAAGTTTCAGCGGGATTTCCAAAATGTTGAAAGGAACTCGAAACATGTCAACCATGGTTTTGAGAATCTCTCCCGGAGTTTGAGAGATTTGGACGTGAAAGGGTACCAGTCTTGTCGGGGATTGGGAACCCTTCGCGAGAATGTCCAAAGTTTCAGCGGGATTTCCAAAATGTTGAAAGGAACTCGAAACATGTCAACCTTGGTTTTGAGAATCTCTCCCGGAGTTTGAGAGATTTGGACGTGAAAGGGTACCAGTCTTGTCGGGGATTGGGAACCCTTCGCGAGAATGTCCAAAGTTTCAGCGGGATTTCCAAAATGTTGAAAGGAACTCGAAACATGTCAACCTTGGTTTTGAGAATCTCTCCCGGAGTTTGAGAGATTTGGACGTGAAAGGGTACCAGTCTTGTCGGGGATTGGGAACCCTTCGCGAGAATGTCCAAAGTTTCAGCGGGATTTCCAAAATGTTGAAAGGAACTCGAAACATGTCAACCTTGGTTTTGAGAATCTCTCCCGGAGTTTGAGAGATTTGGACGTGAAAGGGTACCAGTCTTGTCGGGGATTGGGAACCCTTCGCGAGAATGTCCAAAGTTTCAGCGGGATTTCCAAAATGTTGAAAGGAACTCGAAACATGTCAACCTTGGTTTTGAGAATCTCTCCCGGAGTTTGAGAGATTTGGACGTGAAAGGGTACCAGTCTTGTCGGGGATTGGGAACCCTTCGCGAGAATGTCCAAAGTTTCAGCGGTATTTCCAAAATGTTGAGAGGAATTCGAAACATGTCAACCTTGGTTTTGAGAATCTCTCCCGGAGTTTGAGAGATTTGGACGTGAAAGGGTACCAGTCTTGTCGGGGATTGGGAACCCTTCGCGAGAATGTCCAAAGTTTCAGCGGGATTTCCAAAATGTTGAAAGGAACTTGAAGCATGTCAACCATGGTTTTGAGAATCTCTCCCGGAGTTTGAGAGATTTGGACGTGAAAGGGTACCAGTCTTGTCGGGGATTGGGAACCCTTCGCGAGAATGTCCAAAGTTTCAGCGGGATTTCCAAAATGTTGAAAGGAACTCGAAACATGTCAACCTTGGTTTTGAGAATCTCTCCCAGAGTTTGAGAGATTTGGACGTGAAAGGGTACCAGTCTTGTCGGGGATTGGAAACCCTTCGCGAGAATGTCCAAAGCTTCAGCGGGATTTCCAAAATGTTGAAAGGAACTCGAAACATGTCAACCTTGGTTTTGAGAATCTCTCCCGGAGTTTGAGAGATTTGGACGTGAAAGGGTACCAGTCTTGTCGGGGATTGGGAACCCTTCGCGAGAATGTCCAAAGTTTCAGCGGGATTTCCAAAATGTTGAAAGGAACTCGAAACATGTCAACCTTGGTTTTGAGAATCTCTCCCGGAGTTTGAGAGATTTGGACGTGAAAGGGTACCAGTCTTGTCGGAGATTGGGAACCCTTCGCGAGAATGTCCAAAGTTTCAGCGGGATTTCCAAAATGTTGAAAGGAACTCGAAACATGTCAACCTTGGTTTTGAGAATCTCTCCCGGAGTTTGAGAGATTTGGACGTGAAAGGGTACCAGTCTTGTCGGGGATTGGGAACCCTTCGCGAGAATGTCCAAAGTTTCAGCGGGATTTCCAAAATGTTGAAAGGAACTCGAAACATGTCAACCTTGGTTTTGAGAATCTCTCCCGGAGTTTGAGAGATTTGGACGTGAAAGGGTACCAGTCTTGTCGGGGATTGGGAACCCTTCACGAGAATGTCCAAAGTTTCAGCGGGATTTCCAAAATGTTGAAAGGAACTCGAAACATGTCAACCTTGGTTTTGAGAATCTCTCCCGGAGTTTGAGAGATTTGGACGTGAAAGGGTACCAGTCTTGTCGGGGATTGGGAACCCTTCGCGAGAATGTCCAAAGTTTCAGCGGGATTTCCAAAATGTTGAAAGGAACTCGAAACATGTCAACCTTGGTTTTGAGAATCTCTCCCGGAGTTTGAGAGATTTGGACGTGAAAGGGTACCAGTCTTGTCGGGGATTGGGAACCCTTCGCGAGAATGTCCAAAGTTTCAGCGGGATTTCCAAAATGTTGAAAGGAACTCGAAACATGTCAACCTTGGTTTTGAGAATCTCTCCCGGAGTTGGAGAGATTTGGACGTGAAAGGGTACCAATCTTGTCGGGGATTGGGAACCCTTCGCGAGAATGTCCAAAGTTTCAGCGGGATTTCCAAAATGTTGAAAGGAACTCGAAACATGTCAACCTTGGTTTTGAGAATCTCTCCCGGAGTTTGAGAGATTTGGACGTGAAAGGGTACCAGTCTCGTCGGGGATTGGGAACCCTTCGCGAGAATGTCCAAAGTTTCAGCGGGATTTCCAAAATGTTGAAAGGAACTCGAAACATGTCAACCTTGGTTTTGAGAATCTCTCCCGGAGTTTGAGAGATTTGGACGTGAAAGGGTACCAGTCTTGTCGGGGATTGGGAACCCTTCGCGAGAATGTCCAAAGTTTCAGCGGGATTTCCAAAATGTTGAAAGGAACTCGAAACATGTCAACCTTGGTTTTGAGAATCTCTCCCGGAGTTTGAGAGATTTGGACGTGAAAGGGTACCAGTCTTGTCGGGGATTGGGAACCCTTCGCGAGAATGTCCAAAGTTTCAGCGGGATTTCCAAAATGTTGAAAGGAACTCGAAACATGTCAACCTTGGTTTTGAGAATCTCTCCCGGACTTTGAGAGATTTGGACGTGAAAGGGTACCAATCTTGTCGGGGATTGGGAACCCTTCGCGAGAATGTCCAAAGTTTCAGCGGGATTTCCAAAATGTTGAAAGGAACTCGAAACCTGTCAACCCTGGTTTTGAGAATCTCTCCCGGAGTTTGAGAGATTTGGACGTGAAAGGGTACCAGTCTTGTCGGGGATTGGGAACCCTTCGCGAGAATGTCCAAAGTTTCAGCGGGATTTCCAAAATGTTGAAAGGAACTTGAAGCATGTCAACCATGGTTTTGAGAATCTCTCCCGGAGTTTGAGAGATTTGGACGTGAAAGGGTACCAGTCTTGTCGGGGATTGGGAACCCTTCGCGAGAATGTCCAAAGTTTCAGCGGGCTTTCCAAAATGTTGAAAGGAACTCGAAACATGTCAACCTTGGTTTTGAGAATCTCTCCCGGAGTTTGAGAGATTTGGACGTGAAACGGTACCAGTCTTGTCGGGGATTGGGAACCCTTCGCGAGAATGTCCAAAGTTTCAGCGGGATTTCCAAAATGTTGAAAGGAACTCGAAACATGTCAACCTTGGTTTTGAGAATCTCTCCCGGAGTTTGAGAGATTTGGACGTGAAAGGGTACCAGTCTTGTCGGGGATTGGGAACCCTTCGCGAGAATGTCCAAAGTTTCAGCGGGATTTCCAAAATGTTGAAAGGAACTCGAAACATGTCAACCTTGGTTTTGAGAATCTCTCCCGGACTTTGAGAGATTTGGACGTGAAAGGGTACCAATCTTGTCGGGGATTGGGAACCCTTCGCGAGAATGTCCAAAGTTTCAGCGGGATTTCCAAAATGTTGAAAGGAACTCGAAACATGTCAACCTTGGTTTTGAGAATCTCTCCCGGAGTTTGAGAGATTTGGACGTGAAAGGGTACCAGTCTTGTCGGGGATTGGGAACCCTTCGCGAGAATGTCCAAAGTTTCAGCGGGATTTCCAAAATGTTGAAAGGAACTCGAAACATGTCAACCTTGGTTTTGAGAATCTCTCCCGGAGTTTGAGAGATTTGGACGTGAAAGGGTACCAGTCTTGTCGGGGATTGGGAACCCTTCGCGAGAATGTCCAAAGTTTCAGCGGTATTTCCAAAATGTTGAGAGGAATTCGAAACATGTCAACCTTGGTTTTGAGAATCTCTCCCGGAGTTTGAGAGATTTGGACGTGAAAGGGTACCAGTCTTGTCGGGGATTGGGAACCCTTCGCGAGAATGTCCAAAGTTTCAGCGGGATTTCCAAAATGTTTAAAGGAACTTGAAGCATGTCAACCATGGTTTTGAGAATCTCTCCCGGAGTTTGAGAGATTTGGACGTGAAAGGGTACCAGTCTTGTCGGGGATTGGGAACCCTTCGCGAGAATGTCCAAAGTTTCAGCAGGATTTCCAAAATGTTGAAAGGAACTCGAAACATGTCAACCTTGGTTTTGAGAATCTCTCCCGGAGTTTGAGAGATTTGGACGTGAAAGGGTACCAGTCTTGTCGGGGATTGGGAACCCTTCGCGAGAATGTCCAAAGTTTCAGCGGGATTTCCAAAATGTTGAAAGGAACTCGAAACATGTCAACCTTGGTTTTGAGAATCTCTCCCAGAGTTTGAGAGATTTGGACGTGAAAGGGTACCAGTCTTGTCGGGGATTGGAAACCCTTCGCGAGAATGTCCAAAGCTTCAGCGGGATTTCCAAAATGTTGAAAGGAACTCGAAACATGTCAACCTTGGTTTTGAGAATCTCTCCCGGAGTTTGAGAGATTTGGACGTGAAAGGGTACCAGTCTTGTCGGGGATTGGGAACCCTTCGCGAGAATGTCCAAAGTTTCAGCGGGATTTCCAAAATGTTGAAAGGAACTCGAAACATGTCAACCTTGGTTTTGAGAATCTCTCCCGGAGTTTGAGAGATTTGGACGTGAAAGGGTACCAGTCTTGTCAGGGATTGGGAACCCTTCGCGAGAATGTCCAAAGTTTCAGCGGGATTTCCAAAATGTTGAAAGGAACTCGAAACATGTCAACCTTGGTTTTGAGAATCTCTCCCAGAGTTTGAGAGATTTGGACGTGAAAGGGTACCAGTCTTGTCGGGGATTGGAAACCCTTCGCGAGAATGTCCAAAGCTTCAGCGGGATTTCCAAAATGTTGAAAGGAACTCGAAACATGTCAACCTTGGTTTTGAGAATCTCTCCCGGAGTTTGAGAGATTTGGACGTGAAAGGGTACCAGTCTTGTCGGGGATTGGGAACCCTTCGCGAGAATGTCCAAAGTTTCAGCGGGATTTCCAAAATGTTGAAAGGAACTCGAAACATGTCAACCTTGGTTTTGAGAATCTCTCCCGGAGTTTGAGAGATTTGGACGTGAAAGGGTACCAGTCTTGTCGGAGATTGGGAACCCTTCGCGAGAATGTCCAAAGTTTCAGCGGGATTTCCAAAATGTTGAAAGGAACTCGAAACATGTCAACCTTGGTTTTGAGAATCTCTCCCGGAGTTTGAGAGATTTGGACGTGAAAGGGTACCAGTCTTGTCGGGGATTGGGAACCCTTCGCGAGAATGTCCAAAGTTTCAGCGGGATTTCCAAAATGTTGAAAGGAACTCGAAACATGTCAACCTTGGTTTTGAGAATCTCTCCCGGAGTTTGAGAGATTTGGACGTGAAAGGGTACCAGTCTTGTCGGGGATTGGGAACCCTTCGCGAGAATGTCCAAAGTTTCAGCGGGATTTCCAAAATGTTGAGAGGAATTCGAAACATGTCAACCTTGGTTTTGAGAATCTCTCCCGGAGTTTGAGAGATTTGGACGTGAAAGGGTACCAGTCTTGTGTGGGATTGGGAACCCTTCGCGAGAATGTCCAAAGTTTCAGCGGGATTTCCAAAATGTTGAAAGGAACTCGAAACATGTCAACCTTGGTTTTGAGAATCTCTCCCGGAGTTTGAGAGATTTGGACCTGAAAGGGTACCAATCTTGTCGGGGATTGGGAACCCTTCGCGAGAATGTCCAAAGTTTCAGCGGGATTTCCAAAATGTTGAAAGGAACTCGAAACATGTCAACCTTGGTTTTGAGAATCTCTCCCGGAGTTTGAGAGATTTGGACGTGAAAGGGTACCAGTCTCGTCGGGGATTGGGAACCCTTCGCGAGAATGTCCAAAGTTTCAGCGGGATTTCCAAAATGTTGAAAGGAACTCGAAACATGTCAACCTTGGTTTTGAGAATCTCTCCCGGAGTTTGAGAGATTTGGACGTGAAAGGGTACCAGTCTTGTCGGGGATTGGGAACCCTTCGCGAGAATGTCCAAAGTTTCAGCGGGATTTCCAAAATGTTGAAAGGAACTCGAAACATGTCAACCTTGGTTTTGAGAATCTCTCCCGGAGTTTGAGAGATTTGGACGTGAAAGGGTACCAGTCTTGTCGGGGATTGGGAACCCTTCGCGAGAATGTCCAAAGTTTCAGCGGGATTTCCAAAATGTTGAAAGGAACTCGAAACATGTCAACCTTGGTTTTGAGAATCTCTCCCGGACTTTGAGAGATTTGGACGTGAAAGGGTACCAATCTTGTCGGGGATTGGGAACCCTTCGCGAGAATGTCCAAAGTTTCAGCGGGATTTCCAAAATGTTGAAAGGAACTCGAAACATGTCAACCCTGGTTTTGAGAATCTCTCCCGGAGTTTGAGAGATTTGGACGTGAAAGGGTACCAGTCTTGTCGGGGATTGGGAACCCTTCGCGAGAATGTCCAAAGTTTCAGCGGGATTTCCAAAATGTTGAAAGGAACTCGAAACATGTCAACCTTGGTTTTGAGAATCTCTCCCGGAGTTTGAGAGATTTGGACGTGAAAAGGTACCAGTCTTGTCGGGGATTGGGAACCCTTTGCGAGAATGTCCAAAGTTTCAGCGGGATTTCCAAAATGTTGAAAGGAACTCGAAACATGTCAACCTTGGTTTTGAGAATCTCTCCCGGAGTTTGAGAGATTTGGACGTGAAAGGGTACCAGTCTTGTCGGGGATTGGGAACCCTTTGCGAGAATGTCCAAAGTTTCAGCGGGATTTCCAAAATGTTGAAAGGAACTCGAAACATGTCAACCTTGGTTTTGAGAATCTCTCCCGGAGTTTGAGAGATTTGGACGTGAAAGGGTACCAGTCTTGTCGGGGATTGGGAACCCTTCACGAGAATGTCCAAAGTTTCAGCGGGATTTCCAAAATGTTGAAAGGAACTCGAAACCTGTCAACCTTGGTTTTGAGAATCTCTCCCGGAGTTTGAGAGATTTGGACGTGAAAGGGTACCAGTCTTGTCGGGGATTGGGAAGCCTTCGCGAGAATGTCCAAAGTTTCAGTGGGATTTCCAAAATGTTGAAAGGAACTCGAAACATGTCAACCTTGGTTTTGAGAATCTCTCCCGGAGTTTGAGAGATTTGAACGTGAAAGGGTACCAGTCTTGTCGGGGATTGGGAACCCTTCGCGAGAATGTCCAAAGTTTCAGCGGGATTTCCAAAATGTTGAAAGGAACTCGAAACATGTCAACCTTGGTTTTGAGAATCTCTCCCGGAGTTTGAGAGATTTGGACGTGAAAGGGTACCAGTCTTGTCGGGGATTGGGAACCCTTCGCGAGAATGTCCAAAGTTTCAGCGCGATTTCCAGAATGTTGAAAGGAACTCGAAACATGTCAACCTTGGTTTTGAGAATCTCTCCCGGAGTTTGAGAGATTTGGACGTGAAAGGGTACCAATCTTGTTGGGGATTGGGAACCCTTCGCGAGAACGTCCAAAGTTTCAGCGGGATTTCCAAAATGTTGAAAGGAACTCGAAACATGTCAACCTTGGTTTTGAGAATCTCTCCCGGAGTTTGAGAGATTTGGACGTGAAAGGGTACCAGTCTTGTCGGGGATTGGGAACCCTTCGCGAGAATGTCCAAAGTTTCAGCGGGATTTCCAAAATGTTGAAAGGAACTCGAAACATGTCAACCTTGGTTTTGAGAATCTCTCCCGGAGTTTGAGAGATTTGGACGTGAAAGGGTACCAGTCTTGTCGGGGATTGGGAACCCTTCGCGAGAATGTCCAAAGTTTCAGCGGGATTTCCAAAATGTTGAAAGGAACTCGAAACATGTCAACCTTGGTTTTGAGAATCTCTCCCGGACTTTGAGAGATTTGGACGTGAAAGGGTACCAGTCTTGTCGGGGATTGGGAACCCTTCGCGAGAATGTCCAAAGTTTCAGCGGGATTTCCAAAATGTTGAAAGGAACTCGAAACATGTCAACCTTGGTTTTGAGAATCTCTCCCGGAGTTTGAGAGATTTGGACGTGAAAGGGTACCAGTCTTGTCAGGGATTGGGAACCCTTCGCGAGAATGTCCAATGTTTCAGCGGGATTTCCAAAATGTTGAAAGGAACTCGAAACATGTCAACCTTGGTTTTGAGAATCTCTCCCGGAGTTGGAGAGATTTGGACGTGAAAGGGTACCAGTCTTGTCGGGGATTGGGAACCCTTCGCGAGAATGTCCAAAGTTTCAGCGGGATTTCCAAAATGTTGAAAGGAACTCGAAACATGTCAACCTTGGTTTTGAGAATCTCTCCCGGAGTTTGAGAGATTTGGACGTGAAAAGGTACCAGTCTTGTCGGGGATTGGGAACCCTTCGCGAGAATGTGCAAAGTTTCAGCGGGATTTCCAAAATGTTGAAAGGAACTTGAAACATGTCAACCTTGGTTTTGAGAATCTCTCCTGGAGTTTGAGAGATTTGGACGTGAAAGGGTACCAGTCTTGTCGGGGATTGGGAACCCTTCGCGAGAATGTCCAAAGTTTCAGCGGGATTTCCAAAATGTTGAAAGGAACTCGAAACATGTCAACCTTGGTTTTGAGAATCTCTCCCCGAGTTTGAGAGATTTGGACGTGAAAGGGTACCAGTCTTGTCGGGGGTTGGGAACCCTTCGTGAGAATGTCCAAAGTTTCAGCGGGATTTCCAAAATGTTGAAAGGAACTCGAAACATGTCAGCCTTGGTTTTGAGAATCTCTCCCGGAGTTTGAGAGATTTGGACGTGAAAGGGTACCAGTCTTGTCGGGGATTGGGAACCCTTTGCGAGAATGTCCAAAGTTTCAGCGGGATTTCCAAAATGTTGCGAGGAACTCGAAACATGTCAACCTTGGTTTTGAGAATCTCTCCCGGAGTTTGAGAGATTTGGACGTGAAAGGGTACCAGTCTTGTCGGGGATTGGGAACCCTTCGCGAGAATGTCCAAAGTTTCAGCGGGATTTCCAAAATGTTGAAAGGAACTCGAAACATGTCAACCTTGGTTTTGAGAATCTCTCCCGGTGTTTGAGAGATTTGGACGTGAAAGGGTACCAGTCTTGTCAGGGATTGGGAACCCTTCGCGAGAATGTCCAAAGTTTCAGCGGGATTTCCAAAATGTTGAAAGGAACTCGAAACCTGTCAACCTTGGTTTTGAGAATCTCTCCCGGAGTTTGAGAGATTTGGACGTGAAAGGGTACCAGTCTTGTCGGGGATTGGGAACCCTTCGCGAGAACGTCCAAAGTTTCAGCGGGATTTCCAAAATGTTGAAAGGAACTCGAAACATGTC